>NC_091286.1:159980640-160295747 GCF_032444005.1 Ranitomeya imitator
GCGAATTTTTTGTTGTTACTGGCGATGATGCCCACATATAAATTTGCATATGATCACATTTAAACATGCAAATGTGAATTTATTTTGTTCAGCAATTTTTATTTATCTCTGGCGATGATGCCCGCATATCTTTGGCAAATTATCTATATATGGTTCTAAGCTCATTCTGTATGTGAGAGTATGCAAACATAAGCTGAATAATCTATTTAAGCTTGCGTTGATACCTATATCTATATTTCTGCTGATGATGCCATTATGCTTGTGAATAGGTCCTCATTAAGTAACTTTTTGTGACCTATAGAGACTAATAAAGAAACTTTAATTGGCAGATTATTGTGATAATATTTTGTGCTGATCTGTAATATTTACCCTTCTTCTAGACATCACTAAGAGTCATCATCACATATAGGAGATATCTATTGATCTTTTTTGGTTGAGTCTATTATGACTCAAGAATACCTGTACTGATTATATATATATATAGATCATCAGTTTTTCAGCAGTTACAGCATGTTTTTCACTTCTTTATTTTTAAATTTTTTGGTGTGTTATGGTGGTGGCTTTTTTTGGTAGGGATACCTTTTAGGGTCTTTCAGGGTCAGCCTACGTTAAGCGGGGGCGCCATATCGTATCCCAGGGTGCCACCCTCCACTGTTAGGAAGTGACTCTACAAGGGAAAGTGGAAACAGTTTATATAAAAAGGAGCTAGGCTGTACCATTATCTATTACTACTTGACCCATCATTAAGGTACCCTGTCAATTTTTAATGTGTGGTTTTTCCCTGATATTTTAATAATTATTATTAAAAGTGATCTTTTTAGTTCTTTTTTTCTTTGTTGGTTCTCATTTTTAATATCGGATAAAGGGCAGGGGATTGGGGGAGGGAGGGGAGAGGGGGATGGGTTACTGGGTAAGAGCGTTGTTTACATAAAATGGAAAATTCATTAATCTGTTTTTTTATTCTTCGTACCTGTCTGGAATATGTATCAGACGGTGTTACATGCTTGTCCTATGCTTTAATAAAAACGATGTGATTTAAAAAAAAAAAGCACCAGAGCCTTTAAATAAACGAATACAGAATGTAGCAGCTGCTGGAAGTCCAGTGGGAACACTGTGTATATTCCTCTATTTGTAATTTAAAGCAGTTAAAAAATAAGTACCACCACCTTGCCATAATATCCTAAACAGTAGACTAGAGATGAGATTACAAAGAGTCTGAGAAGATGTCACATATAATAGAGTGTCTGCTAATCTTGTGGAGTGGACAAAATGGAGATGGAAAGTCTTAGAGAATCTGTTGCAGATTCATGAATCACTCTTGTGGTGTAGTTCAGTAGTGTGTAATCCACAGAAAGATACTTGATCCTAACGTCCTACAGTAGATTCTACAAAACAGTCCTGTGCATGTGTAGTATCAAGAATAGTGATGAGTGAGTGTACTCGTTGCTCGGGTGACCTCCGAGTATTTATGACTGCTCGGAGATTTAGTTTTCATCACAGCAGCTGAATGATTTACAGCTACTAGCCAGGCTGAGTACATGTGGGGGTTGCCTGGTTGCTGGGGAATTCCCACATGTTATCAAGTAGGCTAGTAGCTGTAAATCATTCAGCTGCCGCCCTCGATGAAAACTAAACCTCCGAGCAGTCATAAATACTCGGAGACCACCCGAGCATGCTTGGGAAAACCCGAGCAACGAGTACACTTGCTCAACACTCATTAAGAACCAGTGGTATTACACATACATCAGTCAGCGACCAGAGCATGGCTGTCATATGTGAAAAGATATATCTCTTCCTCGCTGAGCACAAAGTTTTTATTTCCAGCCTCTTCCTCTTCAATGCATATTTGTTCCTCAGTTGGGTGCAGTAAGTCTTTCTGCACTGCTATAAAGCTGTCAGATGTCCATTGGAGGAGAATGAATCTTTGGATCTCCTCACTGAGCACATGGGTTAAAACATATTTTTTCACATATCAAAGCCGTACTTCATCCTGCTGATGGAATGTGTGCGATACAGCTATTATCAGTTGAGGCACATGTCTCCGAAGCTGTATGTCTTCAATTGATGTCCAAGCTGACAGGTGACTAACGCTAGTTTCACACTAGCATTTTGCTGAGCTGCCGAGGGCTGTGGACTTCCTCTGTGAAGCCCCGCCCACGCCCGCTCAGCCCCGCCCACTTCCGCATGCAGCCTTGCACCTATCTTTCACATTAGGTATGCAGGTCATGCGGATGTATGCGGATCCTTCCGCATGCGGCGTTTTGACAATGCGGTGACCGCGTAAAACGCAGCTGGTTGGAATTTCTTTTTTTCTCTACAGCATCAAAACGACCTGCGTACCTAATGTTAAACATAGGTGCGCAGGCCGCGTGCAGAAGTGGGTGGAGCTGAGCGGCAGAGGTGCGGTCATGGGCGGGGCTTCACAGAGGAAGTTTGCAGCCCTCCGCAGCTCAGCAAAACGCTAGTGTGAAACTAACCTAAGACAGGCTGCTGCTAGAATTACAGGTGATTCTCAGAAAATTGGAATATTATCAAAAAGTAATTGTGTGCATTTACTGAACATACATTTCAAATAGGCCAACATTTCAGTTTTTAAAATTATCAAGCTGGTATTATTAAATATTCTAATTTACTGAGATAATGACCGTTGGGTTTTCATTGGATGGAAGCAATAATCATCAACATTAACAGAAATAAACACTTGAAATAGATCAATCTGTTTGACTGGACTCTATATAATATGAGTTTCACTTTTTGTATTGAAGAACTGAAATTAACTTTTTGATGATGTTCTAATTTTGTGAGAAGCACTTGTATTTGCTGTCTGCATTTAACATTGCAAAGTATAGGAGAAAGTTTGTAATTTAATACTTTTACCTATCTATGAAAAATACTGATGACACACTAATAGTAAAAGCAGACACACTGATCCAAAACACTGATGACACTGGAACCATTTTTTCACATATACGGTTGTGCTAAAAAGTTTACATACCCAGGCAGAATTTTTGCTTTCTTGGCCTTTTTTCAGTGAATATGTATGATAACACCAAAACGTTTTCTCTAATCATGGTTAGTGGTTGGGTCAAGCCATTTATAGTCAAACTACTGTGTTTTCTCTTTTTAAATCATAATGACAACGCAAAACATCCAAATGACCCTGATCAAAAGTTCACATACCCTGGTGATTTTGGCCTGATAAGATGCAAAGAAATTGACACAAATAGGTTTGAATGGCTACTAAACGTAATATCCCCATCGGTGACCTGTTTGCATGTAATCAGTGTCTGTGTGAATAAAAGCTGAGTGAGTTTCTGGGATCCAGACAAACTCTTGCATCTTCCATGCAGCCACTGACGCTTCTGGATTATGAGTCATATATAAGTAAAAAAAATTGTCAACGAATCTATGGGAAAGGGTAGTTGAACTGTATAAAACAGGAAAGGGATACAAAAAGATATCCAAGGAATTGATAATGCCAGTCAACTGTGATTAACAAATGGAAAATCAGGGTCTCTGTAAAATCAAAACCACAGTCAGGTAGACCAACAAAAATTTTGTCCACAAATGCCAGGAAAATTATTCGTAATACAAAGAAAAACCCACAAATAACATCAGCTGAAATATTGGACTCTCTGAAAACTAGGTGTGGCTGTTTCAAGATGCACAATAAGGAGGCACTTGAAGATAAATGGGCAGCATGGTCGAGTCACCAGAAGAAAGCCATTACTGCGCAAATGCCACAAAGTATCTCACCTACAATACGCAAAACAGCACAGAGACAAGCCTCAAAACTTCGGGAACAAGGTAATTTGGAGTGATGACTGAGACCAAAATTGAACTTTTTGGACACAACCATAAATGTTACTTTTGGAGAGATATAAACAAGGCCTATGATGAAAGGAACACCATTCCTACTGCAAAGCCTGGAGGTGGATCGCTGACGTTTAGGTGATGTGTGAGCTACAAAGGCACAGGAAACTTGGTTAAAGTTGAAGGAAGATGAATGCAGCATGTTATCAGCAAATACTGAGGCAAATTTGCAATGATCAGCATGGAAGCTGCGCATGGGGCATACTTCACACTTAGACGTTCCAACATAACAACTATCCAAAATACAAGGCCAAGGTGACCTCTCATTGGGCAACAGCAGAACAAAGTGAAGGTTCTGAAGTGGCCATCTCAGTCTCCTGACCTTAATATCATTGAGCTACTCTGGGGAGATCTCAAGCATGCAGTTCATGCTAGACAGCCCAGGAATTTACAGGAACTCTACGGGAGGTTTCTGGCCTCCCTGAGCTCGCCTTGGCAAAAAGCCAAGAAGAGTGAGCAGCTTTACCATCTGAGAAAATAAAGAACCTCATCCACAACTACCACAAAAGACTTCAAGCTGCCACTGATGTGAGAGGGGGCAATACACGGTAATGGGGTATGTGAACTTTTGATCAGGGTCATTTGGATTTTTTGGGTTGTCATTATGATTTAAATAGAGAAAACACTGTAATTTGACAATAAATGGCTTCCCCTAACCACTAACCATGAGTGGAGAAAAAGTTTTGGTGTTATCATTCATATTCTCTGAAAAAAAGGTCAAGAACGCAAAAATTGAGCACAACAGTATGTTTAAGCGTGGACTTGTGAATGAGGCCTAATTGTGACGCATGGTGATCTAAGTTCAACTAAATTCAATTGAACCATTGGAAAGCAGCCTGTTAGTATAATAATTTTAACTTTTTTTATATTCTCTCCTAGATATTGGACCTTCTTCGAAAGCTACAATATGTATTCACATATATTGCACCATGGCAGATAGCTTGGGGATCATCATTTCATGTATTTGCCCAGTTTTTTGCTGTACCCCGTATCCTTTTTATATGTGAACATAAAAAATGAAACTACAAAAGAAGCTAATGAAAATCTATAAACAGGCAAAATTCAATGTACAATTTAATATGTATGCAAGCTAACATCTGTGTTAGCAATACATGTATGCATAAAATAATCCAGTTTAAACCTGTGTACCCAACATGAGTTTTTGGTGTGTTTTTTATGTTGCATATTTTCGCTACGTCAATAACACAGCATCTAATTGTTCCATGAAAGTATTATAGGTCTCTTCTTGGTGTGTTATGTTTTAAAGAAAATTGCTTTGTTTTTTGATACTTCCTAGTATTTGGCTTTGACAAAGTTTTATTGATACAGTCATGTGCGGATTGCTAAAAATTCATGTGTTTTTTACTTGCAAATTTTCTGCATCTAATGTAAGTCTATGGGGAAAATCTGCACATAAAGCTCAATGTATAGTACCTGCAACAGAAATTAACATATAGTGGATTTTGAAATGCACCACAGGTCAGTTTACGGTGAGTTAGAAAAAAGTCCATGAGATTTCCGTATATCACATCCACTTTATTGCAATTTTTTGACACAGCAACAATACGCAGTATCAAAACTCACCAACAAGTCATTTTGAGCACACAGGCTTCTTGTCATTTATTTAATTATGTATGGATTATCCAGAAGATAATGAGCATGCTGAAGAAGTGAAAACCCATAGCATGCTAGCTTTTTTCTCACTAATTTGTTTCTACTAAATCTTGATGCAGTTTTGAACACATTATCGGCTACATGTACTGCACAATATTCTGTTGCAAAATTGTGGTGCAGGTGATGCATACTGTCCAAACCCTGGGCAGCACAGCATGTATTAGCCACTGCCATGTAAGTTTGACTCAGAGAAAAATATGCTTTAAACTCCTTCACACCAAAGTCTGTTTTCACCTTTCTGAAGAGGCCAAATTTTCCAATTTTGACCAGTGTTACTTTATGCGATAATACCTCTGTAACATTTCAATTTATCTCAGTGATTCTGAGATTGTTTTTAAGAGACATATTGTGCTTTATGGTAGTGATAAATTTAGGTCAATATTTTTTGAGTTTATTTGTGAAAAAATCAGAAATTTGGCGAAAATGTATAAAATTTTGCAATTTCAAATCTTTTAAATTTTATGCCCTTAAACTTTATTTTTATTTTTTTACCTAGGGGACATCAACTTTCCTGATTTCTGATCTGAAACTCTGCAATGCTTTTGCATTGCAAAGCATTAGATCAGTGTCTCTCACACAGGAAGCAGGCCTGTCAGTTCCTTCTCTGAGCAGGAATTTACAGTGCACCATACCTGGATGGCCCTACAGCCATCTTTTGGCCCTGGGTCACCAAGGAGACCATTGGCACAATGCAATCACAAACACGTTATGCTGATCGGTGCAGAGAGGGAGCTCCCTCCGCTATGCTGATCGATGTTGCTGTCAGTATTGACAGCGTCACCAGAGGGGTAACACTCCCGTGATCAGCACTAGCACCGATCATGGGTGTTTCTCGTGGGTGTTTCTGCATACAGTCAGCTATAATATATAGCTGATGCCCACTGATTGTGCCGGGCTGGCTTTGCGATTGAGCCGACGCAACAGTCCAGCAGTACATGTTCAGTGATTTGGAGGAAAGCACCTCCAGAGGTGCCAAACAAGCACAGCAGATGTTTTGAAGGGATTAATAGCTGCTGGGGACCCAGACACACTGTTGACTAGTCGTACGAGAGACACCACGTTGGCTTCTCCCGCCCGCTGATGATGACTTATAAGGCACTGCCTATATGCTAGGCAGAGACTTGACATAGCACTTTACTCAAAAATCAGTCATCTGAATGAGGCCTTACAGTTACAGAAACAGAATAGTGCAACCAGCTCAGATGTTTCTAGAATACTGACCACCTATAGCCGAAACAGAGATTGATTAGAATAACCCTTTACGTACAATAGAACTTAACACTCAATTCAATCAGATTCAGGAATGCTGTTATTCCAAACATTTGCAACATCAATATTATCCTGCCCTTTGAGTCCTTTTCTTGGAAGTGTTATTTTCATTGCATCATACGCAAGACCAATAAAGTTTTGGGAGGAAATTAACAGGTAAGTATATAGAGCTGTATTATAGTGAATGGGGAAGCATGATGGTTATCACTGTATCCTTGCAGCTCTACTGTCCTGGGTTCAAATCCCACAAAGAAGTTACTATGTTTTGCCTATGCATGTTATTATTATTATTATTTATTGTTATAGCGCCATTTATTCCATGGCGCTTTACATGTGAGGGTTTCTGACAATACTCCAAAGATATATTTGGGAATTTAAATTCCCAATGTCGACAGTGATGATGGAAATTGCTAACGCTATAAAAGTGAGTAAAATAAATAAATAAAATAAAGAAAAAATAAAGAAAAAAAGCAATTTGGAAATAGCGCCCGTCGCGCACAGTAGCAGCTATCATTATATATAGAGGTGATCCGATAGCTGCTTTTGAGCAGGAGCTGCCGGCGCCATCTTGGAGGAGGAAATGATTTTTTTTCTCTAGCAAGATGGTGCCGCCGGTGCCTGCACAATAACAGCTATTGGATGATCTCTATATTTACCGATAGTTGCTACTGCGCAGGCGCGGCAGGCAACAAATGGATTTTTTTTAAATATCAGGATAACCTCAACCACACTAACTGTAAACACAGTACACATGCGATTATGCTGCAGCGCAAGTACAGGTATGGGCACCTGTCTGCAGAAGGTTTTTTTTTCTCAATATATATATATATATAATATTCTTTATGTAAACAAGGGGGCAAATCACTGAGGGATCAGTAACCTGTCAACAGTCTTCAGCATCAATAGCTAATGAGAGCAAGAGATAAATCCTCCCACAGTCCCGCCCCGGAGAAAGAGCATATCATTAACTCAAAACTGAAAATAAAGATAAAACAATGACCACAAGATAGATTTCATCAACCAAGGTATCATTTTAATCAGTATAACGGTGCTGACTTGACACTGTGTGTAGGTTACTGTGCACAATCCTAATGACAGATTCCCTTTAAAGCTGTCATGTTCAGGATAGGAGATACATGGCCAGTTTGTGCATTTCGATCTGACATCGGACCAATTATCACAGACATCTGAAGGAGCCTTTTCAGATTTATGGTGTGTGAGGCAGTAAGGGAGATCATATGTGAGGGTCAATATATATCCCCCAAGATGCGGCCGGAGTACTATTCGATCAGCTGGAGTGCCTTGTATTCACAGCAGGATGCCTGTGAATCAGAAGGCAAAGTTAAAGTGAGTGTGGACCTGGTCAATCTACAGGGTGGGCCATTTATATGGATACACCTAAATAAAATAGTAACATAGTAACATAGTTATTAAGGTTGAAGGAAGACTTTAAGTCCATCTAGTTCAACCCATAGCCTAACCTAACATGCCCTAACATATTGATCCAGAGAAAGGCAAAAAAAAACCCATGTGACAAATAGTAAGCTCCACTTTGGGGAAAAAAATTCCTTCCCGACTCCACATATGGCAATCAGACTAGTTCCCTGGATCAATGCCCTATCAAGGAATCTAGTATATATATACCCTGCAACATTATACTTTTCAAGAAAGGTATCCAATATCCTCTTAAATTTAAGTAATGAATCACTCATTACAACATCATACGGCAGAGAGTTCCATAGTCTCACTGCTCTTACAGTAAAGAACATGCGTCTGTTATTATGCCTAAACCTTCTTTCCTCCAGACGTAGAGGATGCCCCCTTGTCCCTGTCTCAGGTCTATGATTAAAAAGATCATCAGAAAGGGCTTTGTACTGTCCCCTCATATATTTATAGATTAAAATAAGATCACACCTTAGTCTTTGTTTTTCCAAACTAAATAGCCCCAAGTGTAATAACCTATCTTGGTATTGCAGACCCCCCAGTCCTCTAATAACCTTGGTCGCTCTTCTCTGCACCTGCTCTAGTTCAGCTATGTCTTTCTTATACACCGGAGACCAGAACTGTGCACAGTATTCTAAGTGTGGTCGAACTAGTGACTTGTATAGAGGTAAAATTATGTTCTCCTCATGTGCATCTATGTCTCTTTTAATGCATCCCATTATTTTATTTGCCTTTGTAGCAGCTGCCTGACACTGGCCACTGAACATGAGTTTGTCATCCACCCATACACCCAGGTCTTTGTCATTGATGGTTTTGCCCAGAGTTTTAGAATTAAGCACATAGTTATACATCTTATTACTTCTCCCCAAGTGCATGACCTTACATTTATCCCCATTAAAGCTCATTTGCCATTTATCAGCCCAAGCTTCTAGTTTACATAAATCATCCTGTAATATAAAATTGTCCTCCTCTTTATTGATTACCCTGCAGAGTTTAGTGTCATCTGCAAATATTGAAATTCCACTCTGTATGCCCCCTACAAGGTCATTAATAAATATGTTAAAAAGAAGAGGGCCCAATACTGACCCCTGTGGTACCCCACTGCTAACCGTGACCCAGTCCGAGTGTGCTCCATTAATAACCACCCTTTGTTTCCTATCCCTGAGCCAGCTGTTAACCCACTTACACATATTTTCCCCTATCCCCATTATTCTCATTTTATGCATCAACCTTTTGTGTGGCACCATATCAAAAGCTTTTGAATAGTCCAAATACACTACGTCCACTGGGTTCCCTTGGTCCAGTCTGGAACTTACCTCTTCATAGAAGCTGATCAGATTAGTCTTACATGAATGGTCCCTAGTAAACCCGTGCTGATACTGGGTCATGAGGTTATTCCTCTTCAGATACTCCAGTATAGCATCCCTTAGAGTGCCCTCCAGATTTTACCCACAATAGAGGTTAAGCTTACTTGCCTATAATTACCGAGTTCAGTTTTTGTCCCTTTTTTGAATATTGGCACCACATTTGCTATACGCCAGTCCTGTGGTACAGACCCTGTTATTATGGAGTCTTTAAAGATTAAAAATAATGGTCTATCAATGACTTACTTAATTCCTGCAGTACTCGGGGGTGCATCCCATCTGGGCCCGGAGATTTGTCAATTTTAGTGATTTTTAGACGCCGATGTACTTCCTGCTGGGTTAAGCAGGTGACATTTAATGGGGAATTTGTATCACTAGTCATTTTGTCTGCCATGGGATTTTCTTGTGTAAATACTGATGAAAAAAAGTCTTTTAGCATATTGGCTTTTTCCTCATCCTCATCCACCATTTCACCCAGACTATTTTTAAGGGGGCCAACACTATCATTTTTTAATGTATTACTATTTACGTAGTTAAATAATATTTTGGGATTATTTTTACTCTCTCTGGCAATGAGTCTCTCTGTCTCAATCTTTGCTGCCTTGATTTGCTTTTTACAGAATTTTTTTACATTTCTGTATTTATGTAATGCCTCATCACTACCTACTTCCTTTAATTCTCTAAATGCTTTCTTTTTGTCACATATTGTGCCCCTTACAGCTCTATTTAGCCATATTGGTTTCCTCCCATTTCTAGTATGTTTATTCCCATACGGTATATACTGTGCACAGGTCTTATCCAGGATGTTAACAAACGTCTCCCATTTTCTTTGTGGATTTTTATGTCTCAGGATATTGTCCCAGTTAATTGCACTAAGAGCATCTCTCATCCTTTGGAAATTTGCCCTCCTGAAGTTTAGTGTCCTTGTAACCCCTCTACTACATATCTTATTAAAAGATACATGAAAACTTATTATTTTGTGATTACTATTCCCCAAGTGACCGCCAACCCTTATATTTGATATGTGGTCTGGCCTGTTGGTTAATACTAGGTCTAGCAGTGCCCCCCTTCTTGTTGGGTCCTGAACCAATTGTGAAAGGTAATTGTCTCTCATAGTTGTCAAAAACCGATTACCTTTGGTGGAACTGCAGGTTTCTGTTCCCCAATCTATATCAGGGTAGTTGAAGTCCCACATAATAATGACTTCTCCTTGAGTCGCAGTTTCATCTATTTGCTTTATGAGGATATTCTCCGTTGGCTGCTTCCATTATTTTTGGAGACTTATAACAAACCCCTATCAGTAATTTATTATTTTTCCCCCTCCCCTTATCTCCACCCACAGGGACTCTACATTTTCGTTAGATTCATCTATATTATCACGCAGGATGTGTTTCACATATAGACACACCCTTCCCCCTCGCTTATCCGTTCGGTCATTTCTGAACAGACTATATCCCTGCAAGTTAACAGCCCAGTCATGGCTCTCATCCAGCCACGTTTCAGATATCCCTACCATGTCATAATTATGCTCCAACACCATTAATTCTAATTCGTCCATTTTGTTGGCAAGGCTTCTGGCATTAGTATACATACATTTTATGTATCTCTCTGCACCTCTATTCTTTCTTAAATTATTAATTGTTCTACCCCCCCCCCCCCATGCCACCGCCTCCCCCAACCTTCTTATTTGTGCCCAGGTCTCTATCTGCACTATCTTCCCCTCCATTAAAATGAATACCCTCCCCCCATTCCCTAGTTTAAACACTCCTCCAACCTTCTAGCCATTTTCTAGCACAGCTGCACCTTCCTCGTTGAGGTGCAGCCCATCCCTAGCGTAGAACCTGTAGCCAACTGAGAAGTCAGCCCAGTTCTGCAGGAACCCAAACCCCTCCTTCCTACATCAATTCTTGAGCCACTTATTAACCTCTCTAATCTCCAGTTGCCTCTCTGGCGTGGCACGTGGTACAGGCAGTATTTCGGAAAATACCACATTGGAGGTCCTTGCTTTCAGCTTGCATCCTAATTCCCAGAAATCATTTTTGAGGACCTTCCACTATACCTCTAACTTTGTCATTTGTGCCAATGTGCACCATGACCGCTGGGTCCTCACCAGCCCCTCCCAGTAATCTGTCCACCCGATCAGCGATGTGTCGGACTCGAGTGCCAGGTAGGCAGCACACCGTCCGATGATCCCTGTCTTTGTGACAGATTGCCCTATCTATTCCCCTAATAATTGAGTCCCCCACTACCAGCACCTGTCTGGCCTGCCCTGCCCTCCTATTTCCCTCCTTACTGGAGCAGTCACTCCTCCGGCTTTCAGAGGACATGCCTTGCTGCAGCAGTGCTACCCCTGTACTGGCACCCCCCTCATCTGCCAACTTAGCAAAACTTATTCCCTCATTGGCATTCTTTTGTGTATTATTCCTTTTTAGGGTTCAAGGGTGTTAGGGTTGGCGGAACGCACGAGTATACATATGTATAAATAGGTCCGTTCGCAACCCGGGGTCCACTGTGCAGGAGAGGAACCTGCTGCTGACAACTGGCGGCGCTATATGGCGGTATAAGCGAACTCTGTTAACTCCACAGAGTCGCTAGAAATAAGATGCTGTGCCCTGTTAGCGTCACAGGGGAACACAGCTAACTGCAGTTAGTGGTCACGCACCCAGAAAAGCATACAAACAGTCCTCACCGGAGGAGACGGTATTCTAGGGGCTTATTTCAGCCGGGTCCCTGAACACACACATACAGGTGCAACCACAATTAACAAGCTCATGACATGAGGTGATACTAGCGCATGGCCGTGCGGCCATACGAACCTTTTATAGCTGCAGCATGTACAGGACATTCCAAGAAGGACCAATGGAAGGCTGCCACAAAACTTGAGCATGTAACCCTAGACCTCCACTGAGAGATCTTACCCTGGGCATGCTCAGTGTGTACAAAGCAGGACTTAGTCCCAGAAAAGCCTGCTCGCCGCAGACCAGTGCAGGGTACAATAGCAGAGCCTGAAAAGGCAGCAGTAACCCTTTGCACAGTATCAGGCTGAGTGAGATGCTGGGGCCGACGTCTCCGCTGAGCAGGCTCCACTGCGGCTGATACAGAATGGGAGACCACAGCAGACACGGCTCGAGATTCCCCCTGTGCAGCGGCGGGAACTCGACTCCTAACAAAGGGTTTCATCATATATATTAGTGAGTGTGCCACATTTCCTTTGTCCATTTTTACTATCCTTTACATATATATGTATTTTTTGTTTATCCTGTCACACTACACACCAGTACCGTTATGGGCCCTGCCCTTTATATATCAGTAGGCGTGCCGCATCCCCTTGTGCTCTACATTGTTCAGTTTCTCACATATACATTTATCCATTGTGTATTTTGGTATACTATACATTATTTGAATTGTCACACTGTACCACAGATAATAAATGCTTTTTTCACTCACTTGGTAGTTTTGTTCAGTTTCTCACATATACAGTCATCCCCTGTGTATCTTGGTACACCACACAAGATTTAAATTGTCACATTGTTCCACAGATAACATATGCTTTTTTCACTTACTTGGCACTTACTTGGCGGTTTTGCTTTTTCTAATTCATGCATTCACAGTCCATGTATTTTTTTTTTTATCCATATGGGCCCGCATGCATCATCCTTATGTCATTGTGTGTTATTGTTTGTAATTGTTGTTTCTATGTTATATGTTTCTATACCCACAGAGATAATTTTTACATATCTTGGGTATAGGGAATGAATATAATATTTAAACTGCAATAGTGAAAATGTTGTTCATGTTATTTACTGCTCTAGCTGTAACAAAATGTATGTGGGTTGCACCACGAGAACTTAAAAAAAACGCATTTCAGAACATTTGACTGATATCTATAATACTTCTGATTCTTTCCGTGCGATGTCCCAGGCTTCTAAACATTTTATACAACAGCATCAGAGAAATACCTCCTCGTTCAAAGCAAATGCTATTGAGAAAGTCTTTATGGGTCAAAGAGGAGGTGATCTCAGGAAACGTCTCCGAGATCGAGAAGCTTTTTGAATGTTTAATCTGAATACCTGTGTTCAACAAGGATTAAATCTTCAGGGAGAATTACTATTTCACTATTAATTACTACCATTGTATTGGTTCTTTTGTATAAAAAATTCTTATCCTGTGTTCTGATGCATTATTATGCTAATCTCTTGTCTCTTGGGCAGCACGGTGGCGCAGTGGTTAGTTTGTGGTTCAAACCCCACCAAGGACAACATCTG
The DNA here is from genome assembly GCF_032444005.1 of Ranitomeya imitator. Lineage (NCBI taxonomy): Eukaryota > Metazoa > Chordata > Amphibia > Anura > Dendrobatidae > Ranitomeya > Ranitomeya imitator. The sequence goes on from NC_091286.1 coordinate 159,994,529, forward strand.
CAAAGAGTTTGTATGTTCTCTCCGTGTTTGTGTGGGTTTCCTCCCACATTCCAAAGACATACTGATAGGGAATTTAGATTGTGAGCCCCAACGGGGACAGCGATGATAATGTGTGCAACCTGTAAAGCGCTGCGGAATATGTTAGCGCTATATAAAAATAAAGATTATTATTGTCTTTTAACACATTGTTAGTTTGAAAATTACATGGTATATTTGTGGGTGTATTTTTTTTTACCTGTTTTGTATAAATTGTTGAATGGTCATTTTAAACGCCGTTCTGACAAAGAACATGGCTAGTGTTTGAAATGCATTGCTGCAATATCCTTATGTCATGTCCATTTTACTAATTTTGGATTAAACTTTAATAGCCTTTCATCAGCTGGACTATTTCGGTTTTTCATGTTTTCCACAAGTGGTCTCTTGGAGTCCGTGCTCCATCATGCAAATTAAGGGTGAGCTGGTACATTTTTTTCGTTTTTACTAAGATAAAGAGTAGACCCTATCTCCTGGGTTGAAGTTTCTGATATTGGTCGAACTATCATAGACTCGGCTTTGTGCCTCTTGGGCCTTCTGCATGTGCTCTCTGACAACAAGTAACACTTTTTCGGCTTGGTCGTGCATCTGCGCTACATGTTCAATAACACTTCTGTAGCGCCCGTATCTGCCTGCAGTTCCTCTCTCCCTGCAGAGACATCAGCATACTCACTGCCAAGGCTCCCATCCTGTCTCTTCCGGGTCTGATACTGCCCAGGGTGCACGCATTCCTAGCAGGTCTCAAGGCACTGTGCTTAGAGCGGGCGCGCCCTTCCTCTTTCTCAAAGATGCTGCGCGCATTCCTCTAAAGTGTCCCCAGCCAATAACTGGAGGTCTCTTTCTATTTGAACCGCTTCCTCCAACATGGAGGTGCTTGCGCAATGTTGTGAGTTTGTTTCTAACACACTTCTCAGTTCTCAGGTCCCTGTACTAGCATCTCAGTCTGCTGCACCCGCCAGTGCTTCCTTCAATGGAAGCAGAGTCAGCTTCACCCGCCAGTGCTTACCTCAACGGCAGCAGAACCATATGTTCCATAAAGATTAAATCTCGGAGAGAATTACTATTTCACTATTAATTACTACCATTGTATTGGTTCTTTTGTATCAAACATTCTTATCCTGTGTTCCGATGCGTTATTATGCTAATGTCTTGTCTTTTAACACATTGTTAGTTTTAGAATCACGTGGTATATTTGTGGGTATGGTTTTTTTACCTATTTTGTATGAATTGCTGAATGGTGATTTTAAACGCAGCTCTGACAAAGAACACGGCTAGTGTTCCAAATGTGTTGCTGCAATATGTCATGTCCATTTTACTAATTTTGGATTAAAGTTTAATAGCCTTTCATAAGCTGGACTATTTTGTTTTTTCATCTTTATCTTACTACCGACAGTTGACTTCAAGGTTTTTGCAAAGTGGCAGGGCGGGCCCATATGTGGTAGTAGAGAAGGTTGGAGAAGCAGATTATAAGGTACATCAACCAAGAAGACATAAAGCTGGTACGGTTTATCATGTGAATCAAATTAAACCTTTGAAAGGCAGGGAATCGTTGGCCGCTGTTGGTCTAAAGCACAGTATATCACTACAACTGTTTCCTGCGGTGAAATTAGGGATACCCTTTTGACGGCACAATGTCAAAGAAGCAATCTCTATTGAAGTCAAACATATGTTGCAGCTGGGAGTGATTGAGTCCCAAATTGAATGGTCTAGCCCAGTGGTGTTGATTCCCAAACTAAAAAGGGACCTGGAAGTTTTGTAATGACTTTCAAAAGTTAAACAAAATCTCTAAATTTGATGCATATTCCATGCTCAGGGTAGATGAATTAATTGACAAACTGGTTAATGCCAGATACATAACGGCTCTGGAACTTACCAAGGATTATTGGCAAATTCCATTAAAAAAGAGGGCAAAAGAAAAAATGGCTTTTTCTACCCTAGAACAGTAACAGTACAAGAGCATGCAGTTTCGTCTACACGGAGCACCCGCAACCTTTCAGAGATTGAGGAATTTAATTTTGATGCCACATAATAGTTATGCAGCAGCTTACCTAGATGATGTGATTATCTATTGCAACCTGGGGATGCCATCTGTCTAAAGTGCAAGCCATGCAAGATGCAATCAGTGGGGCAGGTCTCATAATAAATCCAGAAAAATATGTTTTAGGGCAACACCAGGCCAATAACTGGAGTTTGTTATTGGCAGGGGCTTGATCAAACTTTACATTAATAAAATTGAGGCCATACAGAGTTGACCTAGGCCATTAACTAAGAAAAAAATACAGGTTTTTTTAGGGATCACCGTCTATTTTTGGAAATTCATTCCAAATTTTGCCTCAAAGACAGCACCATTGATTGACCTGACAGGAGGGAAATCCATAATTGTGTCTTGGTCTCCCAAAGAGGAACAAGCCTTTCAGTGCCTTAAGTCAGCGCTGTGTTAGCAACCTGTGTTAATTACACCAGATTTTAAAAAGAACTCTTGGTTCAGACAGATGTCTCGGACACAGGGTTGGGAGCGGACTTGCCTGAAACTACTGTATAAATAGAGAAGAAAACCCAGTACTATATTTGAGCAGGAAATTGACTCCGGTGGAAAAAAGGATGCCATCGTAGAGCGCTAATGCTTAGCTTTAAGAGGGCACTAGAATCTTTGAAGTATTACCGCTTGGGTAGGAGATTTAAATTTGTGTTAGATCCTGCCAAGCCGACGTGGATGAAATACAATATGGAAAAAAAACACTAGTGTGACAAGGCCGTTTCTCTCGCTGCAGAATTTTAATTTCTCCATAGAACATAGACCAGGGAAATCACAGTGGATTGCAGACACATTGTCAAGAATTAATTGTATGATGTCCTAAAATGCCCAGATCTCTGGTCTGTAGAAGAAGGGGGGATATGTATGGGGCTGACTGGGAACATACTGGACGTAGTGTATATCTCTACCAGAAAGTTAAGCAGGGTGAGATATTAAAAGCCTGGTAGTACTGGTTGGTTCAGCAGCTTAGGTGCTGAGTTGTTTCATTTATGATAGTTCCAAGCCCCATTTGATTGGAGTGATGAGTGGTGTGACTCATCACTCTCACTCCTGCTCCAGTACAAGTTTTGCTGAGGCTTAGCCAGCTCAACTGAGAGAGGTTGTCTTATTACTGACACCGAAAAGGCTGAAGTAAAAGCTTCAGTGTGTCATAGCCTCCGGACTGACATGATGTGTTCCTGAGGAGGAAATATACAGCCCTGAAATGTGCTAAATGCCAAGATGCTGGAAAGCCAAGCCTGCATACTTCCCTTGTAGCATGAGTCAGCGGTATAGTATGTTAGGCTACGTTCACACTAGCGTTCGGCTAGTGTGCGTCGCGCTAGCGTCGGGCGACGCAGCGGCGACGCACGCGTCATGCGCCCCTATGTTTAACATGGGGGACGCATGCGTTTTTGCTTGTTGCGTTTTCCGACACGTGCGTCTTTTTTGACGCTAGCGTCGGACCAAGAAAACGCAACAAGTTGCATTTTTCTTGCGTCCGATTTTCGTCAAAAAACGACGCACGCGTCGAAAAACGCAGCGTTTTTGCGTGCGTTTGCACGCGTTTTTCGGTGCGTTGTGCGTCACGTCGCCGACGCAGCGGCGCACAACGCTAGTGTGAACGTAGCCTTAGTTAGTGTCTAGGTGGGCAAGTCTTTTTTGTAAAGCCCCACACTTTGTTTGCATGGATTGTGACTGCCTATGTCACAGCCACAATGCCCTACAAATCCCTAGCGCACTTCAAGTGATACTCACGTTTTCATTTTTTTTTTTCACCATACAGTATCTACAAAGGACTTTGACTAGTCAAAAAAGGTATTCACAATAGGTAGACCAGTCCACAACGGCATTCAATAGAACGCTCACTGAGATGTTACTCTGATCCCTGATTCAGTCTCACTCTCTCTCCTCACAGAACTTTGCATTCCACACCTGTTTATGAACACTATGACTTCAGGTATGTAAACTGTGACCTCAAGCCTATGGCATGCAGGTAAAGTTCCACTGTGTGATCCTGAAGTTGTGGCAGTCACAATCAGCCAAAGGGTGCACAGTTCTAGGAGGAGAAAGTAAGGCTGTATCAGGGATGTCATTCATGTCTCAGATGGCATGCAATTTGCAGACGGGGAGGACTGATCCACCTGTGGTGCCCGCTTTTTGACTAGACAATATCCTTTGGATATGTGGCAAAAGAAGCTTGAAAAGATGAGTATCACTACACACTCTAAACTATCGTTACATAATAGGGTTGCCTAGAATCCGCTTTAAAAGACAGAAGCAGCCATATAGTTTATATATGTGGGACAACTGTCAGGTTCCCTTTAACCCCTTCACCACCTTGGGGGTTTTCCGTTTTTGGGTTTCTGTTGTTTGCTCCCCTTTTTCCCAGAGCCATAACTATTTTATTTTTCAGTAAATATGGCCATGTGAGGGCTTGTTTTTTGCGTGACGAGTTGTACTTTTGAACGACACCATTGGTTTTGCCATATAGGGTATTGGAAAACAGGAAAAAAAATTCACAGTTCAGCGAAACTGCAAAAAAGTGCAATTCCACTTTTTTTTTTCTTTTTACCATGTTCACTAAATGCTAAACCTGACCTGTCTTTATGATTCTCCAGGTAATTAGCATCTCCATTTTTCATGATCTGGGGCTGGGTGAGGGCTTATTCTTTGCGTGCCGAGCTAATTTTTTATTAATACCGTTTTGGTGTAGATACGATCTTCTGATCCCCCATTATTGCATTTCAATGCAATGTTGTGGTGACTAAACAAGCTTAATTCTGGAGTTTTGATATTTTTTCTTGTTACGCCGTTTACTTCTTTTTTATATTGATAGATCAGGCAATTCTGAATGCGGTGATATCAAATATGTGTTTTTTTTTATTATGAACTAGCTCAAGAGCCCGGCGTTGACTGAGCATAGTAAATATCTGTGGTTAGTTATAGCACCTCACTTCTCTTATTTTCCCATCACGCCTCTCATTTTCTCCCTCACATCTCTCATTTTCTCCCTTACACCTCTCATTTTCCCCCTCACTCCTCTCATTCCCCCCTAAAACTTGTCATTCCGACCTCACATGTCATTTTCTGATCACTCCACTATTTTCCCTCACTCCTCTCATTTTGCACTCACACCTTTTCATTTTCATCTCACACCCCTCATTTTCACCTCACACCTCTCATTTTCCCCTCAGTATATACATGTTTGTCATCTCCCTTATATATAGTATACACCTGTATGTCATCTCCTGTATATAGTATATACCTGTATGTCATCTCCCCTGTAAATAGTATATACCTGCTGTATGCCATCTCCTCCTGTATATTGTATATACCTATGTGTCATCTCCTCCTGCATATAGTATATACCTGTATGTCATCTCTTCTGTATATTCTATATACCTGTATGTCATCTCCTCCTATATATAGTATATACCTGTATGTCATCTCCTGTATATAGTATATACCTGTATGTCATCTCCCCTGTATATAGTATATACCTGCTGTATGTCATCTCCTCCTCTATATATCTATGTGTCATCTCCTCTTTTATTTAGTATATACCTGTATGTCATCTCCTCCTATATATAGTATATAAGTGTGTCATCTCCTCCTGTATATAGTATATACCTGTAAATCATCTCCTCCTGTATATAGTATATACCTGTGTGCCATCTGCTCCTGTATATAGTATATACCTGTGTGTCATCTCCTGTATATAGTATGTACCTGTATGTCATCTCCTCCTGCATATAGTATATATCTGTGTGACATCTCTTCCTGTATACAGTATATACATGTGTCATCTCCCCTGTATATAGTATATACCTGTGTGTCATCTCCTCCTGTATATAGTATATACCTGTATGTCATCTCCCCCTGTATATAATATATATCTGTGTGTCATCTCCCCTGTATATAGTATGTACCTGTATGTCACCTCCTGTATATAGTATATATCTGTGTGTCATCTCTTCCTGTATATAGTATATAACTGTGTGTCATCTCACCCGTATATAGTATATACCTGTGTGTCATCTTCCCTGTATATAGTATGTACCTGTATGTCATCTCCTCTGTATATAGTATATACCAGTGTGTCATTTCCTCCTGTATATAGTATATATATATGTGTGTCATTTCCCCTGTATATAGTATGTACAGTGGGGCAAAAAAGTATTTAGTCAGTCAGCAATAGTGCAAGTTCCACCACTTAAAAAGATGAGAGGCGTCTGTAATTTACATCATAGGTAGACCTCAACTATGGGAGACAAACTGAGAAAAAAAAATCCAGAAAATCACATTGTCTGTTTTTTTATCATTTAATTTGCATATTATGGTGGAAAATAAGTATTTGGTCAGAAACAAAATTTCATCTCAATACTTTGTAATATATCCTTTGTTGGCAATGACAGAGGTCAAACGTTTTCTGTCAGTCTTCACAAGGTTGCCACACACTGTTGTTGGTATGTTGGCCCATTCCTCCATGCAGATCTCCTCTAGAGCAGTGATGTTTTTGGCTTTTCGCTTGGCAACACGGACTTTCAACTCCCTCCAAAGGTTTTCTATAGGGTTGAGATCTGGAGACTGGCTAGGCCACTCCAGGACCTTGAAATGCTTCTTACGAAGCCACTCCTTCGTTGCCCTGGCGGTGTGCTTTGGATCATTGTCATGTTGAAAGACCCAGCCACGTTTCATCTTCAATGCCCTTGCTGATGGAAGGAGGTTTGCACTCAAAATCTCACGATATATGGCCCCATTCATTCTTTCATGTACCCGGATCAGTCGTCCTGGCCCCTTTGCAGAGAAACAGCCCCAACGCATGATGTTTCCACCACCATGCTTTACAGTAGGTATGGTGTTTGATGGATGCAACTCAGTATTCTTTTTCCTCCAAACACGACAAGTTGTGTTTCTACAAAATAGTTCCAGTTTGGTTTCATCAGACCATAGGACATTCTCCCAAAACTCCTCTGGATCATCCAAATGCTCTCTAGCAAACTTCAGACGGGCCCGGACATGTACTGGCTTAAGCAGTGGGACACGTCTGGCACTCCAGGATCTGAGTCCATGGTGGCGTAGTGTGTTACTTATGGTAGGCCTTGTTACATTGGTCCCAGCTCTCTGCAGTTCATTCACTAGGTCCCCCCGCGTGGTTCTGGGATTTTTGCTCACCGTTCTTGTGATCATTCTGACCCCACGGGGTGGGATTTTTCGTGGAGCCCCAGATCGAGGGAGATTATCAGTGGTCTTGTATGTCTTCCATTTTCTAATTATTGCTCCCACTGTTGATTTCTTCACTCCAAGCTGGTTGGCTATTGCAGATTCAGTCTTCCCAGCCTGGTGCAGGGCTACAATTTTGTTTCTGGTGTCCTTTGACAGCTCTTTGGTCTTCACCATAGTGGAGTTTGGAGTCAGACTGTTTGAGGGTGTGCACAGGTGTCTTTTTATACTGATAACAAGTTTAAACAGGTGCCATTACTACAGGCAATGAGTGGAGGAAAGAGGAGACTCTTAAAGAAGAAGTTACAGGTCTGTGAGAGCCAGAAATCTTGATTGTTTGTTTCTGACCAAATACTTATTTTCCACCATAATATGCAAATAAAATGATAAAAAAACAGACAATGTGATTTTCTGGATTTTTTTTTCTCAGTTTGTCTCCCATAATTGAGGTCTACCTGTGATGTAAATTACAGACGCCTCTCATCTTTTTAAGTGGTGGAACTTGCACTATTGCTGACTGACTAAATACTTTTTTGCCCCACTGTACCTGTATGTCATCTCCTCTGTATATAGTATAGACCAGTGTGTCATCTCCTCCTGTATATAGTATATATCTGTGTGTCATCTCTCCTGTATATAGTATATACCTGTATGTCATCTTCTCCTGTATATAGTACATACCTGTGTGTCATCTCCCCTGTATATAGTATATATGTGTGTGTTATCTCCTCCTGTATATAGTATATACCTGTGTGTCATCTCCTCCTGTATTAGACCTCGTTCACACATTGTTTGCTCAGTATTTTTACCTCAGTATTTGTAAGCTAAATTGGCAGCCTGATAAATCCCCAGCCAACAGGAAGCCCTCCCCCCTGGCAGTATATATTAGCTCACACATACACATAATAGACAGGTCATGTGACTGACAGCTGCCGTATTTCCTATATGGTACAGTTGTTGCTCTTGTAGTTTGTCTGCTTATTAATCAGATTTTTATTTTTGAAGGATAATACCAGACTTGTGTGTGTTTTAGGGCGAGTTTCATGTGTCAAGTTGTGTGTGTTGAGTTGCGTGTGGCGACATACATGTAGCGACTTTTATGAGATGAATTTTGTGTGGCGACATGCGTGTAGCAATTTTTTGTGTGTCGATTTGCATGTGACAGGTTAGTGTATCAAGTTGTGTGCAGCAAGTTTTGCGCATGGCGAGTTTTGCTCGTGGCGAGTTTTATGTGTGGTGCGTTTTGAGTATGTGCAAATTTTGTGTGAGGCAACTTTTGCATGTGTTGCAACTTTTGTGCATATGGCAATTTTTCTACGTGTGCAAGTTTTGCGTGTGGTGAGTTTTTCATGAGGTGAGTTTTGCACGTGTGGCGAGTTTTGCGTGAGCCTAGTTTTGCATGTGGCGAGTTTTGCGTGTGGTGAGTTTTTCATGACTTGAGTTTTGCACGTGTGGCGAGTTTTGCGTGAGCCTAGTTTTGCATGTGGCGAGTTTTGCGTGTGGCGAGTTTTGAGCGGTGACTTTTGTGTTTCGACTTTTATGTGGCGAGGTTGGTGTATGTGTGGTGAAATGTGTGCTGAGGGTGATATGTGTTCAAGCACGTGGTAGTGTGTGGCGCATTTTGTGTATGTGTTCATTTTCCCGTCTGTGGTGAGTATCCCATGTCGGGGCCCCACCTTAGCAACTGTACAGTATATACTCTTTGGCGCCATCACTCTCACTCTTTAAGTCCCCCTTGTTCACATCTGGCAGCTGTCAATTTGCCTCCAACACTTTTCCTTTCACTTTTTCCCCATTATGTAGATAGGGGCAAAATTGGTGAATTGGAATGCGCGGGGTTAACATTTTGCCTCACATCATAGCCTATGACGCTCTCAGGGTCCAGACGTGTGACTGTGCAAAATTTTGTGGCTGTAGCTGCGACGGTGCAGATGCCAATCCCGGACATACACACACACACACACACACACATTCAGCTTTATATATTAGATATACCTGTAAGTCATCTCCCCTGTATATAGTATATACCTGTATGTCATCTCCCCTGTATATAGTATATATTTGTGTGTCCTCTCCTCCTGTATATAATATAAAGCTGTATGTCATCTCCCCTGTATATAGTATATACCTGTATGTCATCTCCTCCTGTATATAATATATAGCTGTATATCATCTCCCCTGTATATAGTATATACCTGTATGACATCTTCTCCTGGCTGTCAATTTGCCTCCAACACTTTTCCTTTCACTTTTTCCCCATTATGTAGATAGGGGCAAAATTGTTTGGTGAATTGGAACGCGCGGGGTTAAAATTTTGTTGCACAACATAGCCTATGACGCTCTCGGGGTCCAGACGTGTGACTGTGCAAAATGTTGTGGCTGTAGCTGCGACGGTGCAGATGCCAATCCCGGACATACATACATACATACACACACACACACATACACACACACACACACATTCAGCTTTATATATTAGATGGAGAAAATGGAGGGTGATTTGAAGTTGTGGGCTCATTGCTGGGGCCCACAGCAAACAGGGGGAGCCAACCTTAGATGTACCTCTACATCTAAGGTGGTAAAGGGGTTAATAATTTTTTTTTTTACTTACATAGTATAAACTTAGTAACATGAGTGTTTATTGTTTGTTTCTTTGTTATATTTTCTAGCACAAAAAGGCTTGACAATATGAACACAAGACTTAAGCATCAAATTGAAAAAGATCCAGGCAAGTATCTAAAACATATAAACCTACATCGAATCCGTGGCCAAAACGGAAAAATGCCCCCAAGTGGCTAATACATGTATACCGAAAAAGAGTTTGCTCAGCAAGAGCAGCGCAATCTGTAATCAGATGATCAATGGGCGACCACATGGAGGCCCACATAAATGATATCTCCTAAAACAGACTGCCAAAACAACACGGGGTTATATATCATAAACAATTTATTTTTATTAAACATGTATAATATACAAAATAGGGACAAAGGTGCAAAAAGCAATGTAAGTGGATAGAAAGCAGCTAAAAAGACTCTGGCACCAAAAAAGATGACACAAGTTGGTGCTAGAAAAGAAAAGAAAAATATATACACGTCTCAGAAAACACGGCCGCACACATATATTAAGAGAGGTTGACCACTGATATTATGTCCGGTTAGGCTACTTTCACACTGGCGTTTTTTGCCAGACGTCGCAATGCGTCGTTTATGGCAAAAAACGCATCCTGCAAAGTTGTTTGCAGGATGCGTTTTTGCCCCATAGATTAACATTAGTGACGCATTGCGACGCTTTGCCACACGTCGCAACCGTCGTGCGACGGTTGCGCCGTGTTGTGGCGGACCGCCGGGAGCAAAAAACGTTACATGTAACGTTTTTTGCTCCTGACGGACCGCTTTTTCCGACCGCGCATGTGCGGCCGGAACTCCGCCCCCACCTCCCCGCACCTCACAATGGGGCAGCGAATGCGCCGGAGAAATGCATCCGCTGCACCCGTTGTGCAGTGCGTCAAACGCTAGCGTCGGAATCTCGGCCCGACGCATTGCGACGGGGATATTCCGACGCTAGTGTGAAAGTAGCCTTAGTGGTAAGTTTGATATGATAATAATAGAATAAATAATTAAATGCTAATGAAGACTTTAGAATATTCTAGTCTCCCACTAGTTCGCAGTCAGACCCAAATGCTCTGCAGGCTGCTAACTATACCGCTATACAACCGGATTCACCATTTGCTCCTATTGACAAGCATGGCTGCAAGGAAGTAAACGCCAGTCTGAATGGCAAACAGCAGTAAAACAGCTCAGATACTCAGTGTCAGATGAAATAGTACGATTTGTCAAAGAAGTGAGCCATTACATCTGTCAGTTGTGCCAGAGCAGGTAGTGGTCATAGTCAAACAACAATGCTTTTACCTTGCAACATGATCCTCTCTGTGTGCAGCCGCGTCTGTGAGACACGCTATGCCTCGACGCGCGTTTCACCGCCCACGGCTTCGTCAGGAGACGTGTATATATTTTTCTTTTCTTTTCTAGCACCAACTTGTGTCATCTTTTTTGGTGCCAGAGTCTTTTTAGCTGCTTTCTATGCACTTTTTGCACCTTTGTCCCTAATTTGTATATTATATATGTTTAATAAAAATAAATTGGTTATGATATATACCCCCATGTTGTTTTGGCAGTCTGTTTTAGGAGATATCGTTTATGTGGGCCTCCACGTGGTCGCCCATTGATCATCTGATTACAGATTGCGCTGCTCTTGCTGAGCAAGTATCTAAAACATATACAGTATGTATTCATGTCCATAGATTGTGTGTATGAATGAGCATGCAAACTGTACAATGGATAAAAGAGAGCCCTGCTTGGCACAATTTATGGCTAGGGTTACAAGGCAGTTTTCTCTCCATCTGGGAAAATTGGTCCAATTATGCTAATCATGATTTCATCATACTCTGATCAAAGTTTGACCAAAGAGTGGGATCCGATTTTCTCATAGAAGGAGAGAAAAAAATAAGTTTCTCCAGCTTCTCTTTTGTATCAGTCCATGAAAATCAGATCATTGTTGGATGTCACCTGAGTGTGGTCTGATTTTTTTTCATGGACCCATAGAAATGAATGAGCGAGTGCCATCTGATTCTCAGAGGCAAATAATGTATGCAGCAATTTTTTTTCTCTGACCACTCGGTCCAAGGGAAAAACAAAATCGGACATGTGCACAGCCCTAAAGCTAGCAGCATGATGTTGTGATTGTGTTCATTGCCTCATACTTCATGAGATGCGCCAATTTTGGCACTTTTCTTGGCTCTTCCTGTTTGCCATGGTGCGCTGGCAATTGGGGTAATAGTATTGGGGTTGATGTCAGCTGTGATTTGTCAAAAATCACAGCTGTCATGAACTACTGGGGATAGTAATGGAGAGGTGTCTATTAGACATCCACATTACTAACTCGGTAATAAAAAAAGATCACACACACAGAAAAAAAAATACTTTATTTTAATAAAGACTCCTTCACACTATCCCTTGTTCACCAATTTATTGAAAGAAAAAAAAATCTCATGCAGGTTCACTGCAATCCAACGAATCCGAAGTAGTCCAGAATAGGATAACTGAAAAACATAAAAAGACAGAAATAAAAACAATAGACAGTTCTTCGTTCACCAATTTATTACCCAAAATGTTCCCACGAAGCTCCAATGTAGTCCACGTTCCCCGATGTCTCCTGCGACTGTGAATAGCAGTAAAATGACGGCTATTCACAGGGTACTGACAACAACTCCCATCAGAATCATTGGCTCCTGCTGAGCTCTGCAAGACCCGGCTTCTCTAATGAGTATTGTTGTCACTACGCAGCACCTGTGAATGAGCACCAGCTGAAGGGGACACGTGCAGGCATGCGTAGTAAAGAAATTAAGTCCATAAATCCATTATGACATATATTCAATATGATATATTTGAGCATGCGCATAATAACACAATGTAGGCACAGGTAACATATCCATTAAATCAATAATAAAAAATGGTTGCAGCAAGCATACTACATGTAGAATACCCCACAAGGGGTTAAATAGCACAATAACAGGCTTCCATACCATATAATATTTAGTCTACACGTAAGTACAGACCAAATAGGGCCCAACTGCAAATGTAAATATACCAAACAAACCTACAGAAAGAACAGTCAAAAGGTCCCACAAAACTTGTAAACTTTATTAAATTCCAATTAAAACAATGTATAAAACAGGTACAATGGCATGATTGGAGAGATGAATAGTGCCCAAAGTGGTCATAGGCAGAATAACAGGGCAAAATTGACCGCACACTCCTGCACAATCGGAGAATTACACCAAATTGTGGCACATAGTAGCATTCATAAATAGTAGTACCGATACATATTAGTAGCAATAGCTCCCTGAGGAAGGAGTCTTTGCCACTCCGAAACGCGCATCGGGGTCGGGCTTTTGGCCTCCCACTCCTGCATTTTGGAGGTATGTACCATGAGTCGGTATCCCATTACCCGTACTGTTATTGCTACTAATATGTATCGGTACTACTATTTATGAATGCTACTATGTGCCACAATTTGGAGTAATTCTCCGATTGTGCAGGAGTGTGCGGCCAATTTTGCCCTGTTATTCTGATATGACCACTTTGGGCACTATTCATCTCTCCAATCATGCCATTGTACCTGTTTTATACATTGTTTTAATTGGAATTTAATAAAGTTTACAAGTTTTGTGGGACCTTTTGACTGTTCTTTCTGTAGGTTTGTTTGGTAAATCAGTAATAGCGCGCATGCGTCCAAAGGAGATACCTCTGGTACATACAGTAGTGCACATAATACAATGAATGCACCATAAGATGAGAGCAAGCATCAGAGATCTGGTATATCTACAAAACAATATGACCAGAATCTGAATACACAAATACATATATGCAAAGGCATGTAAAGAAAACATCGACAGAACTGCAACTATGCATACATATAAACCAGGATACTGAATGCACACAATTACATATGTCCCTAGATATAAATATAATTAATGCAAGTAATGAAAATTCGCACAAAAAGATTGAAATTTCGTGCGTATACTATAAGAACAATATAAGGACCTAAAAGATCCAGAATGTGCCGTATAGCAACAAAATTGATCAACATATGAAATAAACAGTTAAAAAAGGATATCGGCAATAAAAACTCAAATTATGCTACAAAAAAAAAAAATCAGCCAGATATCTCCAATGTAGTTTTCCGTGCAAAGCAGAGCAAAGCAATCAGGACTGACTGGGGTGAGTTTAGAAGCTACACAACAACAGGAACATCTGGCTAGTAACCAGAAGGCTATAGACCCCAAGGCAACATTTTGGCCTGTGCCTTAGGCTGCTGTCACACTAGCAGTATTTGGTCAGTATTTTACATCAGTATTTGTAAGCCAAAACCAGGAGTGGGTGATAAATGCAGAAGTTGTGCATATGTTTCTATTATACTTTTCCTCTAATTGTTCCACTCCTGGTTTTGGCTTCCAAATACAGATATAAAATACTGACCAAATACTGCTAGTGTGACGGCAGCCTTAACATCACTGTGTAGCTAGAAATTCATTAATAGTCATACCCACATTTACAAAAACAATATACAGTGGGGGGAAAAAGTATTTAGTCAGCCACCAATTGTGCAAGTTCTCTCACTTAAAAAGATGAGAGAGGCCTGTAATGGACATCATAGGTTGACCACAACTATGAGAGTCAAAATGAGAAACCAAATCCAGAAAATAACCTTGTCTGATTAGGCAAGATTTATTTTGCAAAATGTGGTTTAAAATAAGTATTTGGTCAGCTAAAACATGCAAGATTTCTGGCTCTCACAGACCTGTAACTTCTTCTTTAAGAGGCTCCTCTGTCCTCCACTCATGTGACACATCAAACTAATTGAGAATTTCACAAGAAAAACAATGGTGTGCTTGGTTTTAATGTATCTTTATTCTTTCATGAGTTATTTACAAGTTTATGACCACTTACAAAATGTGTTCAAAGTGCTGCCCATTGTGTTGACTGTTATGAACTGGTGATTTAGAACCACAATGGACCTGGTGGTTAAGAGCACAGAAAATGACCTGATAGTTACTAATAACATAGGACGAGCTCTGAGATGTGGGAACTCTGCTGACCGCAATCCCTAATCCTATCACACCACACTAGAGGTAGCCGTGGAGCGCTCCTGACCAGACCTAGGCGCCTCGGCACAGCCTGAGGAACTAGCTAGCCCTGAAGATAGAAAAATAAGCCTACCTTGCCTCAGAGAAATTCCCCAAAGGAAAAGGCAGCCCCCCACATATAATGACTGTGAGTAAAGATGAAAATACAAACACAGAGATGAAATAGATTTTAGCAAAGTGAGGCCCGACTTACTGAATAGACCGAGGATAGGAAAGATAGCTTTGCGGTCAGCACAAAAACCTACAAACAACCACGCAGAGGGCGCAAAAAGACCCTCCGCATCGACTAACGGTACGGAGGTGCTCCCTCTGCGTCCCAGAGCTTCCAGCAAGCAAGACAAACCAATATAGCAAGCTGGACAGAAAAAATAGCAAACAAAAGTAACACAAGCAGAACTTAGCTTATGCAGGGCAGACAGGTCACAAGAACGATCCAGGAGAGAGCAAGACCAATACTGGAACATTGACTGGAGGCCAGGAACAAAAAACTAGGTGGTGTTAAATAGAGCAGCACCTAACGACTTAACCTCGTCACCTGAGGAAGGAAACTCAGAAGCCGCAGCCCCACTCATATCCACCAGAGGAAGCTCATGGACAGAACCAGCCGAAGTACCACTCATGACCACAGGAGGGAGCTTGACCACAGAATTCACAACAGTTCCCCCCCCTTGAGGAGGGGTCACCGAACCCTCACCAGAGCCCCCAGGCTGACCAGAATGAGCCAAATGAAAGGCACGAACCAGATCGGCAGCATGAACATCAGAGGCAAAGACCCAAGAATTATCTTCCTGACCATAACCCTTCCACTTAACCAGGTACTGGAGTTTCCGTCTCGAAATATGAGAATCCAAAATCTTCTCCACTATATACTCCAACTCCCCCTCAACCAAAACCGGGGCAGGAGGATCAACGGATGGAACCACAGGTGCCACGTATCTCCGCAACAATGACCTATGGAATACATTATGGATGGAAAAAGAAGCTGGAAGGGTCAAACGAAAAGACACAGGATTAACAACCTCAGAAATCCTATACGGACCAATGAAATGAGGCTTAAACTTAGGAGAGGAAACTTTCATAGGAATATAACGAGACGACAACCAAACCAAATCCCCAACACGAAGTCGGGGACCCACACAGCGCCTGCGGTTAGCGAAACGTTGAGCCTTCTCCTGGGACAATGTCAAATTGTCCACTACATGAGTCCAAATCTGCTGCAACCTATCCACCACAGTATCCACACCAGGACAGTCCAAAGACTCAACCTGCCCTGAAGAGAAACGAGGATGGATACCAGAATTGCAGAAAAACGGCGAAACCAAAGTAGCCGAGCTGGCCCGATTATTAAGGGCGAACTCAGCCAAAGGCAAAAAGGACACCCAATCATCCTGATCAACAGAAACAAAGCATCTCAGATATGTTTCCAAGGTCTGATTGGTTCGTTCAGTTTGGCCAGTTGTCTGAGGATAGAAAGCCGAGGAAAAAGACAAATCAATGCCCATCCTAGCACAAAAGGCTCGCCAAAACCTCGAAACAAACTGGGAACCTCTGTCAGAAACGATGTTCTCCGGAATGCCATGTAAACAAACCACATGCTGGAAAAACAATGGCACCAAATCAGAGGACGAAGGCAATTTAGACAAGGGTACCAAATGGACCATCTTAGAGAAGCGATCACAAACCACCCAAATGACCGACATCTTTTGAGAGACGGGGAGATCCGAAATAAAATCCATAGAGATATGTGTCCAGGGCCTCTTCGGGACCGGCAAGGGCAAAAGCAACCCACTGGCACGAGAACAGCAGGGCTTAGCCCGAGCACAAATCCCACAGGACTGCACAAACGAACGCACATCCCGCGACAGAGACGGCCACCAAAAGGATCTAGCCACCAGATCTCTGGTACCAAAGATTCCAGGATGACCAGCCAACACCGAACAATGAACCTCAGAGATAACTCTACTCGTCCATTTATCAGGGACAAACAGTTTCTCCGCTGGGCAACGGTCAGGTCTATTAGCCTGAAATTTTTGCAGCACCCGCCGCAAATCAGGGGAGATGGCAGACAAAATCACCCCCTCTTTGAGAATACCCGCTGGCTCAGGCAAACCCGGAGAGTCGGGCACAAAACTCCTAGACAGGGCATCCTCCTTCACATTCTTAGAGCCCGGAAGGTACGAAACCACAAAGTCAAAACGGGAGAAAAACAGCGACCAACGAGCCTGTCTAGGATTCAACCGTTTGGCAGACTCGAGATAAGTCAAGTTCTTGTGATCAGTCAAGACCACCACGCGATGCTTAGCTCCTTCAAGCCAAAGACGCCACTCCTCGAATGCCCACTTCATGGCCAGCAATTCTCGATTGCCAACATCATAATTACGCTCAGCAGGCGAAAACTTCCTGGAAAAGAAGGCACATGGTTTCATCACCGAGCCATCAGAACTTCTTTGCGACAAAACAGCCCCTGCTCCAATCTCAGAAGCATCAACCTCGACCTGGAACGGGAGCGAAACATCTGGCTGGCACAACACAGGGGCAGAAGAAAAACGACGCTTCAACTCCTGAAAAGCTTCCACAGCAGCAGAAGACCAATTGACCACATCAGCACCCTTCTTGGTTAAATCAGTCAACGGTTTAGCAATACTAGAAAAATTATTGATGAAGCGACGATAAAAATTAGCAAAGCCCAGGAACTTTTGCAGACTCTTCAGAGATGTCGGCTGAGTCCAATCATAAATGGCCTGAACTTTAACAGGGTCCATCTCGATAGTAGAAGGGGAAAAAATGAAACCCAAAAATGAAACCTTCTGAACACCAAAGAGACACTTTGACCCCTTCACAAACAAAGAATTCGCACGCAGGACCTGGAACACCATTCTAACCTGCTTCACGTGAGACTCCCAATCATCCGAGAAGACCAAAATATCATCCAAGTATATAATCAGGAATTTATCCAGGTACTCTCGGAAGATGTCATGCATAAAGGACTGAAATACTGATGGAGCATTAGAAAGCCCGAATGGCATAACCAGGTACTTAAAATGGCCCTCGGGCGTATTTAATGCTGTTTTCCATTCATCGCCCTGTTTAATACGCACAAGATTATACGCACCACGAAAATCTATCTTGGTGAACCAACTAGCCCCCTTAATCCGAGCAAACAAATCAGACAGCAGCGGCAAGGGGTACTGAAATTTGACTGTGATTTTATTTAGAAGGCGGTAATCAATACAAGGTCTCAGCGAACCATCCTTCTTGGCCACAAAAAAGAACCCTGCTCCCAATGGCGACGACGACGGGCGAATATGACTCTTCTCCAAGGATTCCTTTACATAACTCCGCATAGCGGCATGCTCAGGCACAGACAAATTAAACAGTCGACCTTTAGGAAACTTACTACCAGGAATCAAATCGATAGCACAATCGCAATCCCTATGCGGAGGTAGGGCACTGGACTTGGGCTCATCAAATACATCCCAGTAATCCGACAAGAACTCTGGGACCTCAGAAGGGGTGGATGATGAAATAGACAGACATGGAACATCACCATGTACCCCCTGACAACCCCAGCTGGACACAGACATAGATTTCCAATCCAATACTGGGTTATGGACTTGTAGCCATGGCAACCCCAACATGACCACATCATGCAGATTATGCAACACCAAAAAACGAATATCCTCCTGATGTGCAGGAGCCATGCACATGGTCAGTTGGGTCCAGTACTGAGGCTTATTCTTGGCCAAAGGCGTAGCATCAATTCCTCTCAATGGAATAGGATACTGCAAGGGCTCCAAGAAAAACCCACAGCGCCTAGCAAACTCCAAGTCCATCAAATTCAGGGCAGCGCCTGAATCCACAAATGCCATGACCGAATAGGAAGACAAAGAGCAGATCAAAGTAACGGACAAAAGAAATTTTGACTGTGCCGTACCAATGGTGGCAGACCTAGCGAACCGCTTAGTGCGCTTAGGACAATCGGAGATAGCATGAGTGGAATCACCACAGTAAAAACACAGCCCATTCTGACGTTTGTGTTCTTGCCGTTCAGCTCTGGTCAAAGTCCTATCACATTGCATAGGCTCAGGTTTATGCTCAGATAATACCGCCAAATGGTGCACAGTTTTACGCTCACGTAAGCGTCGATCGATCTGAATGGCCAAAGACATAGACTCATTCAGACCAGCAGGCATAGGAAATCCCACCATGACATCCTTAAGGGCTTCAGAGAGACCCTTTCTGAAAATTGCTGCCAGCGCACATTCATTCCATTGAGTGAGCACAGACCACTTCCTAAACTTCTGACAATATATCTCTACCTCATCCTGACCCTGACACAGAGCCAGCAAATTTTTCTCTGCCTGATCCACTGAATTAGGTTCATCATAAAGTAATCCGAGCGCCAGAAAAAACGCATCAATATTACATAATGCAGGATCTCCTGGCGCAAGGGAAAATGCCCAGTCTTGAGGGTCGCCACGTAATAAAGAAATAATGATCTTAACTTGTTGAACTGGGTCACCAGAGGAGCGGGGTTTCAAAGCCAGAAATAGTTTACAATTATTTTTAAAACTCAGAAACTTAGCTCTATCTCCAGAAAACAAATCAGGAATAGGAATTCTAGGTTCTAACATAGAATTCTGAAACACAAAGTCTTGAATATTTTGTACTCTTGCAGTGAGATGATCCACACAAGAAGACAGACCTTTAATGTCCATCACTACACCTGTGTCCTGAACCACCCAAATGTCTAGGGGAAAACAAAGACAAAACACAGTGCAGAGAAAAAAAAATGGTCTCAGAACTTCTCTTTTCCCTCTATTGAGAAGCATTAGTACTTTGGGCCTCCAGTACTGTTATGAACTGGTGATTTAGAACCACAATGGACCTGGTGGTTAAGAGCACAGAAAATGACCTGATAGTTACTAATAACATAGGACGAGCTCTGAGACATGGGAACTCTGCTGACCGCAATCCTTAATCCTATCACACCACACTAGAGGTAGCCGTGGAGCGCTCCTGACCAGAACTAGGCGCCTCGGCACAGCCTGAGGAACTAGCTAGCCCTGAAGATAGAAAAATAAGCCTACCTTGCCTCAGAGAAATTCCCCAAAGGAAAAGGCAGCCCCCCACATATAATGACTGTGAGTAAAGATGAAAATACAAACACAGAGATGAAATAGATTTTAGCAAAGTGAGGCCCGACTTACTGAATAGACCGAGGATAGGAAAGATAGCTTTGCGGTCAGCACAAAAACCTACAAACAACCACGCAGAGGGCGCAAAAAGACCCTCCGCACCGACTAACGGTACGGAGGTGCTCCCTCTGCGTCCCAGAGCTTCCAGCAAGCAAGACAAACCAATATAGCAAGCTGGACAGAAAAAATAGCAAACAAAAGTAACACAAGCAGAACTTAGCTTATGCAGGGCAGACAGGTCACAAGAACGATCCAGGAGAGAGCAAGACCAATACTGGAACATTGACTGGAGGCCAGGAACAAAAAACTAGGTGGAGTTAAATAGAGCAGCACCTAACGACTTAACCTCGTCACCTGAGGAAGGAAACTCAGAAGCCGCAGCCCCACTCATATCCACCAGAGGAAGCTCATGGACAGAACCAGCCGAAGTACCACTCATGACCACAGGAGGGAGCTTGACCACAGAATTCACAACAGTTGACACACGAATAGCAATACCGCAGAAAAAATGCTAGCACAGGCTTCCAGTATCCATTGTTTCAGATGCTGCACATCTCGTATCTTCACAACATTGCCTTCAGATGACTCCAAAAATAAAAGTCTAAGGGGGTCAGATCGGGAGACCATGGTGGCCATTCAACTGGCTCATGACGACCAATCCACTTTCCAGGAAACTGTTCGTACAAATGCTCGGACCTGACACCCATTATGTGGTGGTGCACACATTGTTGGTTGTCGTGGGCCAGTTGAATGGCTACCAAAGTCTCCCGATCTGACCCCCTTAGACTTTTATCTTTGGAGTCATCTGAAGGCAATGCTGTGAAGATCCGAGATGTGCAGCATCTGAAACAATGGATACTGGAAGCCTGTGCTAGCATTTCTTCTGCGGTGTTGATATCAGTGTGTCAAGAGTGGGAGAAGAGGGTTGCATTGACAATCCAACACAATGGGCAGCACTTTGAACACATTTTATAAGTGGTCATAAACTTGTAAATAACTCATGAAATAATAAAGTTACGTTAAAACAAAGCACACCATTGTTTTTCTTGGGAAATTCTCAATAATTTGATGTGTCACGTGACCCTCTTCCCATTGGAAAAAATAAAGTTGGATCCAAAATGGCCATTGTCAAAATGGCGACCATGGTCACCACCCATCTTGAAAAGTTTTCCCCCTCCCATATCCTAATGTGCCACAAACAGGAAGCTGATATCACCAACCATTCCCATTTTATTTAGGTGTATCCATATAAATGGCCCACCCTGTACTTAAGTTTCATAGATTGAACTTTTATGCATGCAATGATAATAAATATATTATGATTTTGGACCCGTTGAAGCGTGTAACACGCGAAATGGCCGTAGTCCATAAACCTAACCAGCTTGCTCTGCATCTATCCTGCCCTCTGTAACCATGTCCACAGCACGTTGTTGAAATAAAGGACAAAGGTTTTTTATCAGAAGATTTGTGCGGTGCTGCTACTTTCTTTCCTATTTGGATGATAATAAATGTTTCCTTTTTTATTTCTTTTTCATTATTGTTTGGGGAAGGTGGGTAAACTTTTATTTATTTTTTGTGTGTTTTTTACAGTTTTAAAATGTTTTTTATTTAGTTCCCCTAGGTGACTTGAACAATGTGTGGTAAATATAACATTCTCCTTTGAACACCCTTCATAGGCTGTGCATCATGGGAGTACAAAGATGGTGGCAATGGTGTACTTTAGTGGATCCTCACATCCCATAGTAACACATCATGTTATCATTTCTTTGGCTGATGGGGGGGAGGAGAGCTCCCAAATGAAGGCCACACAGATCGCAACCATTTAAAGGGAATCTGTCACCCCAATATTCTCCTATAAGCTAAGGTCACCGGCATCAGGGCCTTATCTACGGCATTCTGCAATGCTGTAGAAAGGCCCCAATGTAACCTGAAAGAGAAGAAAAACAAGTTAGATTATACTCACCCAGGGGCGGAACCGGTGCGGTCCGGTCTGATGGGCGTCGCGGTCTGGGTCCAGCGCCTCCCATCTTCATATGATGACATCCTCTTCTTTGCTTCTTGCCACGGCTCCTGCGCAGGTGTACTGATTTGCCCTATTGAAGGCAGCGTAAAGTACTGCAGTGCGCAGGTGCCAGGCCTCTCTGACCTTTCCCGGCGCCTGCGCACTGCAGTACTTTGCTCTGCCCTCAATAGGTCATATAAAGTAAGCCTGCGCAGGAGTTGCGGCAGGAAGAAAAGAAGAGGACGTCATCGTATGAAGATGGGAGGCGCTGGATCCGGATCGCAACAGGACCGCCCCTGGGTGAGTATAATCTAACTTGTTTTTCTTCTCTTTCAGGTTACATTGGGGGCTTATCTACAGCATTACAGAATGCTGTAGATAAGCCCCTGATGCCGGTGGCCTTAGCTTATAGGCGAATTATGGGGTGACAGATTCCCTTTAAATGCCACTCTCAGAGATTGGCAGTAGCACCCATATGATTAAACAGCGACAATCAGAAATGGTTTAAGGGACAAAGTTATTTTATTATTATTTTAATTACTGTTTATTTGTTAAATACAAATTTTCATGGAATATTTTTTATTTTCAGGAAATGATAATGATAATTTGAATTCCATTTTCTATGAACATCTTACAAGATCACTACAGCATTCCTTGTGTGGAGATTTAATACTTGGAAGATGGGGCAACTATGCCTCGGGTGACTGTTTTATACTGACTTCAGACTATTTAAATGCATTTGTTCACTTGGTTGAAACTGGAAATGGATTTGTTACATTTCAGCTAAGGGGACTTGAATTTAAAGGTAAGTTGAAAAAATGTAACATCAGTAAACTTACAGGAAATCTGTCACCACATTTGACATATTTAAACTATTAATATAGGCATACAGGTTATTGAATGCTGAAAAAGTCATAACCTGTGTGTCTCATATCAGATGCCTTGCTGTTGAGAAATTATATTTTATCACTTCACATAAATGACCTCTTCCAGACTATGGGGAGGATGGTGCCTGGAAGATAACTCTGTCCCCAGAGATTATTTTACATGAAGGAGGAGTTACCAGTGAGACCAGTAACTAACACAGAACAAGAGAAATGAAATTTGTCTTATTATGAACACATTTTTTGCTTCTCTCTCAGCTCTGCTGCATTGCAACAATATTGCAAACTTGTCTCCTGTGAGCTGGACCTGCAGATGTGTCAGTTATAATCACACTCAGCTCTGCAGTGAGATCAGGAGAGCAGAGAGCAGCCATTATGCACCACAAGGGTAACTCCCCCTTCATGTAAAATAAGCTTTGGAGGCAGAGTTATCTTCCAGACAACATCCTCCCATAGCCATTTTTTAAATGAAATTAAATACGAGTTGTGGATAAGATTTATATCCCACCTATTACAGTTAGGGCCAGAAATATTTGGACAGTGACACAAGTTTTGTTATTTTAGCTGTTTACAAAAACATGTTCAGAAATACAATTATATATATAATATGGGCTGAAAGTGCACACTCCCAGCTGCAATATGATAGTTTCCACATCCAAATCGGAGAAAGGGTTTAGGAATCATAGCTCTGTAATGCATAGCGTCCTCTTTTTCAAGGGACCAAAAGTAATTGGACAATGGACTCTAAGGGCTGCAATTAACTCTGAAGGCGTCTCCCTCGTTAACCTGTAATCAATGAAGTAGTTAAAAGGTCAGGGGTGGATTCCAGGTGTGTGGTTTTGTATTTGGAAGCTGTTGCTGTGAGCAGACAACATGCGGTCAAAGGAACTCTCAATTGAGGTGAAGCAGAACATCCTGAGGCTGAAAAAAAAGAAAAAATCCATCAGAGAGATAGCAGACATGCTTGGAGTAGCAAAATCAACAGTTGGGTACATTCTGAGAAAAAAGGAATTGACTGGTGAGCTTGGGAACTCAAAAAGGCCTGGGCGTCCACGGATGACAACAGTGGTGGATGATCGCCGCATACTTAATTTGGTGAAGAAGAACCCGTTCACAACATCAACTGAAGTCCAGAACACTCTCAGTGAAGTAGGTGTATCTGTCTCTAAGTCAACAGTAAAGAGAAGACTCCATGACAGTAAATACAAAGGGTTCACATCTAGATGCAAACCATTCATCAATACCAAAAATAGACAGGCCAGAGTTAAATTTGCAGAAAAACACCTCAAGAAGCCAGCTCAGTTCTGGAAAAGTATTCTATGGACAGATGAAACAAAGATCAACCTGTACCAGAATGATGGGAAGAAAAAAGTTTGGAGAAGAAAGGGAACGGCACATGATCCAAGGCACACCACATCCTCTGTAAAACATGGTGGAGGCAACGTGATGGCATGGGCATGCATGGCTTTCAATGGCACTGGGTCACTTGTGTTTATTGATGACATAAGAGCAGACAAGAGTAGCTGGATGAATTCTGAAGTGTACCGGGATATACTTTCAGCCCAGATTCAGCCAAATGCTGCAAAGTTGATTGGACGGAGCTTCATAGTACAGATGGACAATGACCCCAAGCATACAGCCAAAGCTACCCAGGAGTTCATGAGTGCCAAAAAGTGGAACATTCTGCAATGGCCAAGTCAATCTCCAGATCTAAACCCAATTGAGCATGCATTTCACTTGCTCAAATCCAGACTTAAGATGGAAAGACCCACAAACAAGCAAGACCTGAAGGCTGCGGCTGTAAAGGCCTGGCAAAGCATTAAGAAGGAGGAAACCCAGCGTTTGGTGATGTCCATGGGTTCCAGACTTAAGGCAGTGATTGCCTCCAAAGGATTTGCAACAAAATATTGAAAATAAAAATATTTTGTTTGGGTTATGTTTATTTGTCCAATTACTTTCGACCTCCTAAAATGTGGAGTGTTTGTAAAGAAATGTGTACAATTCCTACATTTTCTATCAGATATTTTTGTTCAACCCTTCAAATTAAACGTTACAATCTGCACTTGAATTCTGTTGTAGAGGTTTCATTTCAAATCCAATGTGGTGGCATGCAGAGCCCAACTCGCGAAAATTGTGTCACTGTCCAAATATTTCTGGCCCTAACTGTATATGTTGCTTATCTAACAAGTGCTCTACCCATAGGAAGGTATATATATTGTCTGTATATTTATTGTAGAAATTGGCTATGTGCTCCATTTTTATTAAGGCATTATCATACAGACATCCCCTGTATGGTAGAATGCATTTGTGTTTCAATCCTGGCTTTGCTGTCATGATTTGCAGCTCTCATACAGGGAACAATGATTATGGGACGTGGGATGCATCCCTTGCTTTTTTCTAAAACTGGAAGTGACATCAGACCCCAGTTTATATTACTGGTGCCTATGACCGGATACAGACAGCACACATTATTTTTTGTGGCCACAGGATGATGCTGCATTGATAGTAGGCCTTGTGTTCTTCTGATAAACCTCAGTGTCCTGAGGGGAAATGCGTCGAGATCTGAGACTATCTATGGGGCTGGTTTTCAATTTAGGATAAGTATGCCTAATGTTTTTTCTGGCTGGTGTTTCCATTATCAGTGTTGTTCCATCTACATAACCTTCCCTGTTTTCTCCTAGATTATCTAGGAATATACAGGTACTTCTCACAAAATTAGAGTATATCATCAAAAAGTTGATTTACTTCAGTTCTTCAATACAAAAGGTGAAACTCATATATTATATAGAGACATTACAAATAAAGTGATCTATTTCTGTAACAGGCTGGGTGGTGGAACCACTGTGCCAAAGCCCAAGGAAGACCTGGAGGGGTGTGACTAGGAGCCTGACCCAATCTGACGACTGACAAGCAGCAGCTAATGAAACCGCAGTCCGTGGAGAAACAAGGGATTTGATCCAGGTGCTACTTCAGGACTGACCTTGGGTAGTTGGCGGCTGACCCCAAGGAGCGGACCCCTGAATGGCACAGGGGAATGTCCAACAGATGCAGGCTTGTAGAGAAGATGACAGGAACCGCTGGTGTAGACAGGACAGTCTGGCGGAGAGATGAGCACTGGCGGGTGCAGCTGGCTCAGCTGCCATTCATGTGAGCACTGGCAGGTGCAGCTGGCTCAGCTGCCATTGAGGTGAGCACTGGCGGGTGCAGCTGGCTGAGATACTAGTACAGGCACCTGTGAACTTACAAGTGTGTTAGGAACAAAATCACAACATTGCAAAGGCACCTCCATTTTGGAGGAGGCAGTTTAAATAGTAAGAGACCTCTAGCTATTGGCTGGGGACACTTTAGAGGAATGTGCGTGGCCCCATTAAGAAAGAGGAAGTGTGCGTGCGACCGCACAACGCACAGTGCCTGGAGAACTGCTAGGAGTGCATGCAGCCTGGGCAGCAGCAGGCCCGGAAGGAGCAGGACGGGAGTCTTGGCGGAGAGTATGCTGATGTCTCTGCAGGGCGAGAGGGACAGCAGGCAGAAATGCGGGTGCTACAGTACCCTCCCTTCCACCCCTTCTTTTTCAAGCCTGTCAGAAATTTCTCCAGGAGGAGAGGGGCTCCCAGGACCTCTCCTCGGGACCAAACCCCTTCCAATCCACAAGAAAGAAGGTTTTCCCTCTTACCGTCTCGGTGGCCAAAATGTTCTCTACCTGGAAAACGTCTTCAGCACTGACAGGAGTTGGAGTGGCACCAGGAACCTCGAAGAAAGAACTGAGTACAACAGGTTTGAGAAGAGACACATGGAAGGAATTGGGGGTTCGCAAGGAGGCTGGGAGTTTGAGTTTGTAGGCTACTGGATTAATCCGTTTCAACACCTCAAAGGGACCATTGAAGCGAGGACCCAATTTATAGGATGGTATTTTGAGATGGATATACTTAGATGATAGCCAGACCTTATCTCCAGGATGAAACAGAGGTGAATCCAGACGTCTCCTATCCGCATCTGGCGGCTGACCCCTAGGAGCGGATAGCTGGATTGGCCCAGGGAAATCTCCAACAGATGCAGGCAGGTAGAGAAGATGAAAGGAACTGCTGGTGCAGACAGGACAGTCTGACAGAGAGATGAGCACTGGCAGGTGCAGCTGGCTCAGCTGCCATTGAGGAGAGTACTGGTGGGTGCAGCTGGCTGAGGCACTAGTACAGGGACCTTAGAACTGACGAGCGTGTTAGGAACAAACTCACAACATTGCACAGGCGCCTCTAGATTGGAGGAGGCGGTTTCAATAGTAAGAGACCTCCAGCTATTGGCTGGGGACACTTTAGAGTGCTGACAGGAGTCGGAGTGGCACCAGGAACCTCGAAGAAAAAACTGAGGACAACAGGTTTGAGATGAGACACATTGAATGAATTGGTGATTCGCAAGGAGGCTGGGAGTTTGTTTGTAGGCTACTGGATTAATCCATTTCAACACCTCGAAGGGACCATTGCAGCAAGGACCCAATTTATAGGATGCTATCTTGAGATGAATATACTTAGATGATAGCCAGACCTTATGTCCAGGATGAAACAGAGGTGAATCCAGACGTCTCTTATCCTCTTGTCTTTTCATCCGTTCGGAGGATTTTATCAAAAGACGCTTTCCTTCCAGATCTTAGAAAAGTTGCTGATGAGGGAATTGGCAGCTGAAATATCGGAGGTGACAGCCACAGGGAACGAGACTTTGTGGTGTTGACAGTAGACCACAAAAAATGGAGATTTGGCCGAAGACTTGCTCACGTGGTTATTGTAAGAGAATTCCGCCCATGGCAGGAGTTCAGCCCAGTCACTTTGATGAGCATTAACAAAATGCAAGAGAAAATTAGTCAGGATCTGATTGACTCATTCCATTTGGTCATTGGACTGAGGATGGTAAGAAGAGGATAAATCCAAAGTAACATCCAGTAGCTTACAGGTGGCCCTCCAGAAATGAGAGGTAAACTGGACACCTCTATCGGAGACAATGTGAAGCGGTAGACCATGGAGACAAAAAATCTGAAGAATGAATTTTTTGCCAGTACTGGCACAGATGAAAGACTGGATAGCCAGATGAAATGAGCCATCTTGGAAAAACGATCCACCACTACTCAGATGATGGTACATCCAGTTGCCACTGGCAGATCCATGATGAAAACCATGGAGATATGCTGCTAGGGAGCAGACGGCACAGGCAAGGGAAGCAACTGACCGGTCAGAAGCTGTTTGGGAGTCTTATTTCAGACACAAGAAGGACAAGCAGAGACGAAATTCGCAACATGTTTGCGCAGAGTCGGTCACCAATAGTGTCCAGTGAAAAGGAGAGTAGTCGTCTGTCCAGTGTGGCCTGCCACCTTAGAAGAATGTCCCCAGAGAAGAACCTGCTTCCTGTCAGGTTCAGCCACGTAAGTCTTACCGGCGTGTAGGCGGGATAAGTATAGCGGAGCGACTGTTATTATTTTGGAGGGCTCAATGATATGTTTAGGCTCCTCCTCCTGGTCAGAGGCCTGTAAGGACCTGGTGAGCGTATCCGCCTTAACGTTTTTATCAGCTGGACGAAAGCGGTGTGTGAAGTTGAAGCGAGCGAAGAGCAAAGACCATCTGGCTTGATGGGGGTTAATGTCATGATCCCAATGGCAGGGGATCACAAAAGGACAAGCACAAAAACAAAACAAGCTCTAGGGTGATGGAACCTGAGCTGACCGCGATCCTGAACCTAAACACACAACTAGCAGTAGCCGGGGAACGTGCCTACGATGATTCCTAGACGTCTCGCGCCAGCCGAAGGATTAACTTCCCCTATTAGAAGAAACACAGACCTCACTTGCCTCCAGAGAAACACCCCAGAGAAATAGCAGCCCCCCACATGTAATAACGGTGAAATGAGAGGAAAGCACATACGTAGTTATGAAAATAGAATCAGCAAAAATGAGGTCCGCTAAAGCTAGATAGCAGAGGATACAAAAGTAAACTGCGCGGTCAGCGAAAAACCCTTCAAAAAACCATCCTGAAATTACTTGAACTCATGTGCCAACTCATGGAACATGAGGAGTAATTTCAGCCCACTAGAGCAACCAGCAGCAAGTAATCACATATCTGCAAGCTGGACTAAGACAAAAATTAAGCAAAACGTGGAACAGGAAAAACAAAACTTAGCTTGTCCTGAAGATAACAGACGCAGGAAGCAGAGGTAAAAAGACACACTGATTACATTGATAGCCGGCGAGGAAATGACAAAAAAGCCAGGTTAAATAGGAAACTCCCATAACCTGATGGAACAGGTGGACACCAGAGACCGCAGAGAACACAAGTCACCCAGTACCATCAGTAACCACCAGAGGGAGCCCAAAAACAGAACTCACAACAGTACCCCCCCCTTGAGGAGGGGTCACCGAACCCTCACGAGAACCACCAGGGCGACCAGGATGAGCCCTATGAAAAGCACGGACCAAATCGGCAGCATGAACATCAGAGGCAATGACCCAAGAATTATCCTCCTGACCATAACCCTTCCACTTGACCAAATACTGGAGTTTCCGTCTGGAAACACGAGAATCCAAGATCTTCTCCACAACATACTCCAATTCACCCTCCACCAGCACCGGAGCAGGAGGCTCAAGCGAAGGAACAACAGGTACCTCATACTTCCGCAACAACGACCGATGGAACACATTATGAATAGCAAACGATGCCGGGAGATCCAAACGAAACGACACAGGGTTAAGAATTTCCAAGATCCTATAGGGACCGATGAACCGAGGCTTGAACTTAGGGGAAGAGACCTTCATAGGAACAAAACGAGAAGACAACCACACCAAGTCCCCAACAAGAAGTCGAGGACCCACGCGGCGACGGCGATTAGCAAACTGCTGAGCCCTCTCCTGGGACAACTTCAAATTGTCCACCACATGACTCCAAATCCGATGCAACCTATCCACCACCATGTCCACTCCAGGACAATCAGAAGGCTCCACCTGACCAGAGGAAAAACGAGGATGAAACCCCGAATTACAAAAGAAAGGAGAAACCAAGGTAGCAGAACTAGCCCGATTATTAAGGGCAAACTCGGCAAGCGGCAAAAAGGAAACCCAGTCATCTTGATCAGCAGAAACAAAACACCTTAAATAAGTTTCTAAAGTCTGATTAGTTCGTTCCGTCTGGCCATTCGTCTGGGGATGGAATGCAGACGAAAAGGACAAATCAATGCCCATCTTAGCACAGAACGTCCGCCAAAATCTAGACACAAACTGGGATCCCCTGTCAGAAACGATGTTCTCCGGAATGCCATGCAAACGGACCACGTTTTGAAAAAACAGAGGGACCAACTCAGAGGAGGAAGGTAACTTAGGCAAGGGTACCAGATGAACCATCTTAGAAAAGCGGTCACACACAACCCATATGACGGACATCTTTTGAGAGACAGGGAGATCCAAAATAAAGTCCATGGAAATGTGCGTCCAAGGCCTCTTCGGGATAGGCAAAGGTGACAACAATCCACTGGCCCGAGAACAGCAAGGCTTAGCCCGAGCGCAAACTCCACAAGACTGCACGAAAGAACGCACATCCCTCGACAAGGAAGGCCACCAAAAAGACCTGGCCACCAAGTCTCTAGTACCAAATATTCCAGGATGACCTGCCAACACAGAAGAATGGACCTCGGAGATGACTCTACTGGTCCAATTATCCGGAACAAACAGTCTTTCCGGCGGACAACGATCAGGTTTATCCGCCTGAAACTCCTGCAAAGCACGTCGCAAGTCTGGGGAGACAGCCGACAAAATCACCCCATCCCTAAGGATACCAGTGGGCTCAGAATTTCCAGGGGAGTCAGGCACAAAACTCCTAGAAAGAGCATCCGCCTTCACATTCTTTGAACCTGGCAGGTATGAAACCACAAAATTGAAACGGGAGAAAAACAGTGACCAACGAGCCTGTCTAGGATTCAGACGCTTGGCAGACTCAAGGTACATCAGATTTTTGTGATCAGTCAAGACCACCACACGATGTCTAGCACCCTCAAGCCAATGACGCCACTCCTCAAATGCCCACTTCATGGCCAAAAGCTCCCGATTACCAACATCATAATTCCGTTCAGCGGGCGAAAATTTTCTAGAAAAGAACGCACATGGCTTCATCACTGAGCCATCGGAGCTTCTCTGTGACAAAACCGCCCCCGCTCCGATCTCGGAAGCATCAACCTCAACCTGAAAAGGAAGCGACGTATCTGGCTGACGCAACACAGGAGCAGAAGAAAACCGGCGCTTAAGTTCCTGAAAGGCCTCCACAGCCGCAGGAGACCAATCAGTAACATCAGCACCCTTTTTAGTCAAATCCGTCAAAGGCTTAACAACACTAGAAAAATTAGTTATGAAGCGACGATAAAAATTAGCAAAGCCAAAGAACTTCTGTAGACTCTTAAGAGATGTAGGCTGCGTCCAGTCACAAATAGCCTGAACCTTGACGGGATCCATCTCAATAGTAGAAGGGGAAAAAATATACCCCAAAAAAGAAATCTTCTGGACTCCAAAGAGACATTTAGAACCTTTCACAAACAAAGAATTGGCCCGCAGGACCTGAAACACCTTCCTGACCTGCTGAACATGAGACTCCCAGTCATCAGAAAAAACCAAAACATCATCCAAATATACGATAATAAATTTATCCAGATATTCACGGAAAATATCATGCATAAAAGACTGGAAGACAGAAGGAGCATTAGAAAGTCCAAAAGGCATCACCAAATACTCGAAATGGCCCTCAGGCGTATTAAATGCGGTTTTCCACTCATCACCCTGCCTTATCCGCACAAGATTATACGCACCCCGAAGATCAATCTTAGTGAACCATTTAGCCCCCTTAATGCAAGCGAACAAATCAGTCAACAAAGGCAAAGGATACTGATATTTGACTGTAATCTTATTCAAAAGACGATAATCTATGCAAGGCCTCAAGGAACCATCTTTTTTGGCCACAAAAAAAAAACCTGCTCCCAAAGGGGACGAAGATGGACGGATATGTCCCTTTTCCAAGGACTCCTTAACATAATTCCGCATAGCAGTATGCTCTGGCACTGACAGATTGAACAAACGACCTTTAGGGAATTTACTGCCAGGAATCAAATCTATAGCACAATCGCAATCCCTGTGAGGAGGAAGCGAACTGAGCTTAGGCTCCTCAAAAACCTCCCGATAATCAGACAAAAATACCGGAACCTCAGAAGGAGTAGATGAAGCGATAGAAATCGGAGATGCATCATCATGAACCCCCTGACATCCCCAGCTTAACACAGACATTGTTTTCCAGTCCAGGACTGGGTTATGAGTTTGTAACCATGGCAGACCAAGCACTAAGACATCATGTAAATTATACAGTACCAGGAAGCGAATCACCTCCTGATGAACGGGAGTCATACGCATGGTCATTTGTGTCCAGTACTGAGGTTTATTCATAGCCAAAGG
Source organism: Ranitomeya imitator (assembly GCF_032444005.1). NCBI lineage: Eukaryota > Metazoa > Chordata > Amphibia > Anura > Dendrobatidae > Ranitomeya > Ranitomeya imitator. The sequence goes on from NC_091286.1 coordinate 160,027,051, forward strand.
TGTAGAGTCAATTCCTTTCAAAGGAATAGGAACTTCCAGAGGTTCCAGACTAAACCCACAGCGATTGGCAAATGACCAATCCATAAGACTCAGGGCAGCGCCTGAATCCACATAGGCATCGACGGAAATGGATGATAATGAACAAATCAGCGTCACAGACAGAATGAACTTAGACTGTAAAGTACCAATGGCAATAGACTTATCAACCTTTTTTGTGCGTTTAGAGCATGCTGATATAACATGAGCTGAATCACCACAATAAAAACACAATCCATTTTTCCGCCTATAATTTTGCCGTTCACTTCTGGACTGAATTCTATCACATTGCATTATCTCAGGTGCCTGTTCAGAAGACACCGCCAAATGGTGCACAGGTTTGCGCTCCCGTAAACGCCGATCAATCTGAATAGCCATAGTCATGGACTCATTCAGACCTGTAGGCGCCGGGAACCCCACCATAACATCTTTAATGGCCTCAGAAAGGCCATCTCTGAATTTTGCAGCCAGAGCGCACTCATTCCACTGAGTAAGCACCGACCATTTCCGAAATTTCTGACAATATATTTCTGCTTCATCTTGCCCCTGAGAGAGAGCCAATAAAGCTTCTTCAGCCTGAATCTCTAGGTTAGGTTCCTCATAGAGCAAATCCAATGCCAGAAAAAACGCATCCACATTGAGCAACGCAGGATCCCCTGGTGCCAATGCAAATGCCCAATTCTGAGGGTCACCCCGCAGGAAAGATATAACAATCTTGACCTGCTGAGCAGGGTCTCCAGAGGAGCGAGATTTCAAGGAAAGAAACAACTTGCAATTGTTCCTAAAATTCAGAAAACTAGATCTATCTCCAGAAAAAAACTCTGGGATAGGAATTCTAGGTTCAGACATAGGCGTATGTACATCAAAATCTTGTATATTTTGAACCTTAGCAGCAAGATTATTCAGGCTGGAAGCCAAACTCTGGACGTCCATGATAAACAGCTGAGGTCAGAGCCATTCAAGGATTAAGAGGAGGAAAGAAGCAGCCAAGCTGCAATTAAGGCTAGGCAGCAAACACTGAGGAGGGGAAAAAAAAAAAAAAAACTTCCTCAGACTACTTTTCCTCCTACTTCAGCCAAAACGATGACCAATTTTTTTTTAGGCCGGCTATACTGTCATGATCCCAATGGCAGGGGATCACAAAAGGACAAGCACAAAAACAAAACAAGCTCTAGGGTGATGGAACCTGAGCTGACCGCGATCCTGAACCTAAACACACAACTAGCAGTAGCCGGGGAACGTGCCTACGATGATTCCTAGACGTCTCGCGCCAGCCGAAGGATTAACTTCCCCTATTAGAAGAAACACAGACCTCACTTGCCTCCAGAGAAACACCCCACAGAAATAGCAGCCCCCCACATGTAATAACGGTGAAATGAGAGGAAAGCACATACGTAGTTATGAAAATAGAATCAGCAAAAATGAGGCCCGCTAAAGCTAGATAGCAGAGGATACAAAAGTAAACTGCGCGGTCAGCGAAAAACCCTTCAAAAAACCATCCTGAAATTACTTGAACTCATGTGCCAACTCATGGAACATGAGGAGTAATTTCAGCCCACTAGAGCAACCAGCAGCAAGTAATCACATATCTGCAAGCTGGACTAAGACAAAAATTAAGCAAAACGTGGAACAGGAAAAACAAAACTTAGCTTGTCCTGAAGATAACAGACGCAGGAAGCAGAGGTAAAAAGACACGCTGATTACATTGATAGCCGGCGAGGAAATGACAAAAAAGCCAGGTTAAATAGGAAACTCCCATAACCTGATGGAACAGGTGGACACCAGAGACCGCAGAGAACACAAGTCACCCAGTACCATCAGTAACCACCAGAGGGAGCCCAAAAACAGAACTCACAACAGGTTAAGCCACAGAGCAGGCTGCAGATAAGCCAGATTCTTGTGGTCAGCGTAAATTACCACGGGTTTCAACGCTCCTTCCAGCAAGTACCCTCACTCCTCCAAAGCCAGCTTGATCACGAGCAGTCCTCTAACGCAAATAGAGTATTTAACTTCTGGTGCTGAGAAGAGTTTAAAGAAAAGGCCACAGGACACCATGTGACCGGATGAAGACTTCTGACTGAGGACGGCTCCAGCCCCTGTGAAAGATGCATCCACCTCCAGGAAGAACTATTTGTTATGGTTTGGGCTATGCACCACCAGAGCCTAGGAGAATGCCTGCTTTAGGGATTCAAATGCTTCTTCTGCTTCAGGAGTCCATTCCTTAGGATTGGCTCCTTTGTGGGTCAGAGCAGAAATTGGAGCAGTCCGTTAAGAAAAATGGGAAATAGATTGCCAATAATAATTCACAAAGCCGAGAAACCGCTGGATAGCCTGAAGACCGTCTTGATGAGGCCACTTCATTACAGCGGATACCTTCTCAGGATCCATCTCCAGACCGGTTTCCGAAACGATGTACCCTAGAAATGGAAGGGAGGACTGTTTGAAGACACACTTTTCATATTTGGCATAGAGATAGTTAGTTCTTAACCTTAGTAGAACCTGGCGAACGTCCCTCTTGTGTGTTGGCAGACCAGAAGAGAATACCAAGATGTCATCCAGGTATACTACCACACACACACGTATAGAGCAGGTCCCGGAAGATGTCGTTCACCAGTTCTTGGAAGACGGCTGGAGCATTACAGAGTCCAAACGGCATAGTGAGATACTCATAATGATCATCGTGGGTGTTGAAGGCAAATTTCCACTCGTCTCCCTGGCGAACTTGAGCCAAGTTGTATGCCCCTTGTAGGTCAAGCTTCGTTAAAATTCTAGAACCCTTCAGGCAATCAAACAGCTTGGAGATCATGGGTAGGGGGTACTTATTTTTTACCGTGATTTGGATAAAGCCCCTGTAGTCAATGTAGGTTTGCAGAGAGCCATCCTTCTTCACAAAGAAAAACCCAGATCCGGCCGGAGATGAGGATTTCCAGATCAATCCCCTAGCGAGGATCTCTTCTATATACTCGGATATAAAATGAGTCTCAGCCTGGGGCAGGGGGTAGATTCAGCCTTGTGGAGGTGAGGTACCCGGCAAATGGTCAGTTGTGCAGTCATATGGCCTATGAGGTGGCAAGGTCTCAGCCGCCTTCTTGTGGAAAATGTCCGCATACGTCCAATATGCCACGGGCAGGACGAACGGGAGCAAGGCACATTTCGTGACATCCTGAGCCCCAACAGAGTACTTCTCCAGACCTCCAGTCCTCTAGTCCAGAACAGGTTTGTGTTTTTGCAGCCACGGGAGACCTAGAAGTAGAGGATAAGAGAGACCAGACAGCACATGAAGAGAAATCTTCTCCGAGTGCAGCATCCCCACCTGAAGATCCACGGGCTCCATGATGAACTGGATGGTCTCGGAAAGAGGCTTTCCATCCACTGATGAATCACCAATGGATCCGGAAGACATAGGATCGAAGTCTTATACCGCTAGACCACAGCCTGTTGAACAAAGTTACCTGTGAAGCTGAAGTCCAGGTGCGCCAATTCAACAAAATACCCTTTGCCGCAGGAGACAGATATAGTCAGGGTCCACAATGGAGAGGTAAAAGTCTTGCCCAGGGTAGCCTCTCCTACCGACCCTAGTCTCTGGCGTTTCCCGGTCTCTCGGTGCATGACCGAATATGATGTTTGGAGCTGCCGCAGTAGACACATGTCCCTTTGGCCCAACGAGCCTCTTGGCGGGGCTTGGATAGCTTCACCCTATCAATCTGCATAGGTTCAAGCGAAGAAGTCGCAGCAGGAACTTGCTTAATGATCGGTCGTTGGAAGGTGGGAACCAGGCATAACAATCTTCTCTCGCGGTTCACCTCTTTGGTCTGTTCCTGGAACCTAATGTCAATTCTATTTGCGAAGGACACCAGGTCATGCAGAGAGATTGGTATCTCTCGGCCTGCCTGCTTGTCCTTGATTCGCCCGGAGAGACCTTCCCAGAAGGTTGCCATCTGAGCCTCATTGTTTCAAGCGAGTTCTGGAGACAAGGTACGGAAACATAAATATAAAGAGAACCTGGCACTCAACTTAAGTGTATGCAGCTTAATTTATTGTTTAGTACCAGTAAACGTTTCGGTCTAAATAGACCTTCTTCAGTAACGTACTGTTAAAGTTGTGGAGAGGTAATGGTGGTTTATCAGATTAAAACCAATGTTTTGGTCTAAATAGACCTTATTCAGTAACTACAGTAACAAAAATGAAAAGAAATGAAAAAAAATGAACATAATACAGACATGCAGTAAAACGTCCAATTGTCAAAAGATGAAAAAGAAAAACAACAAGTAAACAGTAACAAAAGTATATACATCAATGACATTTGGTCATAGTGAGAAAAATTCGATATCTCATACATGTCAAAGGAACCACAAAATATTCCAGTGTCCACAGATAAAGCGTAGTAGTAGGAATAGGAAGCATAGCATACCATACTGTTAAAGTTGTGGAGAGGTAATGGTGGTTTATCAGATTAAAACCTGATCAGTTCTGTGAAAACAAGTATACCAGGTGTCGTTTAGCTAGTGATTGGCAGGCATGTGACGTGCACATAGGTGGACAAAGATTACCTCATAGATGATGCTGGATTGTCCATCAAGCAGGATGGAGAGTAGATTAACAACTGTAAATTGAGACAGTGAAATACCTCCTGAGTACTCATGCATAATGACACTGAGCAGGTGAATGGATGGGTATCGATCCCGTTATTTACCTGAGCTCACTGGAGGTCCTAGGTGTGACGCGGCGTCCACCGCTAGTCAGCGAAGTGCAGAGTGAATGGCCCGCTGTGTAGAGACGTGTGTTAAATAGCGAGTAAAGGTACCGTAACATTAAGCGACGCTGCAGCGATATAGACAACGAGCCGATCGCTGCAGCGTCACTGTTTAGGTCGCTATAGAGACGTCAAACACAGCAACTCCAGAACGATGCAGGAGCGATCCAGTGACGTACTTATCATTCTCACTGGTTGTTAGCTCCATGTAAAAACATTGCTGGCATCGTTGCTTTTGCTGTCAAACATAACGCATCACGTCGACCTGACGACCAAATAAAGTTCTGGACTTCTAACTACGACCAGCGATATCACAGCGGGATCCTGATCGCTGCTGCGTGTCAAATACAACGAGATCGCTATCCAGGACGCTGCAACGTCACGGATCGTTGTCGTTCTCGTTGTAAAGTTGCTCAGTGTGAAGGTACCTTAAGTCCTGCTAAGCGTCCAGACCGGAAGTGATGTGCCTGGAGGTGTGTCTTGCATTCCACGTGACCGGCCGTGAGGCAGTCCAGGAGTGAGGTCACAGGGGGTGGTGCCTGGATGCTAGTGTCCTTTCTGTCTCCCAGCAGTGCCGCGTATGGCGGTGGAAGGGCCACGTATGGCGATATATTCATGTGAAAGCGGCAGTAGTGCTAATGTGGGGTGAATAGGATAGTTACCCTATGGATGGTGTGAAGATGTAGGAGAGCCTACATGCCATATAGAGTTGCTGAAGAAAAGGATGATATCCATTTAGGTAGTGTTCATGGCCGCAAAGTGCAGCATATAGCATCGGTATAGGTGACTCTGAGGAAAACAGACAAGTACGTTAGATATGCAAAATAAGATGTCATGTAGTAATTAATAAACATATAATAGATGATTTATGATTATGTTACATGATAAATACATATTTATAATATATTTTGCATATGGCCAGAAACCGCTTATCAAAATAAAGGATTCAAAACAACAGAAAATGTGTTCGTCACTAGAAACATATCAGCGTGGTAATATAGAAGTTCATTATAAGAATAATAGTAGTTCGTATTTCCTATTCAGTCCCTTAGGACTCAGAGTGTCAAGAGTATGAATCCAGTACGCCTCGCGACGTTTTAATGTTGCCATTCTATTGCCCCCGCTTCTGGGGTCGGTATCTGTTCAATGACCTGGAATTTCAACTGGTAAATGTTATGCCCTTTAGTAATAAAATGATGGGGGATTCGCCAAAGCATGCATTAAGATGCAAAAACATCTAAACATGCCAGTTTAGTACGGCTCATCACAAACCCGATATGGCATTGTTCACTCTCATCTATGGTTTTGAGGTACGCCACTGCTGCAATTGCTTTGACTGATGCATCACAGAAGATACAAAGTCTTTGTGTTTTGACTTCTGTGGATGGCACAGGAACATACGATCGTTTCACACGAAGGTCAGTCAAGGTTCCGAGAGACTTCCTCCACTCTGCCCACAGGTCAGCCTTTTCTGCAGGAAGTGGATCGTCCCAATCAGATGTGTCTTGGGTGAAGTCCCTTAGCATCATTATTCCTTGGATGGTTACCGGAGCTACGAATCCCAGGGGGTCATATAGACTATTCACGAAAGAAAGAACTCCTCTGTGCGTGAAGGGTTTCTCGTCCGTGCAGATCTGAAAGGTGAAGGCATCCGTCTTCAGATCCGAAAGCAATCCAAGGCTCTGTTGCATGGGAAGGGAGTCGATGCTTAGGTCTAAGTCTTTTAGATTGCTGGAATAGTCTTCAGAGGGAAAGGCTTACATCAACTCTCAGCTGTTGGAGGAAATCTTGTGTAACCTTAGGTTAGACTGAAAGAGCATTTCTTGAGCCCTTTTTAGTAGACTGATAGCCGCTTCATTTGTTGGTGTGGACTTCAAACAGTCATCTACGTAGAAGTCATTTTCTACGAATGATCTGACGTCTGACCCATATTTTTCTTCGCCCTCTTTGGCGGAAAGCCGGAGGCCATAGATAGATACTGCTGGGGAAGGGCTGTTCCCGAAGATGTGTACTCTCATCCGGTACTCTGCGATGTCTTTGCCTGGGTCATTGTCGCGGTACCAGAAGAACCTCAAGTAGTTTCTGTGTTACTCCTCGACAAGAAAGCAGTGAAACATCTGTTGTATATCAGCCATAAATGCCACAGTATCTCTGCGGAACCAGAATAGTACTTCTAGAAGTCTGTTATTCAGGTCTGGACCCAACAGTAGAACATCATTCAATGAAACATCTTCGCATTTGGCGCTTGAGTCGAATACCACTCTTATTTGCCCTGGCTTCTTAGGATGGTACACTCCGAAGATGGGCAAGTACCAACACTCCTCTGAGTGCAGAAGTGCAGGTGCAATCTCTGCGTGGTTGTTCTGGAATATCTTCCCCATGAAGGTAAAGAAATGTTCCTTCATCTCAGGTGACTTCTGAAACTTTTGTCTGAGGGAGATGAATCGGTGGTAGACCAGTTCCCTGTTGTTGGGTAGGCGTCTTCTCCGAGGTTGAAATGGTAATGGTGCGACCCAACTGTCTGACTTGTCCTTGACAATTTGACTATCAATGATGTCCAAGAACATACTGTCTTCTATAGACATTGCTACCTTGTCGTCTTCCTTCGTCCTGTGGAAGACTGTACATCCTATGTGGTCTTGTTCACCTTCACAGGCATGGTCTTCGTCGGTAAGAACTGAGAAAGGGCAAGGTAGGGAAGTGCTGTTTGGTAATTCCTTTACCAGTAGACTATTCTGACATGGCTGGAAGAGAGACGGATGTCCATTTTCAAGTGTGAGCATACTGTTGACTGAGGTTGGCTTGTGTGCTCCTCCTAGACAAGACGTCTCTTATAATGACCCATCCAAGTTCGAGCCTCTGTGCGTATGGAGCGTTCCGGGGGCCGTTGATATATTCTCTAGTCTTGTGGGCTCGTAGTATATCTCTTCCCAGGAGAAAAGCTATTGGGGCTTTTGGGTCCAACTCAGGTATCAGGTGGGCTATGCACTTCAGGTAGTGGTGATGTGTTGCCACCTTTGTTGAAGGTATCTCTGACCAGTTGTCGGGAATCTGGTTGCACTCCAAGATGGTTGGTAGAGATAGGCAGGTATGGCCATCTATGGACTCCACCTTGTGTCCGGTTGCTTTCCTCCCTGCCGTCTCAACGGTACCTGAACACGTCCTCAAGGAGTAGGGAGAATCGGGCCTACAATGCGGAAGTTGTCAAAGAAGATGGACTTGGCTAAAGACTTGTTACTTTGGTCATCCAGAATTGCATATATCATGAACGCTTTGTCCCTGCGGCCTGCTGGGTAGACAAGGCAGATTTTTGAACAGGATCTTCCTCCTGTGAGTCCGTTATAGATCTCCATACATTGAGAGGTAACCACAGTGGTGTCTTCTTCAGTGTTCTTTTGCTTATATCATTATGCTCCTCTGCTTGCGACAATGCTCATGGAGGTGGTCCAGGGTGCAAGGCTGTGTTGTGATCTGTGCTGCTGCATTCCGCACATTTCACGCTAGCTTCACAGTTCCTGGCGAGATGAAAGGTTGTGGCACAGCACTTGAAGCAGATGTTGTTTTCCTTGAGGAAACCTTTGCGATCCTCCAGAGACTTTTCCCTGAAGGCTCTGCATTTCAATAGAGGATGTGGTTTCCTGTGTAGAGGACACTGCTTACTGACATCTTGAGGTTTGTTCTCTTCTGGAGGGGGCTTACTTGTATTGTGAGGAGGACCTGTGGAAACAATATTAGTTTTGTGGACTGCCACAGGTGTCTTACTGGGTTTGACACCAGGGGGAAGTGGAACATGACAAAGTGAAGTCAAAACTAGGGTCATTTCTGATCCTAGCTTGTTGGGTGACAAATTCCACAAATGCAGTAAAAGGAGGGAATGGTACGTTATGAGTTTGCTTATACCGTGAACCATGTGTAACCCACTTTTCTTGTAAGTTATAAGGGAGTTTCTGTACTATCGGATTGACACCTCTAGCAGTGTCTAAGAATGCCAATCCGGGCAAGTGACCTTCCTTCTGGGCAACTTGTAACTCTATCAATAAATCACTCAATTCTCTAAGCTTCTGATAACCTTTAGGCCCTATCTTAGGGAACTCATCAATTATTTTGTATAAAGCATTCGCTATGACTTCTATGGACTCATAGCTTTCAACAAGTCTTTCCCACACTTTACGTAGACCTATGTGTGGATACTTTATATTAATGTCTCTTAGTCTTTTGGCATGCTCGACCGACTCACTTCCGAGCCACTTTACCAGGAGATCTAATTCCTCACTACTAGAAAGGTCCAGTCCCTGAATGGCGTTACTGAACGAGGCACGCCATGATCTATAGTTTTTGGCTTTATCAGTGAACTTTACAAGTCCTTTAGTAACCAGTTCTCAGCAGTTGCACCCAATGTTTGTGGCTCTCCCCTGTAATCCTTGTGGGTGAAAAGAGTTGGTGCCTCTGCCACCAGCATTGTCTGAGGGTAATCTTTTAAACAATTCTTCCATTAAGGCCCTCTGGCATGTATGCACTGAAATTGGCTCGTCTGCTTCCGACATTAGAGAAGCAAATTTCTCCTTGAATCGTGGGTCAACAAAGGTGCCAAAATGTTTTTCATGCAAGGGTCTCAGGAAAGGCATCTGAACACGAACTCTGCCATGTGTCGCAGGCTACAAAACAGTCAAATGTTCAGTGTCCTCACCAGGAACAACACTAACCATCCTCTCATCCTCACAACACATAGCCCCCTTCTCTTCCTCCTCCTCCTCTTCAGGCCATCCATGCTGGACAGGCATGAAGCTGGGATTGGCAGTCCCCTCTGTATCGCAGAGTGAACAATCCTGTTCCTCCTCCTCCTCCTCCTGTTCCTCATCATTACCATTGGGTGGCCTGAGAATATTGTGTGAGGCTGGGCTGTGTGGTCTCAGACACTGTACAATCTTGCTCTATAGCCTCCTGCTCAGCATTCAAAGCTTCCTCTTTCAGATTCTGATGCTCTGGAATAAGACATCAGATATCAAAGTATTATTTTATTTAACTCTGTATGACCTGCATTCCCATATAAACGGCGTAGGCTGTTGTGAATTCTGTTGTTGAGCTCCCTCCTGTGGTCGTGAATGGTACTTCGGTGAGTTCTGTCCGTGGGCTCCCTCTGGTGGCTGTGAGTGGAGCTGCTGCTTCTGAAGTTCCTTACACAGGTGACGTGGTTTATCCTTTGGTTGGCTTCTCTATTTAACTCCACTTAGATCGTTACTCCATGCCAGCTGTCAATGTTTCTGCATTGGTTCAGTTCGCTCTTGGATCTTTCTGGTTACCTGTCTACTCCAGCAGAAGCTAAGTTCCTGATATTATCTAATTCGTTCAATGTTTTCTTGTCCAGCTGGATATCATGATTTTGTCTTGCTAGCTGGAAGCTCTGGAATGCAGAGTGGCATCTCCGCACCATTAGTCGGTGCGGAGGTCTTTTTGCTCACTCTGCGTGGTCTTTTGTAGTTTTTTGTGCTGATTGCAAAGTTACCTTTCCTATCCTCTGTCTATTTAGTAAGTCTGGCCTCCCTTTGCTGAAACCTGTTTCATTTCTGCATTTGTGACTTTCATCTTTACTCACAGTCAATATATGTGGGGGGCTGCCTTTTCCTTTGGGGAATTTCTCTGAGGCAAGGTAGGCTTTATTTTCTATCTCTAGGGCTAGTTAGCTCTTAGGCTGTGACTTGGCGCCTAGGTAGAGTCAGGAGCGCTCCACGGCTATTTCTAGTGTGTGTGATAGGATTAGGGATTGCGGTCAGCAGAGTTCCCACATCCCAGAGCTTGTCCTGTGTGAGTTTTAACTATCAGGTCATTCCGGGTGCTCCTAACCACCAGGTCATAACAGTAGGCGTGTTGATCCTAGTGACCAATTCCCTTTAAAGTTGGATAAAGGTTAAAAAAATAGCTTGTAAGCTTCTTAACTATTATCACTACAATTATTAGAATCTCAAATACTGTGTAACTTTTTTAACCCTTTCACCCCGAAGCCTGTTTTCACTTTCCTGACCAGGCCAATTTTTACAATTCTGACCACTGTCACTTTATGAGGTCATAACTTTGGAACACTTCAATGGATCCCACGGATTCTGAGAGACTGTTTTCTCGGGAAATATTGTACTTAATGAGAGTGGTAAAATTTAGTTGATATGACTTGCGTGTATTTGTGAAAAAAATGGAAATTTGGGGAACATTTTGAAAATGTAGCAATTTTCAAACTTTTAATTTTGATGCCCTTAAATCAGAGACATATCACACAGATTAGTTAATAAATTACATTTCCCATATGTCTACTTTGCTTCAGCACAATTTTTGAAAAATAATTTTTTTTGTTAGAAAGTAATAAGGGTTTAAAGTTGACCAGCAAATTCTCATTTTTACAACAAAGTTTGCAAAACTATTTTTTTAGAGACCACCTCACACTTTGAAGTAACTTTGAAGGGTGTATATGACAGAAAATACCCAAAACTGACAACATTCTAAAAACTGCTACCCTCCAGGTACTCAAAACCACATTCAAGAAGTTTAACCCTTCAGGTGCTTCACATGATTTTTTGGGAATGTGGAAGGAAAAAATAAACCTTTACTTTTCTTTCACAAAAATTTTCCTTTAGACCTATTTTTTTTTACTTTCACAAGGCTAACAGGAGAAAATGGGCCAAAAAATTTGTTGTGAAATTTCTCGCGAGCATGCCGATATCCTATATGTGGGGGAAATCTACTGTTTGGGCACACGGCAGGGCTCGGAAGGGAAGGAGCTCCATTTTACTATTTGAATGTAAAACTTGCTGGCATAATTAGCAGCCACCATGTCATGTTTGGAGAGTCCTGATGGGCCTAAACAGTAGAAACCTGAAACAAGTAACAACATTTTGGAAACTAGACCCCTTAGGGAACTTATCTAGATGTGTATTGAGAACCTTTACCTCACAGGTGCTTCACAGAAGTTTATAACGTAGAGCTGTGAAAATAAAATAAAAAAAATTAAAAAAATCACATTTTTCCCAGATAAATCTTTTTAAGCTCTAAATTTTGCATTTTCATAAGGGTAACAGGAGAAATTGCTACATACTAGTGATGAGCAAACGTACTCGCCACTACTCGGTGCTTGCCCGAGTATCACTATGCTCGGTGTACCTGACGAGCATAGAATATTTCCGGGATTATTCGGCGAGAGCTCAAGTCTCCACCCTGCAATTTTGGCGCACTTTAGAGCACCAGTGACCATGCAGGGATTGTCTGCCAAGCACTCTAATGCCACACCCATCTTTGTTGTGGTATTGCAGTGATTGGCTGGCCACATAGCGTCATTAGGTCTATAAGAGACCTGGCGCCGCCCTGCTCGCTGCATTCTGCTCTGCACTCAGCTAATGTAGAGAGAGCTGCTGCTGAGATAGGGTCAGATTTGTTCTTTTAAGGCCGGCGCCACACCTATTGTAGGGAAATACGGTCCGTTTTTTACAGGCGTAATACGCAGAAATGATCCCAAAACAGTGATCCGTATGTCATCCGTAGGCAAGGTATGGCTGCGTATTTTACGCATGTAAACCTCCATATGTAATCCATATGGCATCTGTACAGCGAGGTTTTCTCACTAGCTTGCAACACGGACATAGAATGAATCCATGGGCTCAAATATTCGTGAAAACATATATAGTCTATATATATACACAGTACAGATCAAAAGTTTGGACACACCTCATTTAAAGATTTTTCTGTATTTTCATGACTATGAAAATTGTACATCATACTGACGGCATCAAAACTATGAATTAACACATGTGGAATTATATACTTAACAAAAAAGTGTGAAACAACTGAAATTAAGTCTTATATTCTAGGTTCTTCAAAGTAGCCACCTTTTGCTTTGATGACTGCTTTGCACACTCTTGGCATTCTCTTGATGAGCTTCAAGAGGTAGTCACCGGGCATGGTTTTCACTTTACAGGTGTGCCCTGTCAGGTTTAATAATTGGGATTTCTTGCCTTATAAATGGGGTTGAGACCATCAGTTGCGTTGTGCAGAAGTCTGGTGGATACACAGCTGATAGTCCTACTGAACAGACTGTTAGAATTTGTATTATGGCAATAAAAAAGCAGCTAAGTAAAGAAAAATGAGTGGCCAACATTACTTTAAGAAATGAAGGTCAGTCAGTCTGAAAAATTGGGAAAACTTTGAAAGTGTCCCCAAGTGCAGTGGCTACAAAGAAACTGGCTCACATGAGGACCGCTCCAGGAAAGGAAGACCAAGAGTCACCTCTGCTTCTGAGGATAAGTTTATCCGAGTCACCAGCCTCAGAAATTACAGGTTAACAGCAGCTCAGAATAGAGACCAGGTCAATGCCACACAGAGTTCTAGCAGCAGACACATCTCTACAACAACTAAGAGGAGACTATGTGCAGCAGGCCTTCATGGTAAAATAGCTGCTAGGAAACCACTGCTAAGGACAGGCAACAAGCAGAAGAGACTTGTTTGGGCTAAAGAACACAAGGAATGGACATTAGACCAGTGGAAATCTGTGCTTTGGTCTGATGAGTCCAAATTTGAGATCTTTGGTTCCAACCAACGTGTCTTTGTGCAACGCAGAAAAGGTGAACGCATGGGACTCTACATGCCTGGTTCCCACCGTGAAGCATGGAGGAGGAGGTGTGATGGTCGGGTGCTTTGCTGGTGACACTGATGGGGATTTATTCAAAATTGAAGGCATACTGAACCAGCATGGCTACCACAGCATCTTGCAGCGGCATGCTATTCCATCCAGTTTGCGTTTAGTTGGACGATCATTTATTTTTCAACAGGACAATGACCTCAAACACACCTCCAGGCTGTGTAAGGGCTATTTGACCAAGAAGGAGAGTGATGGGGTGCTACGCCAGACCTGAACCCAATCGAGATGGTTTGGGGTGAGCTGGACTGCAGAGTGAAGGCAAAAGGGCAAACAAGTGCTAAGCATCTCTGGGAGCTCCTTCAAGATTGCTGGAAGACCATTCCCGGTGACTACCTCTTGAAACTCATCAAGAGAATGCCAAGAGTGTGCAAAGCAGTCATTAAAGCAAAAGGTGGCTACTTTGAAGAACCTAGAATATAAGACATCATTTCAGTTGTTTCACACTTTTTTGTATATAAGTATAATAATCCATAAGTATAAGTATTATTATATATATACAGTATTATAAGTATAAGTATATGATCCCACATGTGTTAATTCATAGTTTTGATGCCTTCCGTGTGAATGTACAATTTTCATAGTCATGAAAATACAGAAAAATCTTTAAATGAGAAGGTGTGTCCAAACTTTTGGTCTGTACGGTATATATATATATATATATATATATATATATATATATATGTCAGTGAGACACATATAAATATATATATATATATTTCATACAGCGCTAGATAGCTTTTGCTATCTCCTTATCAAACCCGACAGGATATGAGACATGGTTTACATACAGTAAACCATTTCATATCCGTAATTTTTTTTACACATTCCTCACTAATAATGTTAGTAGAGTGTGTGTGCAAAATTTAGGGGCTCTATCTGTTAAAAGAAAGGGTTAAATCATGGAACAAACTGGCATGGGCTCCCACGCAATTTTCTCCGCCAGAGTGGGAAAGCCAGTGACTGAGGGCAGATATTAATAGCCTAGAGAGGGACAATGGTTATTGCCCCCCCCCCCCCCCCGCTAAAAGCATCTGCACCCAGCCACCCCAGAAAAGGCACATCTGGAGGATGCGCCTATTCTGGCACTTAGCCTCTCTCTTCCCACTCCCGAGTAGCGGTGGGATATGGGGTAATAAAGGGTTAATTTCACCTTGCTTATGTAAGGTGACATTAACCCTTTCCTGACATGCTCCGTTCTAGTACTGCTCTGCGGGAACTGAATTCCAGCAAACCGCAGTACTAGTACGGTGGCACGATCGCACAACCTCACAGTGAGCACTGCGGCGATCGCATGCGGGTGTCAGCTGTATATGGCTGTATAGCGCTAGCACAGATCGTGGGCATTTAACCCCTCTGATGCCGCTGTTAGTAGTGACAGAGACATAGAGGGGCATCGCGCATGGATGGGGGCTCCCTGCGCTCTCCCACCGGAACAAAGCAATGCGATCGCGTTGTTCCAGTGATCCGGAAGGAGTCTCTGGATCCAAGATGGCCGCGGGACTCCTTCCGGGTCATGAAATGAGGTGGCTAGCCGGCGCCTGCTCTGAGCAGGCGCCGGAAAGCCTCCTGCACTGCTTGTCAGATCGCAGATCAGCGATATGATCCAATATAGTGATGTCCCACTCTAGGACAATGTTAGAAAGTAAAAAAAAAATAGAACGTACAAAAAAAAAATCCCCAAATAAAGAAAAAAAAATTCCCAATATATCCATGTATTTATGTAAATAAAAAAATAAATAAAAGTACACATATTTGGTATCGCCGCGTCCGTAACGACCTGCTCTATAAAACTTTCCCACTAGTTAACCCCTTCAGTGAACACCGCAAAAAAAGCGAGGCAAAAAACAACGCTTTATTATCATGCCGGCGAACAAAAAGTGCAATAACACGCGATCAAAAAGGCGGATATAAATAAACATGGTACCGCTGAAAAGGTCATCTTGTCCCGCAAAAAAAAGCTGCCATACAGTATCATCAGCAGAAAAATAAAAAAAGTTATAGCTCTCAGAATAAAGCGATGCAAAAACAATTATTTTTTATATAAAATAGTTTTTATTGTGTAAAAGCGCCAAAACATAAAAAAATTATATAAATGAGGTATCGCTGTAATCGAATTGACCTGTAGAATAAAGCTGCTTTATCAATTTTACCACATGTGGAACGGTATAAACGCCCCCTAAAAGAAATTCAGGAATTGCTGGTTTTTGTTCATTCTGCCTCCCAAAAATCGGAATAAAATGTGATAAAAAAATGTCATGTGCTCGGATATGGAACCAATAAAAACGTCAACTCATCCTGCAAAAAACAAGTTCTCACATGATTCTGTGGGCCAAAATATGGATAATTTATAGTTCTCAAAATGTGGTGATGCAAAGACTATTTTTTGCAATAAAAAGCATCTTTTAGTGTGACGGCTGCCAATCATAAAAATCCGCCAAAAATGGTATAAAAGTAAATCAAACCCCCCTTCATCACCCCCATAGTTAGGGAAAAATAATAAAATTTAAAAAAAAATGTATTTATTTCCATTTTCCCATTAGGGTTAGGGTTAGGGCTAGGGTTAGGGTTGGGGTTAGGGTCAGGGTTGGGGCTAAAGTTAGGGTTGGGGATAAAGTTAGGGTTAGGGTTGGGGCTAAAATTAGGGTTAGGGTTTTGGCTTAGGGTTAGGGTTGGGGCTAAAGTTAGGGTTTGGATTACATTTACAGTTGGGATTAGGGTTGGGGTGTGGTTAAGGTTATGGTTGGGATTAGGGTTAGGGGTGTGTTTGGGTTAGGGTTTCAGTTAGAATTGGGGGGTTTCCACTGTTTAGGCACATCAGGGGCTCTCCAAACGCAACCTGGTGTCCGATCTCAATTCCAGCAAATTTTGCATTGAAAAGTCAAATGGCGCTCCTTCCCTTCCGAGCTCTGCCATGTGCCCAAACAATGGTTTACCACAACATATGGGGTATTGGTGTACTCAGGACAAATTGTACAACAACTTTTGTAGTCCTATTTCTCCTGTTACCCTTGGTAAAATGAAACAAATTGGATCTAAATTAAAAATGTTGTGAAACAAAAGTTAAATGTTCAATTTTTTTTAAACATTCCAAAAATTCCTGTGAAGCACCTGAAGGGTTAATAAACTTTTTGAATGTGGTTTTGAGTACCTTGAGGGGTGTAGTTTTTAGAATGGTGTCACTTTTGGGCATTTCTGTCATATAGACCCCTCAAAGTCACTTCAAGTGTGAGGTGGTCCCTAAAAAAAATGGTTTTGCAAATTTTGTTGTAAAAATGAGAAATCGCTGGTCAATTTTTAACCCTTATAACTTCCTAACAAAAAAATTATGTTTCCAAAATTGTGGTAATGTAAAGCAGACATGTCGGTAATGTTATTTATTAATTATTTTGTATGATATGACGCTCTAATTTAAGGGCATAAAACTAAAAGTTAAAAAATTGCAAAATTTTCAAAATTTTCGCCAAATTTCCATTTTTTTCCACAAATAAATGCAAGTCAAATCGAAGAAATTTTACCACTATCATAAAGTACAATATGTCACGAGAAAACATTCTCAGAATCACCAGGATCCGTTGAAGCGTTTCAGAGTTATGACCTCATAAAGTGACAGTGGTCAGAATTGAACAAAATGGCCTGGTCAGGAAGTTGAAAACAGGTTTCGGGGTGAAGGGGTTAAGTCTGGTAAATAATGGAGAGATGTCAATAAGACACCTATCCATTATTAATCCAACAGTAGTAAAGTATTTTAATGAAATAAATACACACATGGGGTTGTAAAATCTTTATTATAGACTTAATCCACCTGAAGACCCTCGTTCTGTAAAAGAAAAAAGCAATAATATCCCATAAGTTTCTGGCGTTCAGTCATGTCGCACGCTGTAAATCCATCTGAAGAGGTTAAATAATTTTACAACCAGGAACCTGCTAATGCAGCTATTGCTCCTGGTTGTAAAAACTGGGGAATGAATGGAATGCAGGGGAGCGTAGCATTGTAGACTTGCAGTGCTGCACCCCCTGCTGGCATAAACTCATATGAACTCTAGCGTGGGAAAATATTCAGAAAAAATGAGTTTATGCCAGCAGGTGGCGCAGCACTGCAAGTCTACGATGCTACTCCTTCAAGATTGTTGGAAGACCATTCCCGGTGACTACCTCTTGAAGATCATCAAGAGAATGCCAAGAGTGTGCAACGCTGTCATCAAAGCAAAAGGTGGCTACTTTGAAGAACCTAGAATATAAGACATTTTCAGTTGTTTCACACTTTTTTGTTAAGTATATAATTTCACCTGGGGAATTCATAGTTTTGATGCTTTCAGTGTGAATGTACAATTTTCAGTCATGAAAATACAGAAAAATCTTTAAATGGGGTGTGTCCAAACTTTTGGTCTGTACGTTCTTTTGATCGCCCGTTATTACATTTTAATGCAATGTCATGGCGACCAAAAAAATTTAATTCTGGCGTTTCAAATTTTTCTCCCACTACACCGTTTAGCGCTCAGGTTAATCTTTTATTTATTGATAGATCAGGCGATTCTGAACGCGGCGTGTTGTGAATTCTGTGGCAGAGCTCCCTCCTGTGGTCACAAGTGGTACTTCGGCTGATTCTCTCTGGGAGCTTCCGTTTGTGGAGGAAACTGGTACTGCTGCTTCTGAGTTTCCTCCCTCAGGTGATCTGGTGAGGTCGTTAGGTGCTTCTCTACTTAACCCCACCTAATGCTTTGATTCATGCTTCCTGTCAATGTTCCAGTGTTGGACTTGTATTTCCCTGGATCATTCCTGTGGCCTGCTGCTCTGCATAGCTAAGTGCTTCTTTGCTATTTGTTTGCTATTTTTTCTGTCCAGCTTGTCTATTTGTTTTGCTGGAAGCTCTGGGACGCAGAGGGTGTACCTCCGTGCCGTTAGTTCGGTACGGAGGGTCTTTTTGCTCCCTTTGCGTGGTTTTCTTTAGGGTTTTGTGTAGACCGCAAAGTTATCTTTCCTATCCTCGCTCTGTTTAGAAAGTCGGGCCTCAATTTGCTGAATCTATTTCATCCCTACGTTTGTCTTTTCATCTTACTCACAGTCATTATATGTGGGGGGCTGCTTTTTCCTTTGGGGTATTTCTCTGAGGCAAGGAAGGCTTATTTTTCTATCTTCAGGCTAGTTAGTTTCTCAGGCTGTGCCGAGTTGCATAGGGAGCGTTAGGCGCAATCCACGGCTGCCTCTAGTTGTGTTTGGAGAGGATTAGGGATTGCGGTCTGCAGAGTTCCCACGTCTCAGAGCTCGTTCTATTATTTTGGGTTATTGTCAGATCACTGTATGTGCTCTGACCGCCATGTCCATTGTGATACTGAATTGCCTTTCATAACAGTACAGGAAGCCAAAAGTACTAATGATTCTCAATAGAGGGAAAAAAGAAGTTCTGAGACCATTTTTTTTTCTTGGCATTGTGTTTTGTCTTTTTTTTCCCCTAGACATTTGGGTGGTTCAGTACACAGGTGTAGCGATGGACTTTAGAAGTCTGTCTTCATTTGTGGATCAGCTCTCGGCAAGAGTACAAAAGATTCAAGACACTATTGATCAGAAATCTATGTTAGAACCAAGAATTCCTATTCCTGATTTGTTTTTTGGAGATAGAACTAAGTTTCTGAGTTTCAAAAATAATTGTAAGTTATTTCTGGCCTTGAAACCTCGTTCCTCTGGTGATCCAGTTCAACAGGTTTTGATTATTATTTCTTTTTTGCGCGGCGACCCTCAGAACTGGGCATTTTCCCTTGCGCCAGGAGATCCTGCATTAAGTAATATCAATGCGTTTTTCCTGGCGCTCGGATTGCTGTACGATGAGCCTAATTCAGTGGATCAAGCAGAGAAGAATTTGCTGGCTCTTTGTCAGGGTCAGGATGAGATAGAGGTATATTGCCAGAAATTTAGAAAATGGTCAGTGCTCACTCAATGGAATGAATCTGCGCTGGCAGCTATGTTCAGAAAGGGTCTCTCTGAAGCCCTTAAGGATGTCATGGTGGGATTTCCTATGCCTGCTGGTTTGAATGAGTCTATGTCTTTGGCTATTCAGATCGGTCGACGCTTGCGTGAGCGTAAATCTGTGCACCATTTGGCGGTATTACCTGAGCTTAAACCTGAGGCTATGCAGTGCGATAGGACTTTGACCAGAGTTGAACGGCAAGAACACAAACGTCTGAATGGGCTGTGTTTCTACTGTGGTGATTCCACTCATGCTATCTCTGATTGTCCTAAGCGCACTAAGCGGTTCGCTAGGTCTGCCACCATTGGTACGGTACAGTCAAAATTTCTTCTGTCCGTTACCTTGATCTGCTCTTTGTCATCGTATTCTGTCATGGCGTTTGTGGATTCAGGTGCTGCTCTGAATTTGATGGACTTGGAATATGCTAAGCGTTGTGGGTTTTTCTTGGAGCCCTTGCAGTGTCCTATTCCATTGAGAGGAATTGATGCTACGCCTTTGGCCAAGAATAAGCCTCAATACTGGACCCAGCTGACCATGTGCATGGCTCCTGCACATCAGGAGGTTATTCGCTTTCTGGTGTTGCATAATCTGCATGATGTGGTCGTGTTGGGGTTGCCATGGCTACAAGCCCATAATCCAGTATTGGATTGGAAATCCATGTCGGTGTCCAGCTGGGGTTGTCAGGGGGTACATGGTGATGTTCCATTTTTGTCAATTTCGTCATCCACCCCTTCTGAGGTTCCAGAGTTCTTGTCTGATTACCGGGATGTATTTGATGAGCCCAAGTCCGATGCCCTACCTCCGCATAGGGATTGTGATTGTGCTATCAATTTGATTCCTGGTAGTAAATTCCCAAAAGGTCGATTGTTTAATTTATCCGTGCCTGAGCACACCGCTATGCGCAGTTATGTGAAGGAATCCCTGGAGAAGGGGCATATTCGCCCTTCATCGTCGCCATTAGGAGCAGGGTTCTTTTTTGTAGCCAAAAAGGATGGTTCGCTGAGACCTTGTATAGATTATAGCCTTCTTAATAAGATCACTGTTAAATTTCAGTACCCCTTGCCTTTGTTATCTGATTTGTTTGCTCGGATTAAGGGGGCTAGTTGGTTCACCAAGATTGATCTTCGTGGTGCGTATAATCTGGTGTGAATCAGGCGAGGCGATGAATGGAAAACTGCATTTAATACGCCCGAGGGTCATTTTGAGTATCTAGTGATGCCGTTCGGACTTGCCAATGCTCCATCGGTGTTTCAGTCCTTTATGCATGACATCTTCCGAGAGTACCTGGATAAATTCCTGATTGTGTACTTGGATGACATTTTGATCTTCTCGGATGATTGGGAGTCTCATGCGAAGCAGGTCAGAACGGTGTTTCAGGTCCTGCGTGCTAATTCTTTGTTTGTGAAGGGATCAAAGTGTCTCTTTGGTGTGCAGAAGGTTTCATTTTTGGGGTTCATCTTTTCCCCTTCTACTATCGAGATGGATCCTGTTAAGGTCCAAGCCATCCATGATTGGACTCAGCCGACATCTCTGAAAAGTCTGCAAAAGTTCCTGGGCTTTGCTAATTTTTATCGTCGCTTCATCTGCAATTTTTCTAGTATTGCCAAACCATTGACCGATTTGACCAAGAAGGGTGCCTATTTTGGTCAATTGGTCTTCTGCTGCTGTGGAAGCTTTTCAAGAGTTGAAGCGTCGTTTTTCTTCTGCCCCTGTGTTGTGTCAACCAGATGTTTCTTTTCCGTTCCAGGTCGAGGTTGATGCTTCTGAGATTGGAGCAGGGGCTGTTTTGTCGCAGAGAGGTTCTGATTGTTCAGTGATGAAACCATGCGCTTTTTTTTCCAGGAAGTTTTCGCCTGCTGAGCGAAATTATGATGTGGGCAACTGAGAGTTGCTGGCCATG
This sequence comes from Ranitomeya imitator, assembly GCF_032444005.1. Taxonomy (NCBI): domain Eukaryota; kingdom Metazoa; phylum Chordata; class Amphibia; order Anura; family Dendrobatidae; genus Ranitomeya; species Ranitomeya imitator. Next base: position 160,048,379 of record NC_091286.1, read on the forward strand.
AAGTGGGCATTCGAGGAGTGGCGTCATTGGCTTGAAGGAGCTAAGCATCGCGTGGTGGTATTGACTGATCATAAGAACTTGACTTATCTCGAGTCTGCTAAGCGTTTGAATCCTAGACAGGCTCGTTGGTCGCTGTTTTTTGCCCGTTTTGACTTTGTCATTTCGTACCTTCCGGGCTCTAAAAATGTGAAGGCGGATGCTCTGTCTAGGAGTTTTGTGCCCGACTCTCCGGGTTTATCTGAGCCGGCGGGTATCCTCAAGGAAGGAGTAATTGTGTCTGCCATCTCCCCTGATTTGCAGCGGGCGCTGCAAAAATTTCAGGCTAATAAACCTGATCGTTGTCCAGCGGAGAAACTGTTTGTCCCGGATAGGTGGACAAATAAAGTGATCTCTGAGGTTCATTGTTCGGTGTTGGCTGGTCATCCTGGAATCTTTGGTACCAGAGAGTTAGTGGCTAGATCCTTTTGGTGGCCATCTCTGTCGCGGGATGTGTGTGCTTTTGTGCAGTCCTGTGGGATTTGTGCTCGGGCTAAGCCCTGCTGTTCTCGTGCCAGTGGGTTGCTTTTGCCCTTGCCGGTCCCGAAGAGACCTTGGACACATATCTCTATGGATTTTATTTCAGATCTTCCCGTCTCTCAAAAGATGTCAGTCATTTGGGTGGTCTGTGATCGCTTTTCTAAGATGGTCCATCTGGTACCCTTGTCTGGTACCCTTGTCTAAATTGCCTTCCTCCTCTGATTGGTGCCATTGTTCTTCCAGCATGTGGTTCGTTTGCATGGCATTCCAGAGAATATAGTTTCTGACAGAGGTTCCCAGTTTGTTTCGAGGTTTTGGCGAGCCTTTTGTGGTAGGATGGGCATTGACTTGTCTTTTTCCTCGGCTTTTCATCCTCAGACTAATGGCCAGACCGAACGAACCAATCAGACCTTGGAAACCTATCTGAGATGCTTTGTTTCTGCCGATCTGGATGACTGGGTGTCCTTTTTGCCTTTGGCTGAGTTCGCCCTTAATAATCGGGCCAGCTCGGCTACCTTGGTTTCGCCATTTTTCTGCAATTCTGGGTTCCATCCTCGTTTCTCTTCAGGACAGGTTGAGTCTTCGGACTGTCCTGGTGTGGATGCTGTGGTGGACAGGTTGCAGCAGATTTGGACTCATGTAGTGGACAATTTGACCTTGTCCCAGGAGAAGGCTCAACGTTTCGCTAATCGCAGACGCCGTGTGGGTCCCCGACTTCGTGTTGGGGATCTGGTTTGGTTGTCTTCTCGTCATATTCCTATGAAGGTTTCCTCTCCTAAGTTTAAACCTCGTTTCATTGGTCCTTATAGGATTTCTGAGGTTCTTAATCCTGTGTCTTTTCGTCTGACCCTCCCAGATTCTTTTTCCATACATAACGTCTTCCATAGGTCATTGTTGCGGAGATACGTGGCACCTATGGTTCCATCTGTTGACCCTCCTGCCCCGGTTTTGGTGGAGGGGGAATTGGAGTATATTGTGGAGAAGATTTTGGATTCTCGTGTTTCAAGAAGGAAACTCCAGTATCTGGTTAAATGGAAGGGTTATGCTCAGGAAGATAATTCCTGGGTTTTTGCCTCTGATGTCCATGCTCCCGATCTTGTTCGTGCCTTTCATGTGGCTCATCCTGGTCGGCCTGGGGGCTCTGGTGAGGGTTCGGTGACCCCTCCTTAAGGGGAAGGTACTGTTGTGAATTCTGTGGCAGAGCTCCCTCCTGTGGTCACAAGTGATACTTCGGCTGATTCTCTCTGGGAGCTTCCGTTTGTGGAGGAAACTGGTACTGCTGCTTCTGAGTTTCCTCCCTCAGGTGATCTGGTGAGTTCGTTAGGTGCTTCTCTACTTAACCCCACCTAATGCTTTGATTCATGCTTCCTGTCAATGTTCCAGTGTTGGACTTGTATTTCCCTGGATCATTCCTGTGGCCTGCTGCTCTGCATAGCTAAGTGCTTCTTTGCTATTTGTTTGCTATTTTTTCTGTCCAGCTTGTCTATTTGTTTTGCTGGAAGCTCTGGGACGCAGAGGGTGTACCTCCGTGCCGTTAGTTCGGTACGGAGGGTCTTTTTGCTCCCTTTGCGTGGTTTTCTTTAGGGTTTTGTGTAGACCGCAAAGTTATCTTTCCTATCCTCGCTCTGTTTAGAAAGTCGGGCCTCAATTTGCTGAATCTATTTCATCCCGTGGGCAGCACAGTGGCGCAGTGGTTAGCACAGCAGCCTTGCAGCGCTGGGGTCCTGGGTTCTAATCCTACCCAGGACAACATCTGCAAAGAGTTTGTATGTTCTCTCCGTGTTTGCGTGGGTTTCCTCCGGGCACTCCGGTTTCCTCCCACATTCCAAAGACATACTGATAGGGATTCTAGATTGTGAGCCCCATCGGGGACAGTGATGATAATGTGTGCAAAACTGTAAAGCACTGCGGAATATGTTAGCGCTATATAAAAATAAAGATTATTATTATTATTATTATTATTATTATTATTATTATCCCTACGTTTGTCTTTTCATCTTACTCACAGTGGGGGGCTGCCTTTTCCTTTGGGGTATTTCTCTGAGGCAAGGTAGGCTTATTTTTCTATCTTCAGGCTAGTTAGTTTCTCAGGCTGTGCCGAGTTGCATAGGGAGCGTTAGGCGCAATCCACAGCTGCCTCTAGTTGTGTTTGGAGAGGATTAGGGATTGCGGTCTGCAGAGTTCCCACGTCTTAGAGCTCGTTCTATTATTTTGGGTTATTGTCAGATCACTGTATGTGCTCTGACCTCCATGTCCATTGTGATACTTAATTGCCTTTCATAACAGCGGCGATACCAAATTTGTGTAGGTTTTATTTCTTTTTTAATTGTTTTATCTTGAATGGGGCGAAAGGGGGTGATTTAAACTTTTATATTTTTTTATTTTTTTCATATTTTTAAAACATTTTTTTTTTACATTTGCCATGCTTCAATAGCCTCCATGGGAGGCTGGAAGCTGGTATAGCCTGATCGGATCTGCTACATAGGAGCGATCGTCAGATCACCCCTATGTAGTAGATTTACTGCATTGCTATGAGCGCTGACCACAGGGTGGCGCTCATAGCAATCTGGCATTAACAACCATAGAGGTCTCAAAGAGACCTCAGGTTGTAATGCTGACCCATCGCTAACCCCGATCATGTGATGGGGTCGGCGATGCCCTCAATTCTGGCCCAATGGCCGGAAGTGGTAGTTAAATGCCTTTATCAGCGTTTGACAGTGGCATTTAACTAGTTAATAGCGGCTGGTGAATCGCAATTCCACTCGCCGCTATAGCGGGCACAAGTCAGCTGTTCAAAACAGTTGACATGTCCCGGCTTTAATGTGGGCTCACCGCCGCAGCCCACATCAAAGCGGGGGTACAGACCCCCGCCGTAATAGTATGGCGGAGGACGGGAAGGGGTTAAACAGTCTGTTATCTCCGTCAGATGCCTGGTGTATTTGTGGTGTCAAGATATTTGCTTTGCAGGCATACGTTGCATAGTTTTGTCTGCTAGCCTTCGGCTAATCATTATTTAGTGTTTAAAAAAATTTCTTAAAAAAAAAGGCTACACATTTAAACGGTCTGTTATCTCCGTCAGGCTCCTGGTGTATCTGTGGTGTCAAAATCTTTGTTTTGCAGGCATGCATTGCATAGTTTTGTCTGCTAGCCTTGGTTTACTCATTATTTTGTGAAAAAAATATTTTTAAAAAATATACATTTTAACTCTGTTATCTCCGTCAGACACTCGGTGTATCTGTGGTCTCCAAATACTTGCTTTTCAGGCATACTGATCACATATAAGTTTTCTCCAAATTAATCCATTTGTATTGAGATTTTCAAATATTCCAGTAGTCCATTTAAAAAGGGCAAGACAAGGGGCAAGGGACGGAGAAGTGGACGTGATGCTGATGGTGCATGCAGAGGCCGAGGCTGTGGCCAAGCTGAAAGTGTGCCACAACAAAGACCCACATCTTCACTCGAGCTTCCTGTCCCAGTTTCTAGGGGACTGCAGCACACCACTATTGAAGCCAGAGCTGTGTGAAATGGTTGTTGGTTGGATAGCGGATAATGCTTCCAATCACTTTGCCACCATCGCCACCACCACAATGTCTTTCATACAGTCATGTCTGAGTAGCCATGAGTGTGGACTGGATATTACTCACCCTGATCCTCCTACCTCCCACCAAGCTGAGTGCCCTGAGGCAACTGATCCCACACTTAGACACTCCAGATAGCTGTTCTGTTTTCCCTTTAACCCCTTCATGACCCGGAGTATTTTCGTTTTTTCATTTTTGTTTTTCACTCCCCTCCTTCCCAGAGCAATATTTTTTTTTTATTTTTCCGTCAATATGTCCATGTGAGGGCTCATTTTTTTGTGGGACGAGCTGTACTTTTGAACAACATCATTGGTTTTAGCATGTTATGTACTAGAAAATAGGAAAAAAATTCCAAGTGTGGTGAAATTGCGCACAAAGTGCAATCCCACACTAGTTTTATGTTTGGCTTTTTTACTAGGTTCACTACATGTTAAAACTGACATGCCATTTTGATTCTCCAGGTCATTACGAAATAGACATAGACACTAAACATGTTTAGGTTATTTTTTATCTAAGTGGTGAAAAAAATTTCAAACTTTGCTAAGAAAACAAAAAATTGCGCCAATTTCCGATACCCATAGTGTCTCCATTTTTTGTGATCTGGGGTTGGATGAGGGCTTATTTTTTGGAAGCCAAGCTGACATTTTTAATTATACCATTTTGGTGCAGATTTCTTTTGATCACCCGTTTTTGCATTTTAATGCAATGTCGCGGCGACCAAAAAAACGTAATTCTGGCGTTTCAAATTTTTTTCTCGCTATGCTGTTTAGCGATCAGGTTCATTTTTATTATTTACTTTTTTTATTGATAGATCTGGCAGTTCTGAACATGGCAATACCAAATATGCAGTGGCGTAGGAAGGGGGGTGCGGGGGGGGGGCGGTCCGCCCCGGGCGGCACAATGCTGGGGGCGGCCGGCGCTGCAGGAGAAGAAGATAAAAAAAAAAAAAAAGACGCCCCTTTAAATCTTCGGGCGGCGCCGTCCGCCGCCACGACCAGGGCCAGCTCCCCCCACCCCCGGGTCCCGCCCCCGCCCCCACCCCCCGCTCTAATACTCACCTCTCCTGGTTCCTGCGGCTTCAGCGTCCTCTGACTCTGCGACGTCTCAGAGCAGAGGGCGCGATGACGTCACTACTGTGCGCGCCGCTCTGCCTCTCTGTCCTGAGCGTCGCAGAGTCGGAGAGACGCTGACTGCACCGCACCTGCGCTGGGAACGGGAGAGGTGAGGATTTTACTTTTTTTTTTTTTTTCTTTATGTCTGACTGTCTGGGGCTGGGGCAATGCTGGAGACCATGGGGCAGATTGCTGGACACAGTGGGGCAGTACTGGAGACCATGGGGCAGAATGCTGGACACACTGGGCAATACAGGAGACCATGGGGCAGATTGCTGGACACACTGGGGCAATACAGGAGACTATGGGGCAGATTGCTGGACACACTGGGGCAATACAGGAGACCATGGGGCAGATTGCTGGACACACTGGGGCAATACAGGAGACCATGGGGCAGATTGCTGGACACACTGGGGCAATACAGGAGACTATGGGGCAGATTGCTGGACACACTGGGGCAATACTGGAGACCATGGGGCAGAATGCTGGACACACTGGGGCAATACTGGAGACCATGGGGCAGAATGCTGGACACACTGGGGCAATACTGGAGACCATGGGGCAGAATGCTGGACACACTGGGGCAGTACAGGAGACTATGGGGCAGAATGCTGGACACACTGAATACTGGAGACCATGGGGCAGATCTCAGGACACATTGAGGCAATGCTGGAGACCCTGGGGCAGACTTCTGGACATACTGGGGCAATACTGGAGACCATGGGGCAGATTGCTGGACACACCGGGGCAATACTGGAGACCATGGGGCAGAATGCTGGACACACTGGGGCAATACAGGAGACCATGGGGCAGATTGCTGGACACACTGGGGCAATACTGGAGACCCTGGGGCAGATTGCTGGACACACTGGGGCAATACTGGAGACCCTGGGGCAGATTTCTGGACACATTGTGGCAATGCTGGAGACCCTGGGGCAGACTTCTGGACACACTGGGGCAATGCTGGACACTGGGGCAGATTGCTGGACACACTGGGGGTAATATACTGGACACACTGGGGCAATGCTGGACACTGGGGGTAATATGCTGGACACACTGGGGCAGACTGCTGGACACACTGGGGAAAGGCTGGACACTGGGGCAGATTGCTGGACACACTGAGGGCAGATTGCTGGACACACTGGGGGTAATATGCTGGACATACTGGGGCAGATTGCTGGACACACTGGGGGTAATATGCTGGACACACTGGGGCAGATTGCTGGACAACATGGGGGTAATATGCTGGACACACTGGGGCAGATTGCTGGACAACATGGGGGTAATATGCTGGACACACTGGGGGCAGGACTTGAGGCATGGGCAGAATGTATATACGGGGCATGATTGGAGACACGGGGCAGGATTGGATCATGGGGTAGGACGTATACGATGGAGGCTGGTGGGGCAGGATGGGGAGATCATATGGGGTAGAATGGATACTCATGAGGGCAGGATGCGAGAACATATGGCTGGAGCCAGGAATGAGATAAACGGGGCCAGGGTGGGGAATATTATTACCATAGGGGATAATTAAGGGATATTGTTACTGCAGTGATGTATTTATTTTATTTTTTGAGTATACTGTTTTAAATGGGGGGGCGGTCCTGTTACTGTGCAGAGTGACACTATATCACCTTTTTTTCTTCATGTGGTGTAATGTAGAAGTTGTGAAAAATTAAGTAATGTGTTCTGCAAGCGGAGCTCGAGATAACTGTGTTATTTCCTGCAGAAACGAGTCCTGGCTGGAAGGAATGATGGCGGTCTGTGCTGGATAAAAGATGAAGGACTTCACCTAGAAACGTCACTGGTGAGTCAGTGTTACCTATACACTGACACTATACACTGTATACTATATAGAGGTCCTGTGTATAATGTCACCAGTGATCTCTGTATTACCTCTACACAGACACTGCATACTAAGTACAGATCTCCTGTGAATACTGGCACTTATGGTGATAGTATTGTGGGTTTTTTTTTTATTACTGATCAGTATTGTAGTATTCAGTCACTATGTGGTGGTAATATGTGGTCTGGAAATGGTGCGGTGGTATTTGTCCCTTGTATGTAGTATTATTCGGTCACTATGTGGCCTGGTCATGGTGTGGTGGTATTAAGTCACAGGTGTGGCATGTGGGGGTGACACCATTAGGCCCAGTTTAAGTTCTACAAAACAGGAAAACCATTTTTGGTAACCTTTGTGTGTATTGAGCTGGGGGGGGGATGGGGGGGGGGGATGGGGGGGGGGGGAGGGCGCCAAACTCGGGAACAGCCCCGGGCGGCAAAAGCTCTAGCTACGCCTCTGCAAATATGTGTATGTTTGATTTTTTTATTGTTTTATTTTGAATGGGGTGAAGGGTGTGATTTAAAGTTTTATATTTTTATATTTGTTTCATATTTTATAAAACATTTTTTTTACTTTTGCCATGCTTCAATAGCCTCCATGGGAGGCTAGAAGCTAGCACAACTCAATCGCCTGTGCTACATAGGAGCGAAGCTCAGATCGCTCCTATGCAGTAGAATTGTTGCATTGCTATGAGCGCCGACCACAGGGTGGTGCTCACATCAATCTGGCATCAACAACCATAGAGGGAGCCCACGCCAATTTTTTCAGCGATTTAACCCTTAAATTGCTGAAAGCTATTAAATTTAAGGGTTAAAGGCAATTTAAGGGTTAAATCGCTGAAAAAATTGGCGTGGGCTCCTGCGCAATTTTCTCTGCCAGAGTAGTAAAGCCAGTGACTGAGGACAGATATTAATAGCCTAGAGAGGGTCCACGGTTATTGCCCCCCCCGGCTAAAAACATCTGCCCCCAGCCACCCCAGAAAAGGCACATCTGGAAGATGCGCCTATTCTGGCACTTGGCCACTCTCTTCCGATTCCTGTGTAGTGGTGGGATATGGGGTAATGAAGGGTTAATGCCACCTTGCTATTGTAAGGTGACATTAAGCCAGATTAATAATGGAGAGGCGTCAATTATGACACCTATCCATTATTAATCCAATTGTATGAAAGAGTTAAAAAAAACACAAACACATTATTAAAAAAATATTTTAATGAAATAAACACACCATTTGTTTTAATATTTTATTGTACGCTCAATCCACTGGCTGAAGACCCTCGTTCTGTAACAAATAAAAAATAATAAACCAACAATATACATACCTTCCGTAGATCTGTAACGTCCCGCGTTGTAAATCCATCTGAAGGGGTTAAAATATTTTACAGCCAGGAGCTCTGCTAATGCAGCGCTGCTCGTGGCTGTAAACCCCAGCGAATGAAGGTAATGTAGGTTAATGGCCTGTAGTTACCTTCATTCGCGGTGATGCGCCCTCTAGAGCGCCGAAATTTTGCATATACACACTACTAACATTAGTAGTGTGGAATATGCAAAAAAAATGGAGCTATGACATGCTTTACTGTATGTAAACCATGTCTCATATCATGTCAGGTTTTGGCAGGAGGAATGAAAAGCCGGTAATTGAATTACCGGCTTTTCTGATATATCGCCCTGAAGGAAATATTAAAAAAAAAAAAAAAACCCATAGACTTTCATTGGGTTTCGAGATTCGGCCGATCCCCGACCCCGACTTTTCAATAGGATCGGCCGATTTCACTCGACCCGACTTTTGAGAAAGTCGGGTTTTGTGAAACCCGACTCGACCCTAAGAAACTAAAAGTCGCTCAACCCTAGTTGCCACTCCATGTCTTAGATCTTCACGAGTCTGGTTATTTTTTAAAGACTCTGCCAATAACCCCAAAAAGGCCATTTGCAGCACCTACCAAGCCCGAATCAGCAGGGGTAGCAAAACTACCAGCCTGACCGCCAACAGCACGTTTAGGCACATAGTAGCAAAGCACCCGACTTTGTGGGCTCCAGGAACACTGTCTGCAGGTGACACCACTGCTTCTTTCACTGTTTTGCATAAAAGCCAATCAGCAGTTCACCATGCCTGTGAAGATGCCTCAGGCCCTCCATCTGTTGTTGCCCACAGTCAACCAGCACCATCATCAAGCCCATCCACGTTCTTGTCCCAGTGCAGCCTTCAGTTGTCTTTACCCCAGTCATTGGAACGCAAGCGGAAATACCCAGCCAATGCCCCACAGGCCACAGTACTAAATTCTAACATTTCTCATCTGCTTGCACTCGAAATGTTGCCTTTTAAGCTCTATGAGATGGAAGCTTTCCGCAACCTGATGGCAGTGGCCGTCCCAAGGTACTCGGTCCTTAGTTGCCACTATTTCTCCTGGTGTGCCATACCGGCATTACACCAGCACGTGTCCCACAACATTACCCGTGCCCTCAACAATGGTGTTACTGGGAAAGTCCACCTAACCACGAACATGTGGACAAGTGCTTGTGGGCAGGGATGGTACATCTCACTGACGGCACACTGGGTTAACATAGTGGAAGCCGGGACCCAGTCGGACCTTTGGATGTAACACATCCTCCCCACACTGAGGATTGCGGACCCTACGTCAATCAGGGTTGCCCCCCACAGTCTACAGCTCCTGCATCTCCTCTTCCTCTTCAGCCTCTATCTCTGAAATGAACACATCAGTCAGAAGCTGGAAGCACTGCAGCACTGTCTCAGCCAAGCGGTAACAGGCTGTGCTGAAGCTAATCTGTTTAGGTGACAAACAGCACAATGCTGAAGAGTTGTGGACAGCGCTGAAAGAGCAGTCAGATATTTGGATGACACTGCTGAACCTACAGCCAGGCATGGTCGTGTGTGACAATGGCCAGAACCTGGTGGTGGCTCTGAGGCAAGGTGAGCTCACACACATACCTTGCCTGACCCATGCACTTAACCTCATGGTTCAACATTTTCTCAAAAGATATCCGGAGCTGCCGAATCTGCTAGTGAAAGTATGCCATCTGTCTGCCCATTTTAGAAAGTCACCTACAGCTTCAGCCACCCTTGCCGTGCTTCAGCAGCATTTGCAGCTTCCTGCTAACCGACTGGTGTGTGATGTCCCCAGGAATTGGAACTCTACAGTGCATATGTTGGAAATGATTTGTGAGCAGAAGAAGGCAGTTGTTGACTACCAGCATCAACAATTCCGTCGATATTCAGTTCAGACTTTACACATAAGACCTCAGGAGTGGACATGGATGTCAGACATATGTACCATCCTCTAAAACTTTGAGGACTGCACCAAGATGGTGATCGGCGATGACACCATAATTAACTTCACCATCCCGATTCTCTGCATTCTGAAAACCTTTCTGCTCACAACTAAGAGGATGCATTGCAGGCAGAGCATGAGGACATGGAGCAAGGAACCAATACAGGGTGATTACACTCAGCCCAGCCTCATGTCATCCCAACATGGATTGGTAGACACTGAGGAGAAGGAGGAAGGACAGGAGCTACTTTCATGTGCTATAGACAGTACTGCAAGCACAGCTGTCATACCAAAAGCAAAAAAAAAAATTGCCGTTATTGCAATTACTGTTTATACTGTTTTATGAATCGTCTGTATCCTTGTTTTATTTGTATTATACACTTTGTTTGCTATATTGTCCAGTAATGTGTTAGGTGTTTCACAGTTGGTTCAATGGGAGGTGTCAGGTGTGGTGTCAGAAGTGGGGAGGTGTTATGGCTGCTTTATTAGTTACCTCACTTTCCCCCTCCGACATCGGGATCTGTGGAAGCGCATGTAGCGCGAAACAGCTGTCATCCTTCAGACATCATGTTCTCCCTGTCCATGTCCATGTCAAAATAAAGACTTTTTATAGCATCGGGTTTGGTGAGTGCTAACCACTTTTTTTCTTTTGCTTTTGAATTATATATCTTTTTGGTTGAGCACCCCTTATGCCCATGCATTGAGTAGGAGGTATAGGGGCTGGTACAGCATATTGTAGCATGCCGATAGGTGATCGTGAATGACAGCAGTGCGGGTATACTTTGTTTCTTCTTTTTTTGGACAGCTGTCATACCGTCTTTTCAGCATGGATTGCCTGAGGACAGGGAGGAGGAGGAGAGCATGGTTAGCTGTCCTGTTGTTGAGGTCACTGAAGTCTTGCCTGTTAGCAGTCTGCCATGCATGGCTGACTTTATGTTGTGCTGCCTTTCCCATGACCCTCGTACTGTCAAAATTTTAGCTGATAGTCTTTACTGGTTGGTGACACGTCTAGACCCACGCTACAAGGAGAGCTTTCAATCTCTTCTTTCAGAGGCATACAGGTGTACTAAAATGCTGCAGTAACAGAAGGCCTTTGTTGCGGAATTATTAAAAAAATTCCCATCTGAAAACGCTGATGGCAGAGGTCACAGTTCGTTGGACAACTAAGGCGTACAGGCGAGAGAGACACCGCTCCAATCCAGCAGAGGTAGGGGAACACTGGCAAAGTTCTGGGTTTTCTCAGACCCTCCCATCGCAGTGGTCCTGAGGAACTGGGTACTCTTACAAGGAGTGCAAAGTTTTGGAAGATGGTGAGGGAGTAACTTGCTGACCATACCAACGTCCTCCAAGATTCTTCTGTGCCTTTAAATTATTGGGTCTCAAAGCAGGATACACGGCATAAACTGGCTCTCTACGCCTTGGAGGTCATTACCTGTCCTGCCGCTAGCATTTTGTAAGAGCGTGTCTTTAATGTTGCTTGTGAAATTATAACTGATAAGTCCATCTGCGTGTCAACTGAAAATGCTGACAGACTGACTCATAAAAATGAACTAGGGCTGGATTGGGCCAGACTTCTGTACACCACCACATACTAACAGTAAAACCTAACCTTTAATCCGGTGTCTTTTTTTGTGAGGTATATTGCCAGGCATCTCTTCACACCCACACATGAGTATACGATTCCTGATATTGGCTATTTGGTGTTATCCTCCTCCTCCTCCTCATCTGTATCATTCACCACCACTATATCACCATGGTGTCCGTGGTCCTTGATGCAATAGCCAACTTATTGTGTAAAAGGATGCCTTTGATGCCCTTTAAAAAAATATTTACACACTATGTTGATGTGTACCCCCCAGGGGGAAATATTTGTCAGCTGTGATGCAGTGACACCTGTTATAGGTAGGGGTGCTGAATAGTCTCCCTAGTATATGCATGGAGGCGTATTGAGGACGTGAGAGTGCATGGCAGTTGCATGCCTGGATGTGATGGTGAGACAAAGTCCGGCATTGTTGTGAATGGTCGGTATGTGTGTCGCAGAGAAAAAAACTCTGCGCTGTCAGCCTGAAGCGATGTTGTGTTCTGGGACATGTAATCCCGCAAGTAATTGTGCAATTCTAAAGGGAGGCTGGAAAGGCTAGTTATGAGAGATTGGTGGGTCAAACTAGCCACACACACTGCCACCTAGGGGAGTGGTTAAAGGTATATAATGTTACCAGGGTGTGGGTCACATGGTTCCTGTGTTTGGATCTGTTTGTCCAAGTGCAAGGTCCTGGAGGCCTGTGTTGGACGTCCTGGGAGTAGGATTCCTGAACAGTACATGGTGGGACTTTGGCACGGAGTGGCCTGTGTGCTGTAGGTCCTGGATGGTCGGTGTTGGAAGCTCCTGCCAGTGGAGTCTTCCTGGAAGCACCTGGAGAAACCGTGGACCTGCACGGAGCCAGGGATGGCCCTACACTGAAGAAGTTGCTGTCCTGTTGAGGACCTTGGACTGATGTGGAGTCAGCCTGTGGAGCAGGATCTCCTGAGAGGTAACCCCTGGTATGGGGAAAGATCTATGTGCTGACATAGGACTGTTGCTGAACTGCAGTCACCTGGTGACTGGAGAGATACAGGCATGTCTATTGAGTGCTCTGTAAAACCATATGTGTTGAAGCAATGGACTATGTGAGCCGTTGATGTACAACTTGGCTTATGGTGCGGTTTATGAGAATTAAATAAACCGTATGGACTGTTTTGTGTGCAAAACCGTGCCCTGTCTAGGTTAATCCGCTGCCAAGCGAGTATTCCCCTACCCGTTAGTGAGTGCAATCTCACACAGCCAATACACTTAGTGTATGGGTATTCCAAGTATAGGAGACCTGCTCCTTTAAATTGGGAAAAGATTTATAGGGTGACATCCTCCACGCCTCTTCAGATACCACCACTAGATCACCATGGTGACCGTGGTCAGTGATGCAACAGCCACTAGAAATTTTTGCAAGGGTCTTTATGATGCCTGTAACAAAGTTTTTAACAAATATGTTGATGTGTACCCCCCAGGGGGAAAGGTTTGGCAACCCATACACTTCGTGTATGGGCATTACAAGCGTAGGAGACCCGATGCTGTAAACTGGGAAAACATTTTTAGTAGGCCATCCTCCACGTCTCTTCTGACACCACCACTAGATCACCAGGGTAATCCTGATCCATGATGCAACAGCCAACTTATTGTGTAAAAGGGTATTTTTGATGCCCTTTAAAAAATATTTAGACAGTATGTTGATGTGTACCCCCCCACCCACCCCAGGGGAAAATGTTTGTCAGCTCATACACTTAGTGTATGTGCATTACAAGTATAGGAGACCCTTTCCTTTAAATTGGGAAAACATTTTTTGGAGGCCATACTCCACGTCTCTTCAGACACCACCACTAAAGCACGAGGGTGAGCGTGTTCCGTGATGCAACAGCCATTACACTTTTTTGCAAGGGTGTTTATGATGGCCGTAAAAAAATATTTAAATAGTAGGTTGATGTGTATCCCCTCAGGGGAAAATGTTTTTCAGCCCATACACTTAGTGTATGGGCATTACAAGTATAGGATACCTGCTCTTTTAAAGTGGGGAAACATTATTCGGAGACCATCCTCCATATTTCTTCCTTGGGGAATTAGAGTGTTTCCAAATTTTGGGCAGATCTTGTCTTCACTTCATGGCCAAACTTTAGGTGACTTAAAAAAATCAGAATAATGGGAACTTTGGTTTCATGTGGCCATCTAGAACGTCGGTTCAAAGGCTTATTGTGGCGCGTTTATCTTTGGTGCAGAGCAGGCCTTGCATTCAATGCATAAGCAAACAGTATGGGAGTAACATAGTAACATAGTAACATAGTTAGCAAGGCCGAAAAAAGACATTTGTCCATCCAGTTCAGCCTATATTCCATCATAATAAATCCCCAGATCTACGTCCTTCTACAGAACCTAATAATTGTATGATACAATATTGTTCTGCTCCAGGAAGACATCCAGGCCTCTCTTGAACCCCTCGACTGAGTTCGCCATCACCACCTCCTCAGGCAAGCAATTCCAGATTCTCACTGCCCTAACAGTAAAGAATCCTCTTCTATGTTGGTGGAAAAACCTTCTCTCCTCCAGACGCAAAGAATGCCCCCTTGTGCCTGTCACCTTCCTTGGTATAAACAGATCCTCAGCGAGATATTTGTATTGTCCCCTTATATACTTATACATGGTTATTAGATCGCCCCTCAGTCGTCTTTTTTCTAGACTAAATAATCCTAATTTCGCTAATCTATCTGGGTATTGTAGTTCTCCCATCCCCTTTATTAATTTTGTTGCCCTCCTTTGTACTCTCTCTAGTTCCATTATATCCTTCCTGAGCACCGGTGCCCAAAACTGGACACAGTACTCCATGTGCGGTCTAACTAGGGATTTGTACAGAGGCAGTATAATGCTCTCATCATGTGTATCCAGACCTCTTTTAATGCACCCCATGATCCTGTTTGCCTTGGCAGCTGCTGCCTGGCACTGGCTGCTCCAGGTAAGTTTATCATTAACTAGGATCCCCAAGTCCTTCTCCCTGTCAGATTTACCCAGTGGTTTCCCATTCAGTGTGTAATGGTGATATTGATTCCTTCTTCCCATGTGTATAACCTTACATTTATCATTGTTAAACCTCATCTGCCACCTTTCAGCCCAAGTTTCCAACTTATCCAGATCCATCTGTAGCAGAATACTATCTTCTCTTGTATTAACTGCTTTACATAGTTTTGTATCATCTGCAAATATCGATATTTTACTGTGTAAACCTTCTACCAGATCATTAATGAATATGTTGAAGAGAACAGGTCCCAATACTGACCCCTGCGGTACCCCACTGGTCACAGCGACCCAGTTAGAGACTATACCATTTATAACCACCCTCTGCTTTCTATCACTAAGCCAGTTACTAACCCATTTACACACATTTTCCCCCAGACCAAGCATTCTCATTTTGTGTACCAACCTCTTGTGCGGCACGGTATCAAACGCTTTGGAAAAATCGAGATATACCACGTCCAATGACTCACCGTGGTCGAGCCTATAGCTTAGCTCTTCATAAAAACTGATTAGATTGGTGTGACAGGAGCGATTTCTCATAAACCCATGCTGATATGGAGTTAAACAGTTATTCTCATTGAGATAATCCAGAATAACATCCCTCAGAAACCCTTCAAATATTTTACCAACAATAGAGGTTAGACTTACTGGCCTATAATTTCCAGGTTGACTTTTAGAGCCCTTTTTGAATATTGGCACCACATTTGCTATGCGCCAGTCCTTCGGAACAGACCCTGTCGCTATAGAGTCCCTAAAAATAAGAAATAATGGTTTATCTATTACATTACTTAGTTCTCTTAGTACTCGTGGGTGTATGCCATCCGGACCCGGAGATTTATCTATTTTAATCTTATTTAGCCAGGTCCGCACCTCTTCTTGGGTTAGATTGGTGACCCTTAATATACCAAATTAATAATATGAACTTGGTTTTCATGTGGCCCTCCAGTACTTTGGTTCAAAAGCTTATTGGAGTGCATTTAACTTTAACTTTGATGCAGGGCAGGCCTTGCCTTCAATGCATAAGCAAACAGTATGGGAGTACCAAATGAATACTATGAACTTTGGTTGCATGTGGCCATCCAGTACCTCTGATCAAAGGCTTATAGGGGTGCATGTAACTTTGGTGCAGGGCAAGCCTTGCCTTCAATGCATAAGCTAACAGTATGGGAGTACCAAATGAATAATGAGAACTTGTTTTTTCTATGGCCATCCAGTATGTGGGTTGAAAGGCTTATTGGGGTGCGTGTAACTTCGGTCCATGGCAGGTCTTGCCTTCAATGCATAAGCAAACAGTATGGTAGTACCAAATGAATAATGTGAAGTGGGTTTTCCTGTGCCCATTCAGTATGTGTGTTCAAAGGCTTATTGGGGTTCGTGTAACTTTGGTGCAGGTCAGGCCTTGCCATCAATGCATAAGCAAACAGTATGGGAGTACCAAATGAATAATGTGAAGTGGGTTTTCCTGTGGCCATCCAATACATGTGTTCAAAGGCTTATTGGGGTGGATCTAACTTTGGTGCAAGGCAGGCCTTGCATTCAATTCATAAGCAAACAGTATGGGAGTACCAAATGAATACTTTGAACTTTGGTTGCATGTGGTCATTCATGACGTCTGTTGAATGGTTTGTTGGGGTGCTTCCAAATTTTGGGCAGCCCTGCAGGGCCGGCTCCAGGTTTTTGAGGGCCCCGGGCGAAAGAGTTTCAGTGGCCCCCCTTGAACACATACTACGATTCATGATCGCATATAACACGGCCATGTAGTATATAATAATAATAATAATTATAATAATTTTTATTTATATAGCGCCAACATATTCCGCAGCGCTTTACAAATTATAGACGGGAATTGTACAGACAATAGACATTACAGCATAACAGAAATATAGTTCAATACAGATACCAGGAGGAGTGAGGGCCCTGCTCGCAAGCTTACAAACTATGAGGAAAAGGGGAGACATGAGAGGTGGATGATAACAATTGCTTTAGTTATTCGGACCAGCCATAGTGTAAGGCTCAGGTGTTCATGTAAAGCTGCATGAACCAGTTATCTGCCTAAGTATGTAGCAGTACAGACACAGAAGGCTAATACTGCATAAAGTGTATGAGAACATGATGCGAGGAACCTTTTTTTTTTTTTTTTTTATAAATAGACCACACAGGGATCGTTAGGTTAATGCATTGAGGCGGTAGGCCAGTCTGAACAAATGAGTTTTTAGGGTACGCTTAAAACTGTGGGGATTGGGGATTAATCGTATTAACCTAGGTAGTGAATTCCAAAGAATCGGCGCAGCACGTGTAAAGTCTTGGAGACGGGAGTGGGAGGTTCTGATTATTGAGGATGCTAACCTGAGGCCATTAGCGGAACGGAGGGCACGGGTAGGGTGGTAGACTGATACCAGGGAGGAGATGTAGGGTGGTGCTGAGCCATGGAGTGCTTTGTGGATGAGGGTAGTAGTTTTGTACTGGATTCTGGAGTGGATGGGTAGCCAGTGTAATGACTGGCACAGGGTAGAGGCATCGGTGTAACGGTTGGTGAGGAATATGATCCTGGCTGCAGCATTCAGGACAGATTGGAGCGGGGAGAGTTTTGCAAGAGGGAGGCCGATTAGTAGAGAGTTACAATAGTCCAGACGAGAATGAATAAGTGAAACAGTAAGAGTTTTTGCAGAGTCGAAAGTAAGAAAAGGGCGAATTCTAGAAATGTTTTTGAGATGCAGGTAAGAAGAGCGAGCCAGTGATCGGATGTGGGGGGTGAATGAAAGGTCAGAATCAAGGATGACCCCAAGGCAGCGGGCATGTTGCTTTGGAGTAATGGTGGAACCGCACACGGAGATGGCAATGTCAGGCAAAGGTAGGTTAGTAGAGGGAGAGAACACGAGGAGTTCAGTTTTTGACAGGTTTAGTTTCAGATAGAGGGAGGACATGATGTTAGAGACAGCGGTAAGACAATCACTGGTGTTTTCTAAAAAGGTCGGTGTGATATCAGGAGAAGAAGTGTATAATTGGGTGTCGTCAGCATGGTACTGGAAACCAAATCTACTGATTGTTTGTCCAATAGGGGCAGTATACAACGAGAAGAGGAGGGGACCTAGGACTGATCCTTGAGGAACCCCAACAGTAAGGGGAAGGTGAGAGGAGGAGGAACCAGCAAAACATACAGTGAAGGATCGGTCAGAGAGATAGGAGGAGAACCAGGAGAGAACGGTAAAACAGCCCAAGTAGTATATAACACAGCCACATAGTAAATAGCACATCCCACGTAGCATATAACAGCCCATATAGTATATAGCACAGCCACATATTATATCACACAGCCCACGTAGTATATAACATGGCCCACGTAGTATATAGAACAGCCATATAGTATATAGCACAGCCCACATAGCAAATAACAGCCCATATTTTATATAGCACAGCCACATATTATATAACACAGCCCACGTAGTATAGAACATGGCCCATGTAATATATAGAACAGCCATGTAGTATATAGCACAGCCCACGTAGCATATAACAGCCCACGTAGTATATAACACGGCCCATGTAGTATATAGCACAGCCATGTAGTATATAGCACAGCCCACGTAGCATATAACAGCCCATATAGTATATAGCACAGCCACATAATATATAACACAGCCCACGTAGTATATAACATGGCCCATGTAATATATAGAACAGCCATGTAGTATATAGCACAGCCCACGTAGCATATAACAGCCCACGTAGCATATAACACGGCCCATGTAGTATATAGCACAGCCATGTAGTATATAGCGCAGCCCACGTAGCATATAACAGCCCATATAGTATATAGCACAGCCCACGTAGTATATAACACAGCCATGTAGTATACAGCACAGCCCCCCTCTCCCCAAGAATGGCCCCATAGTCCAGTACTCATTGTTATAGTTACAAAAAAAACCACTCCTCACCTCTAAACGTGCCTGCGCTGCGCACTGCTCCCTGCTTCAGTCTCGGCGGCTGCCGCTGCACTGCCTGACACACAGCGAGTGCGCGATGACGTCATCACGCACCCGCAGCGGCAGTGTCAGAGGCAGAGTGGGGAATGATGGGAGAGGGAGCATCAAGTGACGCTCTCTCCTCCATCATTTGCTTTGAACTTTACTGGTAGACGCCGGTATAGTTCAATGTGGCAGCGGGGGAGTTGGCGCTGGCGACAGGCAGGCCCCCCTGCCTCACAGAGGCTGATGTGCCACTAGCTGAGGGCCCCTGGGGGAGCGGGGGCCCTAGGCAACTGCCTGCCCCTAACGCCGGCCCTGAATGGGCCCCCCTGTCTCGCCAGGGCCCCGGCACTTGCCCGGGTACGCCGGGTGCTGACGCCGGCCCTGCAGCCCTGCCACTCACTGCATACGCAATAACAGTATAAGTTACCCAATGTTTTATAATGGGAGCAACAAAGCATAGCTAACTGATGGCTCTCTAAGAATAATGAAGGCCGACTGCTGGCCCTATAAAAAAAAGACTTTGTGACTTTCAGAGTCCCTCCTTATAAATAAAACACGATGTGTCTGATGTGTCACACACCACATGGCCAAAAAAGGTTGTAAACTGTTAAAATGACATTTCCCAGTGAATGCATTTGTCTTGGTTGAAAGCAATGGTAAAGTTGAAAAACCCATCAAAAACGCTACGTGTGAACATAGCCCAAGTGTTGGAGGAACATTTTTGTTTTGGGTTTTTTGTTTTGCCTTATATAGAAGTCATTACCCTGGAAAGGATATTCTTTACCATATTTCCCAGGAAAATCAATTTGGGTTTCATTTTTGTATGTTTTATTGTGCGCCTGTAAAAATGGCGTAAGAGTCTGACAACATTGTTCACAGCTGTGACCTGGGAGTCAGAAATGCTTCCAGGGGTCTTCACCATGATGTTCCCATGTCATTTGAGCACTGTTTCCGTCATTTTCAGATGTTTTTAGACCTTAAAAAGACCCCAGGAAGGGGTCGCGGTATAAATACTGGGTTTTCCCATAGACTTACATTGGCTCGTTGCTCGGGTCGAGCACCCGAGCATTCCAGTTTGCTCAACCCGAGCAACGACAATCCGAGCATTTTAGTGCCCACTCATCACTGGAAAGATGATGATCATTAAATAATTTCTGGACTGCTTCTAATTCCTGTCCAGTACCAACTGATGGTTATAAAATATATTGACTCTCAGCTTGTTGTACACCATTTTGGAGAGTTTGTGGGAATTCCTTATTTTTAGCTTTATATCTAAAAATATGTCTTATAAATATTCCTCTAACATACACCATCATGGTATCCCACAATATAATTTTTGATGTTGATCCCTGATCTATTTAAAAACATTCTGTCAGTTCAACCTTTATAGAATTACCTACCAACATGAGCAAATATGGATTCTCATTGCCCTTTCTGTATCCCCTATTCTCATTTGTACACAAATAGGAGAATGGTCTGAGATTCCCCTTGGTAAATTTTCCACCTCACGGATTAAAGGAATTAGATTCTGTTCCAATTGCCAGTCCATCCATGATAAGGAATGGTGTGACATTGAGTACTATGAATATTGCTTAGCTAGAGGATTTCTCTTTCTCCAAATAACAACATATCTAATTTCAGCTAATAATCTGTACAGTCCTGTAGAAGAAGATGAGGCAGGTATATTACCTGTATGTAGTCTATCCCAATGTGGATGGATATAATGATTAAAATCCCCTATTAAATGAGCCATGAGTTCCAATGTAAAGGATATTTTTTATAGTTGAATCTTTATATGGAGGAGGTATGTGTGTGTGTGTGTGTATATATATATATATATATATATATATATATATATATATATATACCGTATATATATATATATATAGCTACCAAGATGAGTTTAATTCCATGTATAAAACATAACAAACCAACATAGAATCCCTCTGAATTTGCAACAGATTTAAGACATTTGAATGAAATTGATTTGTTAATCAAGACACTTACCCCTCTAGCATTAGAGGAGTATCCCAAGTGGAAAGACTGACCTATCAATGCTCTGTTAATAATTTTTTTGTCTCCTGGACTGAATGAGTCTCCAACAAACAGACAATAGCTGGCTGATACTAATGTAGCCACATGTATATAGCACACCTCTTAGTTTGGTCTCTCATGCCCCGCACATTCCATGCTATAATATGTACTGTACAAGCTTATAAGAGCAGTAAGATATAATAATCACTAGACCATACTGAACTCTTCCTCCATCCTCTCCTCTTTTTTGCATGTACCGTATGAGCCGTACCCTTTTTAACATATACCCAACATAAGATCTAATAGATAAACGTAACCATTCAAACAATATAGACATTTCTTCCCAAAGGGGAGATTGAGAGCCTTTATAAGTCCAGAGCCTGGATAAAAGGACTCTTGGTCAAAGAAAAAATAAAAAATTTCCTTGATGAAAAAAAAAGGAAAAAGAAAGCTCTTCGGAAACGTTCCGGAGATTTCCACTATCCAAATTATATGGTAATAAAATTCATAAGTCACCGAACCGAATTTATTGATATTTAAGAGTGACCGGATTTCTCCACTCTCAATTTAGTTTCAGCACTTCAGCAGAGAAGTAGGGAAAGATGCCCACCTTAGTATTTTCAATAGGTAAATTAGGACAGTCACATGCTCTGCACAGGATTGTGTCTCTATCTTTATAATGCAATAACTTCAGTACAAGGGGTCTTGGTGGAGCCCCCGATGGAGAAGTTCTGAAAGGCACCCTAGTGCTCATTCTTTTATGAACATGTAAGGCAGAGCTTCCCCTCCAAACACATCCCTTAACCATGCCTCCACAAATTCAACTGGATTTTTGCCCTCAGCCCTTTCTGGGACTCCTATAATGCGTAGATTATTTCTATGAAGTCTGTTTTCTAGATCGTCCATTTTATTAAACAGGGCATTCAGATTTTGTTTGTACATTGTCATATCCTTTTGCATGGTAGGTAGTTGATCCTCAATATTACTAATTCTTCCATTTGTTTTTTTTTAATTCTTTCAAATGCCATTTGAATGTCTCTCCTTATAGATGTCACTAGATGGTGGCCCGATTCTAACGCAACGGTAATTCTAGAATATGCATGTCCACATAGTATATTGCACAGCCCACGTAGTATATTGCCCAGCCACGTAGTATATTGCCCAGCCACATAGTATATTGCCCAGCCACGTAGTATATTGCCCAGCCACGTAGTATATTGCCCAGCCACGTAGTATATTGCCCAGCCTCGTAGTATATTGCCCAGCCCACGTAGTATATTGCCAAGCCACGTAGTATATTGCCCAACCACGCAGTATATTGCCCAACCACGTAGTATATTGCCAAGTCACGTAGTATATTGCCCAGCCACGTAGTATATTGCCCAGCCACGTAGTATATTGCCCAGCCACGTAGTATATTGCCCAGCCACGTAGTATATTGCCCAGCCTCGTAGTATATTGCCCAGCCCACGTAGTATATTGCCAAGCCACGTAGTATATTGCCCAACCACGCAGTATATTGCCCAACCACGTAGTATATTGCCCAGCCACGTAGTATATTGCCCAGCCACGTAGTATATTGCCCAGCCACGTAGTATATTGCCCAGCCACGTAGTATATTGCCCAGTGACGTAGTATATTGCCAAGACACATAATATATTGCCCAGGCATGTAGTATATTGCACAGTGACGTAGTATGTTGCCCAGTGACGTAGTATATTGCCCATTGACGTATATTGCTCAGTGACGTAGTATATTGGCCAGTGACGTAGTATATTGCCCAGTGATGTAGTATACAGCACAGAGCCACGTAGTATATTGCGCAGCAACGTAGTATACAGTACAGAGCCACGTAGTATACAGCACAGAGCCACGTAGTATATTGCCCAGCCACGTAGTATATTGGCCAGTCACGTAGTATATTGCCCAGCCACGTATGTCACAGGTTAAAAAATAAAAAATAAACATATACTCACCTTCCGAGGGCCCCTTGTAGTTCGGTCACATGACCGCGACGTCATCACATGCCCTGCACACCTGCGTGAGAAGGACCTGCCATGAAGTCATGGTCATGTGACCTCCACATCATCACAGGCCCTGCGCGCCTGTGCGAGAAGGACCTGCCATGACGTCGCGGTCACATGACCGTGATGTCATGGCAGGTCCTTCTCGCGCAGGCGCGCAGGGCCTGTGATGATGTCGCGGTCACATGACCGTGACGTCATGGCAGGTCCTTCTCCCATACAATCCTTGGCACCGGAACCTGCCGGAGCGTCGCGAAAGGTGAGTATATAATGAGGAAGCTGTCGCGAAACGCGCGTCGGGGTCTGACAAGGAGTAAGCGTGCCACGCGGCTGTTAGCAGAGACCACCGATTATTTGGGTAATATGCATCTTATCAATTTGTTTAGAGTTATGTGGTTGGATGTACCGTATGTAAACAACAGCAGGCTACACTGATGGTAATCGGCCAGATTGCTAGATTGCATGGACTTTAGAGGTCCTGTTGGTGTGGATACACTTTAGCAGTAAATGAACTGCAATTTGCTGTATAGGAGCTCAGCTCACTTTATATATAGAGGATTTCAGTGCTCATTGAGTGAATAGCATTTTAGCGTTAGCATTAAGCTTACTCAATAGCTATTGAGTTACTGATAGCAGCTTGTATTGCCACACTTGTTCAAGTGCAATCCCGGTGTTTTTTCACCTAGGGAAGCCTAGACCTGTCATTTAAAAACAAGAGGCAGACGGAGGGGTTGTAGAATCACAGTCATGGAGGAGAATACCTCGTGTCGTGTAAAGTCCAGTCCTTGTGGACCTGAAATCTAATTAGTAGAAAACTTCATATGGTGATTATAGAGGAACAACAAAGATGATTTCTTAATTAAAGGTATTCATTTTATCCATATTGCAGCCCCATTATATATATCTTTACTTTGTATTACAAAAATATACTGACAAGGACTCTTTCATTTGTATAAGGACACTGTATTCTTTTGATAAAAGAAGAGCGTATGCTTGTGAAAGTATTTGCCTGAAATAACCCTTATTTGTTTCAAATTAAAGGAACATATTGTCACCAGAGAGAGGTGGAAGCTATAACTGAAGGTGATGAAGATAATACAGGATGCTGCTGTTTCCAAATTGGTCATTTGCCACATGTTCTCTCATGTAATGCTGCTTTCAACCTAAGATGGATGACATGGGAAATAGCACGAAACCAATATATTCTGGAAGGATATAGTGTAATTTCTAGTAATGCAGCAAGTCTTTTCCATGTTTTTGATCTGCGGAAAATCCTCATCAAATATTTTGTAAAGGTATTAACTTATATGAATATACAATATTTTTAAAGTTTTATATTAAGTGGCTTTACTGTAATGAACATATAAGATTATTTCAATTTTTAAACGTAATACTGAATACTGAATAGACAGATATTGTCAAAGGTTTTCTATGACACAGAGGGACCAGAAGACCCCGGTGTCTGATTTCACGTAAAATTGCACTGATTAGAAGCACTTCACCATCATATTAAACAGTGCATGTTTCTGCTAGCTCCTGGAGGTTTACTGCTTTGATTGTTGTTGGCCACTTCCCTCTGCTAGATAGTGTACATACTTCTCTCTGCAAATCAAGGAATGCCCGTGATAGTTTCATGCTGCCTGGTTCTGGATGTGGAGGTGTTGGTTGTTTGAGAAGGCATTTAAAGTGTTGTTCTGAAGACTGTTGCTTGGTGATTTGCCTGTGTGCATATCCTTATCCTCTCCTATTTGGTTTTTCCTTCCTTTACTTCCCAGTGTTCCATGCTGTTGTTTATGGGTGCATATTTGTATGATTGGTGTTTTCATTTATCCCTATATGTCTTCCCCTGTTAGTCTGCTTTGTGTATTCTTGTACTGTACAACTCACCACTTCCCTAGGTGGGGAGGGGACAGATAAGGGCTGATTTAGGATCTCAGCAAGGCATGTGGGTTTGGCATCTTCACCATCAGAAGTAATATGGGGAGCAGGGATAGCTATGGCTTTAAGGATATGGAAGTAGCCCTGGGATATTCTGCTACAGTGTTATGACAGATATGTACAGTAAGCTGTGATGTTAATTCATTCATGCCACAGCCAATTTTATTTTTATGGGATTAATTTTATTCCTCCCCTCCTATCAAGGACATAACTTAATTTTTTCATGCTTGTTTTTTGCTGTAGAGTTGTGGTTTTGAATGACACAATGTATTTCACCATACAATTTACTGGAAAATGGGTTACATAGTTACATAGGTTGAAAAAAGACCTAGGTCCATCAAATTCAACCTTTCCCCACCAATTGTTCATTTTGTCACTATATTAAATCAACTATAACCCGCAATGTTATGTGTAGTGAGGAAATCATCCAGCCCTTTTTTAAAAGCTGTTATAGTGTCTGCTATTACTACTTCTTGTGGTAGGGTATTCCACATTCTGACTGCTCTAACTGTAAAGAACCCTTTCCTATTTAGCTGGCGGAATCGCTTTTCTTCCACCCATAATGAGTGCCCCAGGGTCATTAGTATGGTTCTTGAAAGGAATAAGTCATACCCCAGTTCTTTGTACTGAGCACACATATATTTATACATTTATGGTAAAAGAGATCCCCTCTGAGGCATCTTTTTTCTAAGCTAAACAAGCCCAACTTTCAGCCTCTAATCATATGAGAGGCCTTCACTTCCTTGTAATAGTCTAGTTGCCTGTCTTTGAACTGACTCATTTCTGAATATCTTTTTTTAAATGTGAAGCCCTAAACTGGATCCCATATTCTAGATGTGACCTCACAAGCGATTTATAAAGGGGTAACAATACGTTGGGAACGCAGGATTTTATCTCTCTTTTTTTATACACCCTATAATCTTGTTTGCATAAAGTAAAAAGAGAAAAAAAAACAGAATGGCACTAAGAAAAACGTTTATACTCACTGGTGGAGAAGGTAATTTCTGAGTCAACGTCATCTTGCCCGGTGAATCCACGGTAGTGGGTGTGTTTGCTAGGAAACACATATGCAAATATCCAAAACAAAGAAAAAAAGCCGCACCACTCCAACTTTCCGTAATGTTAAAGAACCTTTGTCCTTTATTTCTTTTAATGTGGTATGGGCATGGTTATAGAGGGCAGTACGTTTGCAGAAAATGCTGGTACAAGAAGAGGACTACGGCCGTTTCACATATTACATGCTTCTAAGGGTCCATGTATAACAGATGGTGTGTCATTTCCTTTTATAAGCCATCATCACCTGAGGCCATTTACATATAATTAAAAATTTAAAAGTATGCACTAGTCATGAAAAAAATAAAAACAAAACCATTACATCTAATTTCCATTGATAATTATTACATGCAAACTTCTATATACTATCATACTTCAAGAGGCAAAAAAGTTCTTTTGAGTTTGATTATAAAAAACAAGAAATATTTAATCTTTCATTAACTCCCAAAGGGCCCTGTGCATTGGTTTTCATTATCCATTTTGCTTCATGTCGTAGGAGGATTTTATTATGGTCGCCCCCATTTCTTGGAAATTTAACCATTTCAATGCCAGCGAAACGCAGGCATTGGGGGTTTGAACCGTGCACCTCCTGAATGTGTTTTATAAATCTAGGTGAACCTTTGCCTGTTGAAATAGAGTGAAAATGTTCATGAAATCTTACAAACATCGATCTTATAGTTTTGCCTATGTAATAGAATAAGCAAGGGCCGAATATAATATAAACCACGTTTTTGGTCTTACATGTTATTAGATTATTAACCCTATGCTGAATATGTCTGATTTTTAGGGAAGAACCGGTTAGATGATATTGGCAGAAATTGCAATTTTTAAATTTAACCAATTATTAAACCACTTAACCAATTATTTTGTGGATTCTTAATCCGACTTCGGACTAGCAAATCTGACAAATTGTTTGTTCGTTTGTAAGCAAATCTGGGTTTGATTGTTCCTTGCTTAATCAGATCATTATCTGTCTCTAGCACATGCCAGTTTTTTTGGATTGACACCTGAATTATCTAGTGGCATATATTTGAATTTTCATGTGGCACAGATTGAGATGACTTTTTGTTACCTTTACCATGCAACAACTCTCTTTGTGTAATTTTTTTACCTTGTGTTTCTGCACTATTTAAAACCTCTAATGGGTAACCTGTATGAAGAAACCTCCCCTTTAACTCATCTACTTGTGACTGAAAACAAGCCTCGTTATTATTCAGCTTTCTTAACTGTAACATTTGACTAAATGGTCAACTTTTTTTAGTGTGCTCAGGATGAGCTGAATCGTATATCTTAAACCCTTCCTGACATTAGACGTACTATCCCGTCGAGGTGGGGTGGGCCCGTATGACCACTGATGGGATAGTACGTTATATGCGATCGGCCGCGCTCACGGGGGGAGCGCGGCCGATCGTGGCCGGGTGTCAGCTGACTATCGCAGCTGACATCCGGCACTATGTGCTAGGAGTGGTCATGGACCACCCCCCAGCACATTAACCCCTGGCACACTGCGATAAAACATGATTGGAGTGTTCCCGCAGTATAGGGAAGCGTTCTTCCCTGAGACCCCCGTAGCAACGCGATGTGATCGAGTTGCTCCAAGGGTCTCCTACCTCCTTCCTCCCTGCAGCAGGCCCGGATCCAAAATGGCCACGGCAGGGAGATGGCTTCACAGCGCCTGCTCAGAGCAGGCGCCGGGAAGCCTCCAGGAGTGCACGTCAGATACCTGATCTGACACAGTGCACAGCAAAGTGTCAGATCAGCGATCTTACACTATAACATGATGCCCCCCCTGGGACAATGTTATAGTGTAAAATAAAAATATTCACATGTGTAAAAAAAATTTAAAAAAATTCCTAAGAAAAAAATATATATATATATTGTTCCTATAAATACATTTCTTTATCTAAATAAAAAAAACAATAAAAGTACACATATTTAGTATCGCCGCGTCCGTAACGACCCGACCTATAAAACTTTCCGACTAGTTAACCCCTTCAGTGAACACTATAAAAAAAAAGAGGCAAAAAACAACGCTTTATTATCATACCACCAAACAAAAAGTGGAATAACACGCAATCAAAAAGACGGATATAAATAACCATGGTACCGCTGAAAACGTCATCTTGTCCCGAAAAAACGAGCCGCCATATAGCATCATCAGCAAAAAAATAAAAAAGTTATAGTCCTCAGAATAAAACGATGAAAAAATAATCATTTTTTCTATAAAATAGTTTTTATCGTATAAAAGCGCCAAAACATAAAAAAAATTATATAAATGAGGTATCGCTGTAATTGTACTGACCCGAAGAATAAAACTGCTTTATCCATTTTACCAAACGCGGAATGGTATAAACGCCTCCCCTAAAAGAAATTCATGAATAGCTGGTTTTTGGTCTTTCTGGCTCACAAAAATCGGAATAAAAAGCGATCAAAAAATGTCATGTGCCCAAAAATGTTACCAATAAAAACGTCAACTCATCCCACAAAAAAACAAGACCTCACATGACTCTGTGGACCCAAATATGGAAAAATTATAGCTCTCAAAATGTAGTAACGCAAAAAATATTTTTTGCAATAAAAAGCGTCTTTCAGTGTGTGACGGCTGCCAATCATAAAAATCCGCTAAAAACCCACTATAAAAGTAAATCAAACCCACCTTCATCACCTCCTTAGTTAGGGAAGAATTAAAAAATTAAAAAAATGTATTTATTTCCATTTTCCCATTAGGGTTAGGGTTAGGGCTAGGGTT
The DNA here is from genome assembly GCF_032444005.1 of Ranitomeya imitator. Classification (NCBI taxonomy): domain Eukaryota; kingdom Metazoa; phylum Chordata; class Amphibia; order Anura; family Dendrobatidae; genus Ranitomeya; species Ranitomeya imitator. The sequence goes on from NC_091286.1 coordinate 160,077,075, forward strand.
AGGGTTAGGGCTAGGGTTAGGGCTAGGGTTGGGGCTAGGGTTAAGGCTACAGTTAGGGTTGGGTCTAAAGTTAGGGTTAGAGTTGGGGCTAAAGTTAGGGTTAGGGTTTGGATTACATTTACGGTTGGGAATAGGGTTGGGATTAGGGGTGTGTCAAGAGAAGAAGAGAGAAGCCTGGAGACTTCTTCTTCTGTGGTGGGATCAAATGTGGATAGTGAGCTAAGGGAGATGGAGGGAGGGATGGGAGTCACTGCGCTTGGTGGCTGGGAGCGGATTTCCAGAGGGATAATCTCTATATTCCCTATAAAGTGTGATGCTAGGCCAACAGCACAAATGTCTCTTATAGGGCATGTGCTTTCGAACTGAGGAGGGAGTGAAAGGTGTCAAAAAGCTTAGGAGACCTAAAAGTCAGAGTAATCTTTTTTTTCAAATGGTTAACACAGTACCAAACCTTTTGTTTCTTTGACCATGTAGGAACATGTTCTGTACATATCACAGCCCCTGGGCAGGGGAGAAAGCAAAAGTAAGTATACACAAAGGACTGCACGGGATCACAGTTGATTCATTCTGAGAGGTAAACATGATTTTAAACAGGCAGGCAAATGATTTACGTCACAGAAAGAATCAGCTACAATCCCATGCTGTCTTGTCTATATACTCTCTTTTGCTTACTCCCCTGACCAGGAGTTGTGAAATGTGCATACTTTTTCTATTTGTACTTGGAAATATATTTAACCCCTTCATGACCATGGGATTTTTCGTTTTTCCGTGTTCGTTTTTCACTTCCCTCCTTCTCAGAGCCATAACATTTTTATTTTTCCGTCAATTTGGCCATGTGAGGGTTTATTTTTTGCGGGACGAGTTGTACTTTTGAACGACATCATTGGTTTTAGTATGTCGTGTACTAGAAAACGGGAAAAAAATTCCAAGTGCGGTGAAATTGCAAAAAAAGTGCAGTCCCACACTTGTTTTTTGTTTGGCTTTTTTGCTAGGTTCACTAAATGCTAAAACTGACTTGACATTTTGATTCTCCAGGTCAGTACGAGTTCATAGACACCTAACATGACTAGGTTATTTTTTATCTAAGTGGTGAAAAAAATTCCAAACTTTGCTAAAAAAAAAAAAAAATTGCGCCATTTTCCGATACTCGTAGCGTCTCCATTTTTCGTGATCTGGGGTCGGTTGAGGGCTTATTTTTTGAGTGCCAAGATGACGTTTTTAATGATAGCATTTCGGTGCAGATACGTTGTTTTGATCGCCCGTTATTGCATTTTAATGCAATGTCGTGGCGACCAAAAGAAGTAATTCTGGTGTTTCGAATTTTTTTCCCGCTACGCTGTTTAGCGATCAGGTTAATGCTTTTTTTAATTGATAGATCGGGCGATTCTGAGCGCAGCGATACCAAATATGTGTAGATTTGATATTTTTTTTATTGATTTATTTTGATTGGGGCGAAAGGGGGGTGATTTAAACTTTTATATTTTTTTTATTTTTTTAACATTTTTTTCAACTTTTTTTTTAACTTTTGCCATGCTTCAATAGCCTCCATGGGGGGCTAGAAGCATGCACAACGTGATCGCCTCTGCTACATAGCAGCGATCTGCGACGGGGGTCAGCGATGCCGTCATTTCCGGCCGCCCGGCCGGAAGCGGTAGTTAAATGCCGCTGTCTGCGTTTGACAGCGGCATTTAACTAGTTAATAGGTGCGGGCAGATCGCGATTCTGCCCGCGCCTATTACGGGCACATGTCAGCTGTTCAAAACAGCTGACATGTCCCGGCTTTGATGCGGGCTCACCGCGGAGCCCTGCATCAAAGCAGGGGATCTGACCTTGGAGGTACTATCCCGTCCAAGGTCAGATAGGGGTTAAAATAATTTTATTGAAGTAAAAATAAATTATATCTGTATTGATTATTGATTTTTTGTAGGCTTGAATAGCCTAATTTCATATCATAATCTTTTTTTATTTCTGTCTTTTAACCCTTTTCTCATTGTTTCAGTTGGAATTATCTTATATTTATAATGAAACCACTTATTTATTTATCAGCCTAAAATAAGCAAGTGCATGAAGGACCTTATTATAATATACTTATTGTTGTTGGAGGATATGTAAACCTTGTTATGTATAGAATATTTTGCATCTTTAATATTTGAATTGTCTCCACAGAGCATAATATACTTTATAGTAAAATCATCAAAGCTATTGCACTGGCTAGAAGATGAATCAATGCAGAATGCTTTACAGCCATACACAAGGTGGAATCATGTTGAATGTGATCTGGCGATTTTTAACATCAATGTGGATGAAGACTATATTCAATGCTTGCAGGGAATTTCAAGAGCCAGCTTTTGTGGTGTTTATCTGGATTGGATTCAGTATTGTGCAAAAATGGAAACTAAGGTATTCAGTGATACTCTAGTTGTTTCTACATTTTTTACACGCTTCAATGGCATCATCAACCAAATAGGTGAAAAATCTTGTACAGAATTTAGATAGAGAAGGTGGTTGCTAGAATTAAAAAATAATATAGCACTCTGTAGCACTATAGCTTGCAAACATGAAATATACTTGCGAAAGCATTCGGCCCCGTGGAACTTTTCAACCTTTTCCCACATATCATCAACAACAAGTGGAACACAATTGTGAAGTTGAACAAAATTTATTGGTTATTTAAAATTTTTGTGGAAATTCAAAAACTGAAAAGTGGGGTGTGCAATATTATTCGGCCCCTTGAACTTAATACTTTAACACCTTTTGCTGCGATTATAGCTGCAAGTCGATTGGGGTATGTATCAGGTTTGTACATTGAGAGACTGAAATTCTTACCCATTCTTCCTTGGCAAACAGCTCGAGCTCAGTGAGGTTTGATGGAGATCGTTTGTGAACTGCAGTTTTCAGCTCTTTCCACAGATTCTCGATTGGATTGAGGTCTGTGCTTTAACTTGGCCATACTAACACCGGGATACATTTATTTGTGAACCATTCCATTGTAGATTTAGCTTTATGTTTGGGATCATTGTCTTGTTGGAAGACAAATCTCCATCCCAGTCTCAGGTCTTTTGCAGACTCCAACAGGTTTTCTTCAAGAATCGTCCTGTATTTGGCTCCATCCATCTTCCCATCAATTTTAACCATCTTCCGTGTCCCTGCTGAAGAAAAGTAGGCACAAACCGTGATGCTGCTGCCACCACCATGTTTGACAGTGGGGATGGTGTGTTCAGGGTGATAAGCTGTGTTGCCTTTATGCCAAACATATCGTTTGGCATTGTATCCAAAAAGTTCGATTTTGGTTTCATCTGACCAGAGCACCTTCTTCCGCATGTTTGGTGTGTCTCCCAGGTGGCTTGTTGCAAATTTTAAATGACACTTTTTATGGACGTCTTTGAGAAATGGCTTTCTTCTTGCCACTCTTACATAAAGGCCATATCTCGCGTATGTGTGAACCCGGCCATAAAAGGAGTACAGGAAGGTAGCAGGGCAGTCCATTTCCTCCCTGGCTAGATTTTCCATGTGGCTTGTGGCCACAGGTTGATTGTTAAAACCAAGTAAAAAAGAAAAATGTTCCAGCTTCTTGATAAAATGTAAAACTTTAATCCATCATATAAAATAGTAAAGGACACACTCCTGGGACAATGCCATATCACAAGTGAAGAAAGCTACGCGTTTCGACCATACGGTCTTTGTCACAGCTGATCTACTCAGCAGTCCATCCGGTATAAGAAGGACTGACCTACCAATGGAAAGGTAAAAAAAAAAAAGGGGGGCTCACCTAACCAAAAATACTTATAATCACAAAAACATAAATCATTGCCAGAAATTCTAAAAAATATGAACTATATATATATATATATATATATATATATATATATATATATATATATATACACACAATGGTAAGATACAATAAATCCCATATATACGAAAAACAGACAGAAAAAAACACAAAAAAAGGGCTAAAAAACATGCAATATATAAATACATGAATCTGTGCCTGCACTGCAATTTACCATATCTAGTAGTGAAACATAAGTTCACTCTTTTTTTTTTATATGATGGATTAAAGTTTTACATTTTATCAAGAAGCTGGAACATTTTTATTTTTTACTTGGATTTGCACTACGTCGAGTCAGGACAAAGTTCCGTGCTCCTTGCACATATCGGTGAGCTGGCTTTTTTCTTTCTTTGTACTTGATTGTTAAAACCCCTGCAGGAGATGGTCGGGTGCGTTAATTTGGAGTTTGCAACTTACGGAGCAGTCGGCACTGCAGAAGCTCAGCCTGTGTGAGTTAACACTTAACGAGCAGAGCGAAGTCCTGGCACCCCGCAGCTTTATACGGTAGTGCTGTCACCTTGGCAACTGAACTTCCATGACTGTTTTGTTTCCCGGCTGCGATCCGGAGGATATCATATGCTGTACAATGTGTGAATGTGGACATTAAACACGTTTGCTGTGAACTTTTCCTGTGGTCACTGTCTGTCACACTGAACCAACCCCGCTGCAGTACAATCTGGAATAAAATTGGATCCTACTCTGATCAAGCTCTGATCAGAGTCTGATTAGCATAGTTGAACAAATTTGTCTGATGGAAAGAAAACAGTTGTGTGATCCTTGCTTATTACTCGCCTCTTTTGCCCCTCCACTCTTCACCATCCCCCATTTGGTCTTCGGTACATTTTCTTTTCATCGCCACTCTTCACAATAGGGCTCCTTTCCACTTGCGAGAAACACGTCCGTGTCTCGCATGTTAAAACCAAGCTCTGGCGCCGGCACTTGGGAGCGGAGCATGCGGCTGCATAGCAACACATGGAGCCGCACGCTTTGCTCCCAAGTGCCGGCGCCAGAGCTTGGTTTTCACATGTGAGACACGGACGTGTTTCTCGCAAGTGGAAAGGAGCCCTTAGGCTGGAACTGCCCGACCTGATGAGGCCTGGAATGTTACATGTAAAAGGTCATAGCACATGTCATGACGTTGTGAACTTAAGAAAGTCCATGGTCTCATCAGAGCCAGAAATTCAGGTCCTTCGTGCCCATGATAGGAAGATATACTGAGGACAAGACTCTGGATTCTGAACAACAGAGAGGGCTGCAATGTGAGTATAAGTACTTTTTTACTTTCTACATCTTATATTTATTATGCTCTGGCGGTATAGAGATACCCAAACCATCATAAGGGACATTCAATTCGCAAAGAATAACTTTGCTGCAAATCAAATTTTCTTGTAAAATTTGCACGATCTTGCGAATTTTAATTTTGTTAGATCTGTTCATCTCTACTCATTTTGTATTTCAGAAAGTTGCCACTGATGAAGACTCTTTTTTGGTAACTCTTTCCTTTGGACTGTGCATTTTGGGTAGAAGACTTATTGCAGCAGCACATCACATGCCTTTCAGGTGACTCTTACATACATGTTATGTATAAATCTATTGAATTTGATTTTAAAATGTAAAATACATGTGGTATTACCTTTTATTTCATAGTTTAATAATTTTAACATTGAAAGTAGACACCAGTCCATCAAGTTTGATCTATAACCTAACATGGTGTTTCAGAGGACGGCAAAGACCCCACGTGGCAGATGCTAACTACCACTTATTAGAGTGAATATTCCTTCTTCTGTCCAAACCCTGAAGTGTTATCAGTGACATCTGTTTCAGGAGCTGGACTAGCCCCTGCTCTACTGATCGTCGGTTGTCAATTCCGATATATGCTCAGTAGGATCTTGTTACTGCGCAATATTCTTTCATCACCAGCTCTGATGAGAAGTGATGAGCTGACAAGAGAGTGCACTGCTATTGCACAATACAATGAGATAACCCAACGAGAAGGAAAAGTAGAGACCAGTCCCACCCCGGAAATTGATATCAATATATATATATATATATATAATTGTAGCGCCACGGTAGCACACTTACGCAGTGATGAGGCAGTGACTCACAAAGTTCAAACACAGAACTCCTTTAATGCATTACTTTACGGCATTAAATGTCCAATTCACACACAAGTGCATATGATATTACTGTCCATTGCACAGCACTACATACTGCACGGCGTCCTTTTGACTACAGTCACTAAATACGCTGGCCTTCCCTTTGACTAGTAGCCATGGGCGACTGCACTGCCGTGTCAATCTTTTACTCACAGCTTTTACACAGTAGACGGTATCCTTTAGATTGCAATCACTAAACACGCCAGTCTACCTCTGACCAGTTACCATGGGTGACTACAGCACCGTGTTAATGTGTCTTTACTCACAGCATAACACAATCCATGATATCCTCTGGATCGCAGCCAGGAACCATATCCTCCTGTTTGCAGGCACTAAACACGCCAGACCTCCTTTGACCTGTTACCATAGGCGTCTACACCGCTGTGTACATTGTGGGTGCCATATCTTTCAGCTGCCTTGGCTGTTCAGCTCTGTTGTGAATTCTGTGGTCAAGCTCCCTCCTGTGGTCATGAGTGGTACTTCGGCTGGTTCTGTCCATGAGCTTCCTCTGGTAGATGTGAGTGGGGCTGCGGCTTCTGAGTTTCCTTGCTCAGGTGACGAGGTTAAGTCGTTAGGTGCTGCTCTATTTAACTCCACCTAGTTCTTTGTTCCTGGCCTCCAGTCAATGTTCCAGTATTGGTCTTGCTCTCTCCTGGATCGTCTTGTGGCCTGTCTGCCCTGCATAAGCTAAGTTCTGCTTTTGTTACTTGTGTTTGCTATTTTTTCTGTCCAGCTTGCTTTATTGGTTTTTCTTGCTTGCTGGAAGCTCTGGGACGCAGAGGGAGCACCTCCGTGCCATTAGTCGGTGCGGAGGGTCTTTTTGCGCCCTCTGCGTGGTTGTTTGTAGGTTTTTGTGCTGACCGCAAAGCTATCTTTACTATCCTCGGTCTATTCAGTAAGTCGGGCCTCACTTTGCTAAAACCTATTTCATCTCTGTGTTTGTATTTTCATCTTTACTCACAGTCATTATATGTGGGGGGCTGCCTTTTCCTTTGGGGAATTTCTCTGAGGCAAGGTAGGCTTATTTTTCTATCTTCAGGGCTAGCTAGTTTCTCAGGCTGTGCCCGAGGCGCCTAGGTCTGGTCAGGAGCGCTCCACGGCTACCTCTAGTGTGGTGTGATAGGATTAGGGATTGCGGTCAGCAGAGTTCCCATGTCTCAGAGCTCGTCCTATGTTATTAGTAACTATCAGGTCACTTTGTGTGCTCTTAACCACCAGGTCCATTGTGTTTCTGAATCACCAGTTCATAACACAGCTCCACTTGCTTGTGTCTCTTCACACACACAGCCATCTCTCTACAGGGCCTCTACTCTGCACTCTCGCTGAACACCAGACTCACACTAACATTATACCTGACACACCCGAACCCTTTACTGCAGGGCTTTTAACAAAGAAACTCCCGGGCCAGGAATGAAACTAATTGCCTGACTACCATCCTGCACTCACTTTTTCACAACACCACGTCCCAGAGCAGGTTTTCCCTACATCTACCTTGGACACTACCATGTCCAAGACTAGACTTGTTTTTATTATTTCTAGTCTGCATTGCAGCCACCGCTATGCCTGTGATTGCCATGCACTTCTATGGCCTTCATACGACTCTGTGCACAACCTGGGGAGAACACACAGTGACCCCTACCTGTGACATTGGTCACTGCTTCACCATTGCAATCACAACTACACCTTCAACTGCAATGCCCCCTCATGGCCTCACTACACCTCCGTGTGCATCCTTGGGAGAACAAACAGCGACCCCCTACTTGAGACACCAGTCACTGCCTCACAAAATATATATATATTGTGAAGCAGTGACCCATGTTATATGCGAGGGTCGCTATGTGTCCCCCAGGATGCCCACAGAAGCATATTGAGGCCATGGGAGTGCACTGCAGTAACGGGCATAGCTGTGATTGCAAAGCAAAACAAAATTAAGTGTTGGTCTTGGGCAAGCTATTTGTCCATGGCAGATTTAAGAAAACCTGCCATGGGTTTTTATTTTTGAAGCAGACTGCAGGATGGTAGTGGGGCGCTCCGCTTCCTTCCCGGCCAGGTCTTCCAAGTGGCCTACGGTCACAGGTTCCTTGTAAAAAACCCTGCAGCAGTGGGTTGGGTTTGTCAGTTTTGGTTTGGTTTTTATTACATTATATATATTAATATAATAATGTGTTATGCACTATGTCACTTTATTATCTATTCACCTGTATTAGGTTGCATATATATGTTTTATATTGCCTAGGTGATTCTTATGGGCCCTTGTATATCAGCAAGTAGATTGTTGTCTTTTTCACGTTGGGATAGTTATACCCTTTCACTTACTTGTCAATGTCACAACTAACTATTAGCCAGACTTAGTTCGGGATGGCCGACATATAGGGAGGCTTACCTGTTCTACATGTCAGTGCTACACGCCCCTATTGGTAGGCATGACTGTGACGTCACTTGTGATGCTTCCCTATCCTTCACGCCCATTTTTTCGGAGTCCTTCACTCACTGTCCTTCACCAACATGGCCGCCGTTCGGGTCCTCACTAACATGGATGCCACAGTGCGCACGCGCTGTTTGATCTGCGCACCGCTCATCCATCTCAGCGGCTATCTTCTGTGACGATGTGCGCATGCTCCGTGACGTCACCCGGCAAGATTTTGCCGCATGCGCACATCGTACTGACGGCTTCCAGATGAGATGTGTACTTCCGGTTTGCGCTAATCGAGGCGCGTGCGCCGCACCTGCTGGCATCTGGGGTCATTTCTATTTAAACTCAGGGGACACAACATACGCTACTCCCCTTCTTGAAGAAGCACTCACGCGAAATGCGCGTCAAGGGGTCAGCAGGAGGACCTTGAATACCGATTATCATGGGTGAGTGATGGCACTCCATTGGGATCTATAGGGGTGGTTTTGGGATCCTATTGTTTATGGCAGCGTCTGCAGGAGTCTTTTGTATAGAACCCGGATGTTGGAGCATTTAGGATCATTCTCTTTTCCCTCCCCCCTTTTCTGGTCTAGGATTTGCCATACTTATCTACATATATGTTATATTATCGGTCCCGATAACCTGCTGTACTAGCAGGTTCCTTGGATCTTTTCCTCTTTGTATTTTGCCCTATGATTGGGCTTGTGTTATAGATTTTAAGATGTACCAATAAAAGAATTGTTTTTTATCTTTCTAATTGATTGGTGTTCATTATACTCCATGTCCTCTAGTTGTTCATATATCTTGGGAGTTTAACACCCACTGTTATCTTTGACTGCATACATGCATTTACGTAGGGAGCAGGGATTTAGTCCCTCTCAGCCCGGATATTCTGTTATATTTGTTTTGATTTCTGTTCTTGGTTTGCAAGTGTGCAGAGCCGGAGGCTCTGCAGAACTCAGCTTGTGTGGAGCAGCACAGAGAAATAAGGCCTGGCACCCCTCAGCGTACATGGCGGAGCAGTGGCTCACAGCAACCGATTTGGAAGATCCTATTTACTTTCTGTGTGAGTACGCTGACAATTAAAAGAGACTTTGTTTTGTTTTGAACTTTCCGGGGTCACTGCCTGTCTGTCACACTGCACCAACCCCGCTGCACTACAATATGTATACACATAGACATGTTGTGAGATAACGTTACCTGAGTGGGTTGGGGAAACTCTCTTGGCAATGGGAATTAAAGCACTCAGGCACAATATCTCCACATAAACAGTCTTTTCTGTTTATTAGGAATCATAAATAGTGTCACAAACAGTTCTTTATATACGTCAACGGAACACATTAAACATCGACAGTCTGTTCCAATGGCAGATACGTCTCTGCCCAAAACCCCCTGTTAACTGGAGTTACCTTATAGGAGCTCTGGCTCCACACACTGACTCCTGTCAGTGCTGGTTCCCAGGGGAAAAGCTGCCTCACTGGGGTCACCATCCTTGTGATCAGGGCACCTCAAATAGTCCAGAACCGCAGGAGGAACTGTAGCTTCCCCAACACAGTACCTGTCCCAGGCTCTCCAGATACAGCCTCTCCGTGTGCTATTCAGAAAGTCCAGTCCCAGGCACTTCCAACACACAGGCCTTCAGTCCATGGTCTCACCATGTGTTTCCAGGAATCCAGTCAATCCCAGGACATTCCAACACACTGACCATTCAGTTCATGGTCTCATCATGTGCTTCCAGGAATCCAGTCCATCCCAGGACATTCCAACACACTGACCATTAAGTCCATAGCCTCACCAGGTGCTTATAGAAATCCAGTCCATCCCAGGACATTCCAATACACAGGCTATACGGGAACTCACACTCTGAACCATGTGACCCCCACCCTGGTCACATTATGTACCTGTAACCACACCCATACACCTCCGTGACACATACCGGCCATTTACAATAATGCCAGTCCCTAATTCACCATCATATTTATGCCTCCAAGCGCATTCTGAAGCGCACACACTGCGCTCCCTGACTGTAACATGGCTCACTGCATCACAATGTCTACATATGCATGTGTGTGTATGTGTGTGTATGTGTGTGTATGTATGTGTATGTGTATATGTGTATGTGTGTATGTATGTATGTATACAGTTAGGTCCATATATATTTGGACAGAGACAACATTTTTCTAATTTTGGTTATAGAGATTACCACAATGAATTTTAAACAAAACAATTCAGATGCAATTGAAGTTCAGACTTTCAGCTTTCATTTGAGGGTATCCACATTAAAATTGGATGAAGGGTTTAGGAGTTTCAGCTCCTTAACCTGTGCCACCCTGTTTTTAAAGAGACCAAAAGTAATTGGACAATTGACTCCAAGGCTATTTCATGGACAGGTGTGGGCAATTCTTTCGTTATGTCATTCTCAATTAAGCAGATAAAAGGCCTGGAGTTGATTTGAGGTGTGGTGCTTGCATTTGGAAGGTTTTGTTGTGAAGTAAACATGCGGTCAAAGGAGCTCTCCATGCAGGTGAAACAAGCCATCCTTAAGCTGCAAAAACGGAAAAAACCCATCCGAGAAATTGCTACAATATTAGGAGTGGCAAAATCTACAGTTTAGTACTTCCTGAGAAAGAAAGAAAGCACTCGTGAACTCATCAATGCAGAAAGACCTGGGCGCCCACAGAAGACAACAGTGGTGGATGATCACAGAATAATCTCCATGGTGAAGAGAAACCCCTTCACAACAGCCAACCAAGAGAACAACACTCTCCAGGAGGTCGGCATATCAATATCCAAATCTACCATAAAGAGAAGACTGCATGAAAGTAAATACAGAGGGTTCACTGCATGGTGCAAGCCACTCATAAGCATCAAGAATAGAAAGGCTAGACTGGACTTTGCTAAAAAACATCTAAAAAAAGCCAACACAGTTTTGGAAGAACATTCTTTGTACAGATGAAGATCATCAGATGAACAGATGTACAGATGAAGACCAAGATCAACCTCTACCAGAATGATGGAAAGAGAAAAGTATGGCGAAGGCGTGGTACAGCTCATGATCCAAAGCATACCACATCATCTGTAAAACAATGTGGAGGCAGTGTGATGGCTTGGGCATGCATGGCTGCCAGTGGCACTGGGTCACTAGTGTTTATTGATGATGTGACACAGGACAGAAGCAGCTGAATGAATTCTGAGGTATTCAGAGACATACTGTGTGCTCAGATCCAGCCAAATGCAGCAAAACAGATTGGTTGTTGTTTCATACTACAGATGGACAATGACCCAAAACATAAAGCCAAAGCAACCAGGAGTTTATTAAAGCAAAGAAGTGGAATATTCTAGAATGGCCAAGTCAGTCACCTGATCTCAACCCAATTGAGCATGCATTTCACTTGTTAAAGACTAAACTTCAGACAGAAAGGCCCACAAACAAACAGCAACTGAAAACCACCGCAGTGAAGGCCTGGCAGAGCATCAAAAAGGAGGAAACACAGCGACTGGTGATGTCCATGAGTTCAAGACTTCAGGCAGTCATTGCCAACAAAGGCTTTTCAACCAAGTACTAAAAATGAACATTTTATTTAAAATTATTTAATCTGTCCAATTACTTTTAGTCCCTTTAAAAACAGGGTTGCACATGTTAAGGAGCTGAAACTCCTAAACCCTTCATCTAATTTTAATGTGGATACCCTCAAATGAAAGCTGAAAGTCTGAACTTCAACTGCATCTGAATTATTTTGTTTCAAATTCATTGTGGTAATGTCTATAACCAAAATTTGAAAAATGTTGCCTCTGTCCAAATGTATATGGACCTAACTGTATATAGCTCTGGCAAAAATTAAGAGACCACCATATCAAAACGGGCAGCCCAGTGTCCAGGCCTGAACCCCATTGACTACCTCTGGAATGTAGTCAAGAGGATGATGGAGCCATCCAACAAAGAAGAACTGCTTAAATGTTTGCGCCAGAAGCAGTGTGAAAGACTGGTGGAAAGCATGCCAAGACGCATGAAAGCTGTGATTAAAAATCATGGTTATTTCACAAAATATTGATTTCTGAACAGTTCCTGAGTTAAAACATTAGTACTGTTGTTTCTAATTGATTATGAACTTGTTTTCTTTGCATTATTTGAGGTCTAAAACACTGTTTTTTTATTTTGACCATTTCTCCTTTTCAGAAAAAAAAATTTATTGTTTGGAAGTTTATAGAATAAAGAAACAATTTACACTTTACTCAAACATATACCTATAAAGAAAAAAACCGAAAAACTGAAAATTTTGCAGTGGTCTCTTAATTTTTGCCAGAGTTGTATATATATATACAGTGGGGCAAAAAAGTATTTAGTCAGTCAGCAATAGTGCAAGTTCCACCACTTAAAAAGATGAGAGGCGTCTGTAATTTACATCATAGGTAGACCTCAACTATGGGAGACAAACTGAGAAAAAAAAAATCCAGAAAATCACATTGTCTGTTTTTTTAACATTTTATTTGCATATTATGGTGGAAAATAAGTATTTGGTCAGAAACAAAATTTCATCTCAATACTTTGTAATATATCCTTTGTTGGCAATGACAGAGGTCAAACGTTTTCTGTAAGTCTTCACAAGGTTGCCACACACTGTTGTTGGTATGTTGGCCCATTCCTCCATGCAGATCTCCTCTAGAGCAGTGATGTTTTTGGCTTTTCGCTTGGCAACACGGACTTTCAACTCCCTCCAAAGGTTTTCTATAGGGTTGAGATCTGGAGACTGGCTAGGCCACTCCAGGACCTTGAAATGCTTCTTACGAAGCCACTCCTTCGTTGCCCTGGCGGTGTGCTTTGGATCATTGTCATGTTGAAAGACCCAGCCACATTTCATCTTCAATGCCCTTGCTGATGGAAGGAGGTTTGCACTCAAAATCTCACGATACATGGCCCCATTCATTCTTTCATGTACCCGGATCAGTCGTCCTGGCCCCTTTGCAGAGAAACAGCCCCAAAGCATGATGTTTCCACCACCATGCTTTACAGTAGGTATGGTGTTTGATGGATGCAACTCAGTATTCTTTTTCCTTCAAACACGACAAGTTGTGTTTCTACCAAACAGTTCCAGTTTGGTTTCATCAGACCATAGGAAATTCTCCCAAAACTCCTCTGGATCATCCAAATGCTCTCTAGTAAACTTCAGATGGGCCCGGACATGTACTGGCTTAAGCAGTGGGACACGTCTGGCACTGCAGGATCTGAGTCCATGGTGGCGTAGTGTGTTACTTATGGTAGGCCTTGTTACATTGGTCCCAGCTCTCTGCAGTTCATTCACTAGGTCCCCCCGTGTGGTTCTGGGATTTTTGCTCACCGTTCTTGTGATCATTCTGACCCCACGGGTTGGGATTTTGCGTGGAGCCCCAGATCGAGGGAGATTATCAGTGGTCTTGTATGTCTTCCATTTTCTAATTATTGCTCCCACTGTTGATTTCTTCACTCCAAGCTGGTTGGCTATTGCAGATTCAGTCTTCCCAGCCTGGTGCAGGGCTACAATTTTGTTTCTGGTGTCCTTTGACAGCTCTTTGGTCTTCACCATAGTGGAGTTTGGAGTCAGACTGTTTGAGGGTGTGCACAGGTGTCTTTTTATACTGATAACAAGTTTAAACAGGTGCCATTACTACAGGTAATGAGTGGAGGAAAGAGGAGACTCTTAAAGAAGAAGTTACAGGTCTGTGAGAGCCAGAAATCTTGATTGTTTGTTTCTGACCAAATACTTATTTTCCACCATAATATGCAAAAAAAATGATAAAAAAACAGACAATGTGATTTTCTGGATTTTTTTTTTCTCAGTTTGTCTCCCATAGTTGAGGTCTACCTATGATGTAAATTACAGACGCCTCTCATCTTTTTAAGTGGTGGAACTTGCACTATTGCTGACTGACTAAATACTTTTTTGCCCCACTGTATATATATACACATACTAGATGGTGGCCCGATTGTAATGCATCGGGTATTCTAGAATATGTATGTATGTATGTATATATATGTAGCAGCCACATAGTATAGTATATAACACAGCCCACATACTATATAACAAAGCCCACGCAATATATAGCAGCCACGCAATATATAACACAGACGACATAGTATATAACACAGCCCATGCAGTATATAACACAGCCCACGCAGTATATAACACAGCCCATGCAGTATATAACACAGCCCACGCAGTATATAACACTGCCCATGTAGTGTATAGCACAGCCCATGCAGTATATAACACAGCCCACGCAGTATATAACACAGCCCACGTAGTATATCACACAGTTCCCGCAGTATATCACACAGCCCCCGCAGTATATCACACAGCCCCCGCAGAATATCACACAGCCCCCGCAGAATATCACACAGCCCCCGCAGAATATCACACAGCCCCCACAGTATACCCCACTGCCCATGTAGTATATAACAGCCACGCAGTATATAACACTGCCCACGCAGTATTTAGCAATGTGGGCACCATATCCCTGTTAAAAAAAATAATTAAAATAAAAAATAGTTATATACTCACCCCCTACGATCCAGCGAAGCTCCAGCGTTACGCGCGCGGCTGCCGCCATCTTCCGTTCCCAGGATGCATTGCGAAATTACCCAGATGACTTAGCGGTCTCGCGAGACCGCTAAGTCTTCTTGGTAATTTCACAATGCATCTCTGGGACCGGAAGCTGGCGGCAGGCGCGAGCGTATCGTCGGACAACAGAGGGTGAGAATAGCAGGTTTTTTGCTTTTTTATTATTTCTAACATTAGATCTTTTTACTATTGATGCCGCATAGGCAGCATCAATAGTAAAAAGTTGGGGACACACAGGGTTAATAGCAGCGGTAACGGAGTGCGTTACCCGCGGCATAACGCGGTCCGTTACCGCCGGCATTAACCCTGTGTGAGCGGTGACTGGAGGGGAGTATGGAGCGGGCGCCGGGCAGTGACTGCGAGGAGTAAGGAGCGGCCATTTTTCTGCCAGACTGTGCCCGTCGCTGATTGGTCGCGGCAAAACAGCCACGACCAATCAGCGACTTGGATTTCCATGACAGACACAGGCCATGACCAATGAATATCTGTGACAGACAGAAAGGCAGACAGAAAGACAGACAGATGGAAGTGACCCTTAGACAATTATATAGTAGATTATATATATATATATATATATATATATATATATATATATATATATACACCTATTTTATTATGTTATAACCTGTGTTTAATTATTTGTGTTATCCGATCTGTGTGTGATGCATCGACACTAAGTAGTCTAAGTTGGTGAAGTGAAGCGCGAATATTATAGGCATAAATTTAACTTTATGGGATCACATAACTAAAAATTTGCATTTGCTTATGTATTCATCCCATTTGCTATGTTGCCCCTAAATAAATTCTGGTACAATCAATTAGCTTCATAAATCACATGCTTACTGAAAGGAAGTCCACCTGTGTGCAATCTAAGTGTCACATTGTCTGTCAGTAAATTCACACGTTTCCTGAAAGGTAGCAGAGGGTAGCACCATTAAGCAAATAACACCATGAACACCAATGAGCTCTCTAAACAAGACAGGGACAAAGTTTTTGAGAAGGACAAAGAGTTGGGTTATCAAAAAATATCCCAATCTCTGATGATCCCTGAAGCACCATCAAATCCATTATCATCAAATGAAAATAACATGGTACCACAGCAAATCTGCCAAGAGAGGGCTGCCCACCAAAACTCTCAGCCCAGGCAAGGAGGGCATTAATCAGAGAGGCAACACAGAGACCAGAGGTAACCCTGAAGGAGCTGCAGAGTTCCCAAGCAGAAAATGGATTATCTTCCCATAGGATCACAATAAGCTATACACTCCATAAAGTTGGCATTTCCGGGATTATTAGACGGGAACTCAGGTCTCTGCCCTGCAATTTTGGTGCTCTTTAGAGTGCCAATGGACATGCAGGGATTGTCTGCCATGCACTGTAATATCGCAGCCATCTTTGTTGTGGTATTACAGTGATTGGCTGGCTGCACAGCATCATCAGGTCTATAAGAGACCTGGCGCCTCCCTGCTCGGTGCATTCAGCTCCGGACTCAGCTAGTGTAGGGAGAGCTGCTGCTGAGATAGGGGCAGATTAGTGCTTTTATTAGTTAGTGTGGGTCTACCATAACAGAGTTCACAAATCCAGATAAACCAACAGTCCATTTTATGGCTAACTAGGGGGTATATTGATTGCAGCGCTAGCTAGGTAGGCAGGGGAGTCTATGTGCACATATCCACATCACATATGTAAGTATATACAGTAGATCCCACTGCATACATCAAGAGGGTCCATTACTGTCTGCTGCTGCCTATTTTATATACACATAGCTGCAGTTATATGTGGGTATGATTAATTTTTGTTGGCACCTGAATCCTGCTAATTTTATTACAAAGCAATCCAGAGCCCCCTTTTTTTCTACATTTACTTGCTTGGTTACACTGCAGACTACGGCCAGGTCATTTTAATACAACAACGTGAAAATCTAACAATTTAAAACTGCTTTTCTTTGTCCCAGGCATCAGATGTGAGTGTGAAAAAATTTTGTCCTTTTCTTTTTGTACTGTAGTATTTTTTGGAGTGTCTTACAACATTTTTGGACACCATTTCGCTGACCAAAAAATCTTTATCTGGCCAAAAAACATTTACAGTGGGGCAAAAAAGTATTTAGTCAGTCAGCAATAGTGCAAGTTCCACCACTTAAAAAGATGAGAGGCGTCTGTAATTTACATCATAGGTAGACCTCAACTATGGGAGACAAACTGAGAAAAAAAAAATCCAGAAAATCACATTGTCTGTTTTTTTATCATTTTTTTTGCATATTATGGTGGAAAATAAGTATTTGGTCAGAAACAAACAATCAAGATTTCTGGCTCTCACAGACCTGTAACTTCTTCTTTAAGAGTCTCCTCTTTCCTCCACTCATTACCTGTAGTAATGGCACCTGTTTAAACTTGTTATCAGTATAAAAAGACACCTGTGCACACCCTCAAACAGTCTGACTCCAAACCCCACTATGGTGAAGACCAAAGAGCTGTCAAAGGACACCAGAAACAAAATTGTAGCCCTGCACCAGGCTGGGAAGACTGAATCTGCAATAGCCAACCAGCTTGGAGTGAAGAAATCAACAGTGGGAGCAATAATTGGAAAATGGAAGACATACAAGACCACTGATAATCTCCCTCGATCTGGGGCTCCACGCAAAATCCCACCCCATGGGGTCAGAATGATCACAAGAACTGTGAAAAAAAATCCCAGAACCACGCGGGGGGACCTAGTGAATGAACTGCAGAGAGCTGGGACCAATGTAACAAGGCCTACCATAAGTAACACACTACGCCACCATGGACTCAGATCCTGCAGTGCCAGACGTGTCCCACTGCTTAAGCCAGTACATGTCCGGGCCCGTCTGAAGTTTGCTAGAGAGCATTTGGATGATCCAGAGGAGTTTTGGGAGAATGTCCTATGGTCTGATGAAACCAAACTGGAACTGTTTGGTAGAAACACAACTTGTCGTGTTTGGAGGAAAAAGAATACGGAGTTGCATCCATCAAACACTATACCTACTGTAAAGCATGGTGGTGGAAACATCATGCTTTGGGGCTGTTTCTCTGCAAAGGGGCCAGAACGACTGATCCGGGTACATGAAAGAATGAATGGGTCCATGTATCGTGAGATTTTGAGTGCAAACCTCCTTCCATCAGCAAGGGCATTGAAGATGAAACGTGGCTGGGTCTTTCAACATGACAATGATCCAAAGCACACCGCCAGGGCAACAAAGGAGTGGCTTCATAAGAAGCATTTCAAGGTCCTGGAGTGGCCTAGTCAGTCTCCAGATCTCAACCCTATAGAAAACCTTTGGAGGGAGTTGAAAGTCCGTGTTGCCAAGCGAAAAGCCAAAAACATCACTGCTCTAGAGGAGATCTGCATGGAGGAATGGGCCAACATACCAACAACAGTGTGTGGCAACCTTGTGAAGACTTACAGAAAACGTTTGACCTCTGTCATTGCCAACAAAGGATATATTACAAAGTATTGAGATGAAATTTTGTTTCTGGCCAAATACTTATTTTCCACCATAATATGCAAATAAAATGTTAAAAAAACAGACAATGTGATTTTCTGGATTTTTTTTTCTCAGTTTGTCTCCCATAGTTGAGGTCTACCTATGATGTAAATTACAGACGCCTCTCATCTTTTTAAGTGGTGGAACTTGCACTATTGCTGACTGACTAAATACTTTTTTGCCCCACTGTAGCTACAGTTCTTATATTTATCACTGTGTTTTGTACGCCACACGCACTAACTATTTTACAATTTTAGTAGTCCAACATTTTTTTTTTAGTGTCATATCCTACTTATTGACACAATTTTGGTGGGCCCCCAAAAATCCAGGACACATTTAACAGTGTTCTATCTCCATTAGACAACAGATTTATCTGTGCTATACAAATAGTTGCTTTTCAGGCCTACATTCCACTTTTTGGGCTGTCTGCTACCCTAGGTCTATACAGTACTTTGGGGTAAAAAAAAAAAAAAATACAGGCCATGAATTGAACAGTCTGTTATCTCCGTCAGGCTCCAGGACTATCTGTGCTCTCCAAATAATTGCTTTTCAGGCCTACATTCCACTTTTTGGGCTGTCTGCTACCCTAGGTCTATACACTATTTTGGGGTAAAAAATAAAAAATACCAGTCACGTATTGAACAGTCTGTTATGTCCTTCAGACGTTTGATCTACAGTATTTGTGGCCAACAAATTGTGGCAATTCAGGCCTACAGTCCACTGTCTTTGCTGTGTGTTACTCTATTTCTGTACACTATTTTGGGGTATAAAATAAACTCCAGGTCACATATTGAAGAGTGTGGTATTTCCGTCAGACTCTTGGTCTATCTGTGCTCTACAAATAGTTGGTTTTCAGGCCTACATTCCACTTTTTTGGCTGTCTGCTACCCTAGGTCTATACACTATTTTGGGGTAAAAAATAAAAAATACAGGCCACATATTGAACAGTCTGCTATCTTTGTCTGACTCCTGATCTATCTATGCTCTCCAAATAGCTGCTTTTCAGGCCTACATTCCACTGTCTTTGCTGTCCTGTCTGTTACCCTAGTTCTGTACACTATTTTGGGGTATAAAATAAAATACTTCAAGCCACATATTGAAGAGTGTGATATCTCCGTCAGACTCCTGGTCTATCTGTGCTCTCCGAATAGTTGCTTTTCAGGCCTACATTCTGCTTTTTTGGCTGTCCACTACCCTAGGGCTATACAGTTTTTGGGGGTAAAAAAATTATAAAAACTCCAGGCCACATGTTGAAG
Organism: Ranitomeya imitator; assembly: GCF_032444005.1. Classification (NCBI taxonomy): domain Eukaryota; kingdom Metazoa; phylum Chordata; class Amphibia; order Anura; family Dendrobatidae; genus Ranitomeya; species Ranitomeya imitator. Next base: position 160,096,827 of record NC_091286.1, read on the forward strand.
AGTGTGATATTTCTGTCAGACTCCTGGTCTATTTGTGCTCTCCAAATAAGTGCTTTTCAGGCCTACATTCCACTTTTTGGGCTGTCTGCTACCCTAGGTCTATATAGTATTTTGGGGTAAAAAAAAAAAAAATACCGGCCACATATTGAACAGTCGGTGACACGCCACATCTATCTGTGGCCTACAGATTGTGTCATTAGATTACAGTTGAGGCTTGCATTCTGTTAGAATCTGTTTTGTTTCAATCATCCACCATCTCGTTGTGGTTTTCTGGCTGCTGGTCTTTTTCCCCTGGTGCTGGGTTGCCTTAGGTCAGGTGATTGTATCACCCTTTATTACCCAGCAACTGCCTCCCATTCCTTGCTGGACAACAGTGTATTAATCCACTAGAATTCTGGCTAGGTGCTTGGACAGCTTTCTGTGGTTGATATTTTGCAGTTCTGGGATCTCTGGTTCTGCTAGCTTTTGTTTCTGTTTTCAGTTTGTTTCTGCAGCCTTCTCTGTGTATCCTATTAGGAGGTGACCTGTTTTTTGCACCCTGTCCTTAGATCCTTAGTGGGTCGCCCACTCCATCGTAGGGTTTCAGCCTAGTCTTAGTGCAGGGTCAGCTTTCCCCTATCTCTCCAAGTTCTGTGCTGCAGTTTCGTAGCAGTTTGTCCAGCCACACAAAAAAAAATTTAAAAAAATTCCTGGATTCTTTCAATATTTGCATCGTCCAGGAATTTGCTCAATGCTTGCAAGGGTTAACACGTCAGGATTTCTGGCAGAAATTTTCCTGACATTTCTGCCAGAAATCCGCATGCGTTTTTTGCGTTTTTGATGCGTTTTTTAACGCGTTTTGATGCGGGTTTTTTTTGCGTTTTTTCCAAATGCATAGAATAGCGGGAAAAACGTGAAAAAAAACGCAAAATTAATGAACATGCTGCTTTTTTTTTACCGCGATGCATTTTTTTTCGTGGAAAAAAACGCATCATGTGCACAAAAATGCATTCTAAATGATAGGATGCATATGTCTGCAGTTTCTAATGTGGTTTTATCGCGTTTTTATCGCAAAAAAACGCGAAAAAACCTGAACGTGTGCACATACCCTGAAGAACCTAAGGTAGGATTACATGAGTTTTTTCTAGAGGAAAGTGTGTCTCCTATACTGTTAACCGTTTCAGCAGACGTACTTGAACGCCTCATGACAAAATTGTTCCCATTAGAAGAAAGTGTGTCTCCCATACTGTTGGCTTATGTACTGAATGCAAGGCCTGCCCTGCACCAATGTTACATGCACCCCAATAACTGTTTCTGCAGACATACTTGTGGGCCTCATGACAAAATTGTTCCCATTGGAAGAAATTGTGTCTCCTGTACTGTTTCCTTATGCACTGAATGTAAGGCCTGCCCTGCATCAATATTACATGCACCTCAATAACCCTTTCAACAGATGTACTTGAAGGCCTCAAGACAAAATTGTTCCCATTAAAAGAAAGTGTGTCTCCCATACTGTTTGCTTATGAATTTAATGCAAGGCCTGCCCTGCACAAAAGTTACATGCACCCAATAACCCTTTCAGCAGACTTACTTGAGGGCATCATGACAAGATTGTTGTCATTAGAAGAAAGTGTGTCTCCTATACTGTTTGCTTATGCATTGAATGCAAGGCCTGTCCTGCCCTGCCCCAAAGTTACATGCACCCTAGTAACTCTTTCAGCAGACGTACTTGAGGGCCTCATGACAAAATTGTTCCCATTAGAAGAAAGTGTGCCTCCCATACGGTTTCCTTATTCATTTAATGCAATGCCTGGCCTGCCCCAAAGTTACATGCACCCCAATAACCATTTCAGCAGACGTACTTGAGGGCCTCATGACAAAATTGTTCCCATTAGAAGAAAGTGTGTCTCTCATACTGTTTATTTATGCATTGAATGCAAGGCCTGACCGGCCCCAAAGTTACATGCATCCCAATTAGGCTACTTTCACACTAGCGTCGGACTCGGCCCGTCGCAGTGCGTTGGGCCGAGGTTCCGACGCTAGCAGTGAAACGGAGGCACAACGGAGGCAGCGGATGCATTTTTCCTGCGCATCTGCTGCCCCATTGTAAGTTGCGGGGAGGTGGGGGCGGAGTTCCGGCCGCGCATGCGCGGTCGGAAAAAGCGGTCCGTCGGCAGAAAAAAACGTTACATGTAACGTTTTTTGCTCCCGGCGGTCCGCCACAACACTGCGCAACCGTCGCATGACGGTTGCTACGTGTGTCAATGCGTCGCTAATGTTAATCTATGGGGCAAAAACGCATCCTGCAAACTTTTTTCCCCCTAAACATCGCATTGCGACGTATTCAAAAAAACGCCAGTGTGAAAGTAGCCTTACTGTTTCAGCAGACGTACTTGAGGGCCTCATGACAAAATTGTTACCAATAGAAGAAAGTGTGCCTACCATACTATTTGCTTATGCACTAACTGCAAGGCCTGCCCTGCACCAATGTTACATGCACCCCAGTAACTGTTTCAGCAGACGTACTTGAGGGCCTCATGACAAAATTGTTCCCATTAGAAGAAAGTGTGTCTCTCATACTGTTTATTTATGCATTGAATGCAAGGCCTGACCGGCCCCAAAGTTACATGCATCCCAATTAGGCTACTTTCACACTAGCGTCGGACTTGGCCCGTCGCAGTGCGTTGGGCCGAGGTTCCGACGCTAGCAGTGAAACGGAGGCACAACGGAGGCAGCGGATGCATTTTTCCTGCGCATCTGCTGCCCCATTGTAAGGTGCGGGGAGGTGGGGGCGGAGTTCCGGCCGCGCATGCGCGGTCGGAAAAAGCGGTCCGTCGGCAGAAAAAAACGTTACATGTAACGTTTTTTGCTCCCGGCGGTCCGCCACAACACTGCGCAACCGTCGCATGACGGTTGCTACGTGTGTCAATGCGTCGCTAATGTTAATCTATGGGGCAAAAACGCATCCTGCAAACTTTTTTCCCCCTAAACATCGCATTGCGACGTATTCAAAAAAACGCCAGTGTGAAAGTAGCCTTACTGTTTCAGCAGACGTACTTGAGGGCCTCATGACAAAATTGTTACCATTAGAAGAAAGTGTGCCTACCATACTATTTGCTTATGCACTAACTGCAAGGCCTGCCCTGCACCAATGTTACATGCACCCCAGTAACTGTTTCAGCAGACGTACTTGAGGGCCTCATGACAAAATTGTTTCCATTAGAAGAAAGTGTGTCTCCCATACTGTTTGCTTATTCATTTAATGCAAGGCCTGCCCTGCACCAATTTTACATGCACTCCAATAACCCTTTGTATCCATGTACTGGATGGCCACATGAAACGAAAGATTTCATTATTTTTTTTGTTTTTTATTACCATAAATTTTGTCCATGAAGTGAATGCAAGACCTGGCCATAATTTGCATGCACTACAATCCCTTTTTGAAGAAATGTGGAGGGTCTCACAAAAAAAAATTCACATTATAAAGGAGCGCTTCACCAATTCTTGGAATGCCCATACGCTAAGTGCATGGGCTGACGAACATTTTCCCCTGGGGGTCTACCTTTTTGTTTAAAAAATTATTTACGGGCATCATAAACACCCTTGCCAAAAATTAGAGTGACTGTTGCATCACAGAACATGTTCACCCTCGTGTTCTAGCGGTGGTGTCTGAAAAATCGTGGAGGCTGTCCTCCTATGAATGTTTTCCCAATTTAAAGGAGTGGGTCTCCTATACTTGGAATGTTCATACACTAAGAACATGGGCTGACAAACATTTCCCCATGGAGGGTACATTTAAAAAAATAAAATAAAATTACGGGCCTCATAGACACCTTTGAAAAAAAAATAGACTGGCTGTAGCATCACAGAACAAATTCACCCTGGCTTTCTAGTGGTGGTGGATGATGAGGATGAGGAGAAGGAGGAGGAGGAAACGAAATAGCCAAAATCAGGAAGCATATACCCATGGTAGGTGTGAAGAAGTGCAATACACTGTATTGGAGGTTATGTTTTGCTGTCATTTGGTGGTGTAGAGAAGTCTTGCTCAATCCAGCCCTTGTTCATTTTTATAAGAGTCAGCCTGTCTGCATTTTCATTTGACAGGCGAATGCGCTTATGTTATAATTCCACCAGCTGCGCTAAAAACCCGCTCTGACAAAATGCTAGCGGCAGGGCAGGCCAGGACCTCCAAAGCGTAGAGAGCCAGTTCATGCCACGTGTCCAGCTTGGATACCCAATAATTAAAAGGCACAGAGGAATCATGGAGGACGTTTATACGGTCAGCAAGGTACTCCCTCACCATCTTCCCAAACATTCCATTTCTTTTGACATTACCCTGCGCCTCTGGGCCAGGGTGATGGGAGGGTCTGAGAAAACTGTCCCAGAACTTTGTCAGTTTTGCCCTGCCACTGCTGGATTGGAGTTGTGTCTCTATGTACTCCTTGGTTGTCCCACGCACTGACATCTGCCGCCTGCGTTTTCAAATGGGAATTTTTTTAATAATCCTGCAACAATAACCCTCTGGTACTGTACCATTTTAGTACACCTGTCTGCCTAAAAGATCTAAGGACTGGGTACAAAAAACAGGGAACCCCCTAATAGGAAACACAGAGAAGGCTGCAGAAACTATCTGAAAACAGAAACAAAAGATAGCAGAACCAGAGATCCCAGAACTGCAAAATATCAACCACAGAAAGCTGTCTAAGCACCTAGCCAGAACTCTAGTGGATTAACACTGTTGTCCAGCAAGGAATGGGAGGCAAGTGCTGAGTAATAAAGGGTGATATAATCACCTGACCAAGACAACCCATCACCAGGGGAAAAAGACCAGCAGCCAGGAAACCACAACAAGATGGCGGATGATCAGAACAAAACAGATTCTAACAGTACCTCCACTTTTACGAGGATCCTCTGGATCCTCTTGACCGAGCCATATTCAGAAATCTCCTGTGAAAAGCCTTAATCAGCCTTGATGCCGCGATGTCCTCAGCTTTAACCCAGAAATTATCCTCGAGACCAAAACCCTTCCAGGACATGAGATACTGCAAGCATCCTCTGTGCCACCTGGAATCTAAAATGCGTGAAATCTCAAACTTGCTGTCCTCATCAACTGGAGGATCAGTTGGCATAGGCTTCTTATCTGGTGTGTCAACTTTCTTAAGTAAAGATACATGAAAAACTGAATTAATTCTCCAGGACGAGGGGATGTCTAATCTCACCGCTGCGGAGTTGACCACCTGAACCACTTTGAAGGGTCCTACAAACTTTGGCCCCAGTTTTTTTTAGAAGGGATCTACAAATGCAGATTCCTGGAGGACAACCAGACCATGTCCCCAACTGCTAACAGCGCCTCCCTTCTTTTCTTTTCAAAATATTTATTTGACCTCCTTTTAGCCTCTTTTAGATTATGGCGTACATTGGCGTACAAACCCTGTCCAAATTTCCAGAAAAACTCTCCTCCTAAGGCACTGCTGCCCCAATCTTTGAAAATGTACCGAAAGATGGATGCCTCCCAGTACAGAAAAAAAAGAACACCCAGCCGAGGAAGACGTATGATTATTAAGAGCAAACTCAGCTAGTGGTAGATATTCCGACCACATCTCCTGATTGTCTGCTACAAAACATCTCAAAAACTGCTCTTCCTTTCGGTCTGTCCATTGGATTCTGGATGATAGCCTGACGAAAGTGATAAATGAACCTTTAATCTGTCACAAAAAGCATGCCAAAAGCGAGCCACAAACTGTGGTCCTCTATCGGAAACCATGTCCGTGGGAACCCCATGGAGCCTGACAATCTCTTTCACAAATGCCTTAGCTAGAGTCTTGGTGCAGGGTAGGGTTGAGCGAAACGGATCGGACAATTTCAAAAATTGCCGACTTTTGGCTAAGTTGGGTTTCGTGTAACCCGACCCTAGTGTGGGATCGGCCATGAGGTCGGCAATCTTCACGCCAAAGTTGCGTTTCGTATGACGCTTTCAGCGCCATTTCTCATCCAATGAAAGCGGACGCAGAGTCTGGGCACCGTGATGACATAGGTCTCGGTCCCCACCATCTTAGAGAAGGGCATTACAGTGATTGGCTTGCTTTCTGCGGTGTCACAGGGGCTATAAAGGGGCGTGCACGCCCACCGTCATCTTACTTCTGCCGATCTTAGCATAGGGAGAGGTTGCTGCAGCTTCATCAGAAGAAGGGATATAGTTAGGGAGGGAAGATTAACCCCGAAACTGCTTGTGCTGTAGAGATTTCCACTGTCCAACGCCACCTTTTCTTTGCAGGGACAGTGGAGTTTTCTTTTTGTGCATCAGCGCTGTAGCTTAATAGGCTGCCCTATAAGGCTCCCTGATAGCTGCATTGCTGTTTGTACGCCGCTGTGCAAACCAACTGCTTTTTTAAAAGCAAAAATCCTGTTACTCCTTTCTGCACAGTTCTGTTTCTTTGTCCACACTTTTGTGTGCAGCAGTCCTTTTTATTGCTGACATACTTGTCCTTTGATCATTGTAGGGAGATTGAAATTGTACTACAGCCCTTGTATTTTTTGATATATCTGCCAGCCACGTTGTGCCACTTACATTGTGTAGTGTAATACACAGGGCCTGTTTTTTGCTGCAGTTCCCCCCCCCCCAAAAAAAAAGTGAGATTTAAATTGCCAACTAGTTTCTATACGTCAGTTCTGTTTGTCGTATATCTGCCAGCCACGTTGAGCCACTTACATTGTGTAGTATAATACACAGGGCCTGGTTTTTGCTGCAGTCTCCCCCCAAAGAAAGGGAGATTTAAATTGCCAACAAGTTTATATGCACCTTCTACCTTGTTTTACAGTACCATATAATGGTTGTTATTTTGGTTAGATTTTCCCAAAAAATGAGGAAGTCTGGTGGAAGAGGCCGTGGGCGGTCGTTGCCAGCTGGTACTGATGGTGGTGGTGGTGGTGGAGCATCTGGTGGTAGTAGGAAAAGCAAAATAGCACCTAAGGCTGGAGGTGTGGAGCCAGTTTCATCGTCTTGCTACACAAGGCCTCGAAGGCTCCCTTATCTGGGAGTAGGAAAACAGCTTTTAAAGCCGGAGCAGCAGGAAAAAGTTTTGGCTTTCCTTGCTGACTCAGCCTCTAGCTCTTTCGCATCCTCCTCAGAAAGTTCGAAATATAAAAGCAGCGAGTCGTCAGTGGATGCTCCCAGTCAGGAACAAGTCGCTTCCTTGTGTCCTTCATCCAAAGCAAAAGTGAAGGATGTGGCAGGAGACACTACAGTTTACTCCATGGAGCTCTTTACACATACCATGCCAGGGTTAGAAAGGGAAATAGTTAACAGCCCATAACAAGATGAATCGGACATGGAGTGCACAGATGCACAGCCACAGCTGGATTATTATGCTTTTCCATTGACTCAGATCACTACATTGCCCTCGCAGTGTACTGAGCCAGAATCTGACCCTGATGAGACTATGGTGCCCCGTCCCGAACGCTATAGCACCTTACACGGTGACACAGAGGAAGGTGCACATGACATTGAAGGGGAGGTGATGGATGACCCAGTTGTTGACCCAGATTGGCAGCCTGTGGGGGAACAGGGTGCCGCTGGCAGTAGCTCTGAAGCGGAGGAGGATGATCCGCAGCAGGCATCTACATCGCCACAGCTTTCATCTGGCAGGCCGTATCTGGCCAAAAACGTTTGACAAAACCAAAAACACTTTTAGGACAGCATGGCCATCCGGTGAAAGGAGAACAGCGTGCAATGCCTGAAAAGGTATTCGATAGTAGGAAGAGTGCAGTGTGGGAATGTTTTAACCAAGATCCGAATGATCAGCGCAAAGTTATCTGTAAGAAATGCTGAAAGACCTTTAGCAGAGGGAAGAATGTCCAAAATTTGAATACAACGTGCATGCGTAGACATTTAACCAGCATGCACTTGCAAGCCTGGATTAACTACCAAACGTCCTGTACCGTTGGTGCGCCCACTCAGAATGAAGGTAGTGAGCAACGCTACACTGCTTCCTTCACTGTAAGCCCACCAGTTAGGACACCACCAACAGCAAATGTGGAGGTATCGTCGCAAGGCCAAAGCAGTCAGGGAATCACAAGGTTCTTGGTAGGAAACACTGTAGGTACGCCAACATCAAGAATACCATCACCAACCCTCTCTCAATCTGCCATGTCCACCACCACCCCCGCTAGTTCCACCATATGCAGCTCTCCAGTCCAGCTCACCCTACAAGAGACTCTCGTTAGGAAAAGGAAGTACTCATCCTCTCATCCGCGTACACAGGGTTTGAACGCTCACATTGCTAGACTAATCTCGTTAGAGATGACGCCCTACCGGTTGGTTGAAAGTGAAGCTTTCAAAGCCCTGATGGCATATGCAGTACCACGCTATGACCTAGCCAGTCGACACTTCTTTGCGAGAAAAGCCATCCCAGCCCTCCACCAGCATGTCAAAGACCGCATTGTCCATGCACTTAGGCAATCAGTCAGTAGAAAGGTGCACCTCACAAAAGATGCATGGACCAGTAGGCATGGCCAGGGACGTTACGTGTCCATCACGGCGCACTGGGTTAATGTGTTGGATGTAGGGTCCACAGGGGACAGCCTGTTGTGAATTCTGTGGCAGAGCTCCCTCCTGTGGTCACAAGTGGTACTTCGGCTGATTCTCTCTGTAAGCTTCCGTTGGTGGAGGGAAGTGGTACTGCGGCTTCTGAGTTTCCTCCCTCAGGTGATGTGGTGAGGTCGTTAGGTGCTGCTCTGCTTAACTCCACCTAGTGCTTTGATCCTGGCTTCCTGTCAATGTTCCAGTATTGCGTGAAGAGAAAACACCGTGTGCACTGCTACAAATAGGTGCTAAGACTTAGGTTCCCAAACCATCAATATATATAGTACAAGAAGTCTAGCACTCAACTTCAGTAACCGTAGAAACGATTTATTGGTAGCACAAGAAACGTTTCAGTCCCTTGGGACTTTCATCAGTCACGTGCTTTCATCAGTCTTGCGGTGGACGCCGTGTCTGGAGGCGGCTCTCCTCCCCTCTCCCTTCAGTCTTCACAGCTACGGGTGTGTTTTCCTGTAGGTGGTCATTATCCACCATTTCGCCTCTGTGTTCCAGCTCTTATTTCCGCCCCCATTTCGGCTATTTGGGGCGTTCTACGTATGCGCCATTTTCATTTACGTTGTGTTCAACTCTAGATTATTGGCCATATCGGCCCTCATAAGCACGTGACTGATGAAAGTCCCAAGGGACTGAAACGTTTCTTGTGCTACCAATAAATCGTTTCTACGGTTACTGAAGTTGAGTGCTAGACTTCTTGTACTATATATAATGTTCCAGTATTGGACTTGTTTTCCTCCTGGATCGTTCCTGTGGCCTGCTGCTCTGCATAGCTAAGTTTTCCTTGCTATTTTGTTTGCTTTTCTTCTGTCCAGCTTATCTATTTGTTTGCTGGAAGCTCTGGGACGCAGAGGGTGTACCTCCGTGCCGTTAGTTCGGTACGGAGGGTCTTTTTGCCCCCTTTGCGTGGTTTTTAGGGTTTTGTGTTGACCGCAAAGTTACCTTTCCTATCCTCGCTCTGTTCAGAAAGTCGGGCCTCACTTTGCTAAATCTATTTCATCTCTACGTTTGTCTTTTCATCTTAACTCACAGTCATTATATGTGGGGGGCTGCCTTTTCCTTTGGGGTATTTCTCTGAGGCAAGGTAGGCTTATTTTCTATCTTCAGACTAGTTAGTTTCTCAGGCTGTGCCGAGTTGCATAGGCAGAGTTAGGCGCAATCCACGGCTGCCTCTAGTGTTGTTTGGAGAGGATTAGGGATTGCGGGCAACAGAGTTCCCACGTCTCAGAGCTCGTTCTATGATTTTGGGTTGTTGTCAGATCACTGTATGTGCTCTGACCGCTATGTCCATTGTAGCACTGAATTGCCTTTCATAACAGTACAGGAAGCCAAAAGTACTAACGATTCTCAATAGAGGGAAAAAGGAAGTTCTGAGACCATTTTTTTTTCTTTGCACTGTGTTTTGCCTTTTTTTTCCCCTAGACATTTGGGTGGTTCAGTACACAGGTGTAGCGATGGACATTAGAAGTCTGTCTTCATTTGTGGATCAGCTCTCGGCAAGAGTACAAAAGATTCAAGACACTATTGATCAGAAAGCTATGTTGGAACCAAGAATTCCTATTCCTGATTTGTTTTTTGGAGATAGAACTACGTTTCTGAGTTTCAAAAATAATTGTAAATTATTTCTGGCCTTGAAACCTCGCTCCTCTGGTGATCCAGTTGAACAGGTTTTGATTGTTATTTCTTTTTTGCGCGGCGACCCTCAGGACTGGGCATTTTCTCTTGCGCCAGGAGATCCTGCATTGAGTAATATCGATGCGTTTTTCCTGGCGCTCGGATTGCTGTACGATGAACCTAATTCAGTGGATCAGGCAGAGAAAAATTTGCTGGCTCTTTGTCAGGGTCAGGATGAGATAGAGGTATATTGTCAGAAATTTAGAAAGTGGTCCGTGCTCACTCAATGGAATGAATCTGCGCTGGCAGCTATGTTCAGAAAGGGTCTCTCTGAAGCCCTTAAGGATGTCATGGTGGGATTTCCTATGCCTGCTGGTTTGAATGAGTCTATGTCTTTGGCCATTCAGATCGGTCGACGCTTGCGTGAGCGTAAATCTGTGCACCATTTGGCGGTATTACCTGAGCTTAAACCTGAGCCTATGCAGTGCAATAGGACTTTGACCAGAGTTAAACGGCAAGAACACAGACGTCTGAATGGGCTGTGTTTCTACTGTGGTGATTCCACTCACGCTATCTCTGATTGTCCTAAGCGCACTAAGCGGTTCGCTAGGTCTGCCACCATTGGTACGGTACAGTCAAAATTTCTTCTGTCCGTTACCTTGATCTGCTCTTTGTCATCGTATTCTGTCATGGCATTTGTGGATTCGGGCGCTGCCCTGAATTTGATGGACTTGGAGTATGCTAAGCGTTGTGGGTTTCTCTTAGAGCCCTTGCAGTGTCCTATTCCATTGAGAGGCATTGATGCCACGCCTTTGGCCAAGAATAAGCCTCAATACTGGACCCAGCTGACCATGTGCATGGCTCCTGCACATCAGGAGGTTATTCGCTTTCTGGTGTTGCATAATCTGCATGATGTGGTCGTGTTGGGGTTGCCATGGCTACAAGCCCATAATCCAGTATTAGATTGGAAATCCATGTCGGTGTCCAGCTGGGGTTGTCAGGGGGTATATGGTGATGTTCCATTTCTGTCAATTTCGTCATCCACCCCTTCTGAGGTTCCAGAGTTCTTGTCTGATTACCGGGATGTATTTGATGAGCTCAAGTCCGATGCCCTACCTCCGCATAGGGATTGTGATTGTGCTATCAATTTGATTCCTGGTAGTAAATTCCCAAAAGGTCGACTGTTTAATTTATCCGTGCCTGAGCACGCCGCTATGCGCAGTTATGTGAAGGAATCCCTGGAGAAGGGGCATATTCGCCCGTCATCGTCACCATTAGGAGCAGGGTTCTTTTTTGTAGCCAAGAAGGATGGTTCGCTGAGACCTTGTATAGATTACCGCCTTCTAAATAAGATCACGGTTAAATTTCAGTACCCCTTGCCTTTGTTATCTGATTTGTTTGCTCGGATTAAGGGGGCTAGTTGGTTCACCAAGATAGATCTTCGTGGTGCGTATAATCTGGTGCGAATCAGGCGAGGAGATGAATGGAAAACTGCATTTAATACGCCCGAGGGTCATTTTGAGTATCTAGTGATGCCATTCGGACTTGCCAATGCTCCATCAGTGTTTCAGTCCTTTATGCATGACATCTTCCGAGAGTACCTGGATAAATTCCTGATTGTGTACTTGGATGACATTTTGATCTTCTCGGATGATTGGGAGTCTCATGTGAAGCAGGTCAGAACAGTTTTTCAGGTCCTGCGTGCTAATTCTTTGTTTGTGAAGGGATCAAAGTGTCTCTTTGGTGTGCAGAAGGTTTCATTTTTGGGGTTCATCTTTTCCCCTTCTACTATCGAGATGGATCCTGTTAAGGTCCAAGCCATCCATGATTGGACTCAGCCGACATCTCTGAAAAGTCTGCAAAAGTTCCTGGGCTTTGCTAATTTTTATCGTCGCTTCATCTGAAATTTTTCTAGTATTGCCAAACCATTGACCGATTTGACCAAGAAGGGTGCTGATTTGGTTAATTGGTCTTCTGCTGCTGTGGAAGCTTTTCAAGACTTGAAGCGTTGTTTTTCTTCTGCCCCTGTGTTGTGTCAACCAGATGTTTCTCTTCCGTTCCAGGTCGAGGTTGATGCTTCTGAGATTGGAGCAGGGGCTGTTTTGTCGCAGAGAGGTTCTGATTGCTCAGTGATGAAACCATGCGCTTTTTTTTCCAGGAAGTTTTTGCCTGCTGAGCGAAATTATGATGTGGGCAACCGAGAGTTGCTGGCCATGAAGTGGGCATTCGAGGAGTGGCGTCATTGGCTTGAAGGAGCTAAGCATCGCGTGGTGGTATTGACTGATCATAAGAACTTGACTTATCTTGAGTCTGCTAAGCGGTTGAATCCTAGACAGGCTCGTTGGTCGCTGTTTTTTGCCCATTTTGACTTTGTGATTTCGTACCTTCCGGGCTCTAAAAATGTGAAGGCGGATGCTCTGTCTAGGAGTTTTGTGCCCGAACCTTCCGGGTTTGTCTGAGCCGACGGGTATCCTCAAGGAAGGAGTAATTGTGTCTGCCATCTCCCCTGATTTGCGGCGGGTGCTGCAAAAATTTCAGGCTAATAAACCTGATCGTTGTCCAGCGGAGAGACTGTTTGTCCCTGATAGGTGGACCAATAAAGTTATCTCTGAGGTTCATTGTTCGGTGTTGGCTGGTCATCCTGGAATCTTTGGTACCAGAGAGTTGGTGGCTAGATCCTTTTGGTGGCTGTCTCTGTCGTGGGATGTGCGTGTTTTTGTGCAGTCCTGTGGGATTTGTGCTCGGGCTAAGCCCTGCTGTTCTCATGCCAGTGGGTTGCTTTTGCCCTTGCCGGTCCCGAAGAGGCCTTGGACACATATCTCTTTGGATTTTATTTCTGATCTTCCCGTTTCTCAAAATATATCAGTCATTTGGGTGGTCTGTGATCGCTTTTCTAAGATGGTCCATCTGGTACCCTTGTCTAAATTGCCTTCCTCCTCTGATTTGGTGCCATTGTTCTTCCAGCATGTGGTTCGTTTACATGGCATTCCAGAGAATATCGTTTCTGACAGAGGTTCCCAGTTTGTTTCAAGGTTTTGGCGAGCCTTTTGTGGTAGGATGGGCATTGACTTGTCTTTTTCCTCGGCTTTCCATCCTCAGACTAATGGCCAGACCGAACAAACCAATCAGACCTTGGAAACATATCTGAGATGCTTTGTTTCTGCCGATCAGGATGACTGGGTGTCCTTTTTGCCTTTGGCTGAGTTCGCCCTTAATAATCGGGCCAGCTCGGCTACCTTGGTTTCGCCATTTTTCTGCAATTCTGGGTTCCATCCTCGTTTCTCTTCAGGACAGGTTGAGTCTTCGGACTGTCCTGGTGTGGATACTGTGGTGGACAGGTTGCAGCAGATTTGGACTCATGTAGTGGACAATTTGACCTTGTCCCAGGAGAAGGCTCAACGTTTCGCTAATCGCAGACGCCGTATGGGTCCCCGACTTCGTGTTGGGGATCTGGTTTGGTTATCTTCTCGTCATATTCCTATGAAGGTTTCCTCTCCTAAGTTTAAACCTCGTTTCATTGGTCCGTATAGGATTTCTGAGGTTCTTAATCCTGTGTCTTTTCGTTAGTTCGGTACGGACGGTCTTTTTGCCCCCTTTGCGTGGTTTTCTTTAGGGTTTTGTGTAGACCGCAAAGTTACCTTTTCTATCCTCGATCTGTTAAGAAAGTCGGGCCTCACTTTGCTGAATCTATTTCATCTCTACGTTTGTCTTTTCATCTTAACTGACAGTCATTATATGTGGGGGGCTGCCTTTTCCTTTGGGGTATTTCTCTGAGGCAAGGTAGGCTTATTTTCTATCTTCAGGCTAGTTAGTTTCTCAGGCTGTGCCGAGTTGCATAGGCAGAGTTAGGCGCAATCCACGGCTGCCTCTAGTGTTGTTTGGAGAGGATTAGGGATTGCGGTCTGCAGAGTTCCCACGTCTCAGAGCTCGTTCTATGATTTTGGGTTGTTGTCAGATCACTGTATGTGCTCTGACCGCTATGTCCATTGTAGCACTGAATTGCCTTTCATAACAGAGAGGGCATCAGCCTTAATGTTCTTAGAACCTGGAAGGTACGAGACCACGAAATCAAAACGGGAAAAAAACAAGGACCATCGAGCTTGTCTAGGATTCAGCCATTTGGCAGACTCGAGGTAAATCAAATTCTTATGATCGGTCAAGACTACAATACGATGCTTAGCTCCCTCAAGCCAATGTCGCCACTCCTCAAACGCCCACTTCATAGCCAACAACTTCCGATTGCCGACATCATAATTGCGCTCAGCAGGCGAAAACTTATGGGAAAAGAAGGCACACGGTTTCATTAAGGAACCAACAGGATCCCTCTGAGACAAAACGGCCCCTGCCCCAATCTCAGAAGTGTCAACCTCAACCTGAAACGGAAGAGAAACATCCGGTTGGCGCAACACCGGAGCAGAAGCAAATCGACGTTTAAGCTCCTGAAAGGCAGAGACAGCCGCAGAGGCCCAATTCGCCACATCAGCGCTTTTCTTCGTCAAATCGGTCAAGGGTTTAACCACGCTGGAAAAATTAGCAATGAAACGGCGATAAAAATTTGCAAAACCCAAAAATTTCTGAAGGCTCTTCACGGATGTGGGCTGAATCCAATCATGAATGGCCTGAACCTTAACCAGATCCATCTCTATAGATGAGGGAGAAAAAATAAAGCCCAAAAAAGAAACCTTCTGCACCCCAAAGAGACACTTAGACCCTTTCACAAACAGGGCATTGTCACGTAGGATCTGAAATACCATCCTGACCTGTTCCACATGAGACTCCCAATCATCGGAAAAAAACAAAATATCATCCAAATATACAATCAAGAACTTATCAATATAAGTCCGGAAAATATCATGCATGAAGGACTGAAAAACAGATGGAGCATTAGTGAGCCCGAATGGCATCACAAGGTATTCAAAATGGTCTTTGGGCATGTTAAACGCAGTTTTCCATTCATCACCCTGCTTAATACGAACAAGATTATATGCCCCCCGAAGGTCAATCTTCGTAAACCAACTAGCTCCCTTAATCCTAGCAAACAAATCGGTAAGCAAAGGTAAAGGGTATTGAAACTTGACCGTGATTTTATTCAAGAGGCGATAATCAATACAGGGTCTCAAGGAACCATCTTTTTTAGCAACAAAAAAGAACCCCGCTCCCAACGGTGAAGAAGATGGCCGAATATGCCCTTTCTCCAAAGACTCCTTAATATAGCTCCGCATGGCGGTATGTTCAGTCACAGACAGGTTGAAAAGTCGACCCTTAGGAAACTTACAGCCTGGAATCAAGTCAATAGCACAATCGCAGTCCCTGTGCGGTGGAAGGAAACTGGACTTGGGCTCATCGAATACATCCTGAAAATCAGACAAAAACTCTGGAATTTCAGAAGAGGAAGAAGAGGAGATTGACATCAAAGGAACATCATTATGAACCCCCTGACAACCCCAACTAGTCACAGACATGGACTTCCAATACAACAAAGGATTATGTACCTGCAACCATGGAAAACCCAGCACGATAGCATCATGCAAATTATGCAACACCAGAAATCGACAATCCTCCTGATGGGCTGGCGCCATGTGCATGGTCACCTGTGTCCAAAACTGGGGCTTATTTTTAGCCAAGGGTGTAGCATCAATGCCCCTTAAAGGAATAAGGTTCTGCAAAGGCTGCAAGGGAAAACCACAACGCCTGGCAAACTCAAAGTCCATTAAGTTCAAGGCAGCGCCTGAATCCACAAACGCCATGACAGAAAATGATGACAATGAGCAGATCAAGGACACAGATAACAGAAATTTAGGTTGTACAGTCCTGATGCTAAATGAACTAGCGATCCTCTTTGTCCGCTTAGGGCAGACTGAAATGACACGAGAAGCGTCGCCACAATAATAACACAACCTATTCTGACGTCTGAATCATTGTCGTTCCGTTTTACAGAATCCTATTACACTGCATTGGCTCAGGAGTCTGCTCTGAGAACAACACCACTGCGCGCACAGTTCTGCGCTCCCATAAGTGCCGGTCAATCTGAATGGCCAGAGACATAGAATCACTCAGACTGGAAGGCGTGGGAAACCCCACCATAACATCTTTAATGGATTCAGAAAGACCCTTTCTGAACATTGCCGCCAAAGCATCATTATTCCATTTAGTCAACACAGACCATTTTCTGAATTTCTGACAATACAATTCTGCCGCCTCTTGACCCTGAGACAGGGCCAACAAGGTCTTCTCAGCTTGATCCACAGAATTAGGTTCATCATATAATAATCCTAAAGCCTGAAAAAAGGAGTCTACATTAAGCAAAGCCGGATTCCCAGATTCCAGAGAAAATGCCCAATCCTGCGGGTCGCCACGCAGCAGGGAGATGACGATTTTAACCTGCTGAATGGAATCACCGGAGGATCGAGGTCTCAAAGCAAAAAACAGTTTACAGTTGTTTTTAAAACTCAAAAATTTGGACCTGTCTCCAAAAAACAAATCAGGAGTAGGAATCTTCGGCTCTAAAACAGGAGTTTGAACAATATAATCAGAAATACCCTGCACCCTAGCAGCAAGCTGGTCTACACGAGAAACTAATTCCTGAACATCCATGCTTGCACAAGGCTCCTCAGCCACCCAGAGATAAAGAGGGAAGAGAAGATAAAGCAGACTGATGAAAAAAAATGGCTCAACACCTTTCTTCCCTTCTTCTGAGATGCATTTAACTCATTATTGGCCAGTTGAACTGTTATGATGCGGTGACCTTGGAGCAGCATGAAAACTTTCACTGGAGTAGGTGGTAACTATACTGACCGCAAATCCTGATCTTAACACCGCAACTAGAAGTAGCCGTGGGGTGTACCTAACAAGCCCTAGACACCTCGTCACAGCCGGAGGACTAAATACCCCTAAAGATGGAAATAGGAATACTATCTTGCCTCAAAGCAGAACCCCAAAGGATAGGCAGCCCCCCACAAATATTGGCTGTGAGTAGGAGAGGAAAGACACCCACAGTCAGAAAACAGAATTTAGCACAAAAAGCCGCTCTAGCTAAAATAGGAAAGGATAGGACAGAGTTCTGTGTGGTCAGTATTAAAACCCTTCCAAAAATATCCACAGCAGATTATACAAAAATTCCTCCATCTAACTAAAGATGTGGAACTTATATCTGCAACTCCAGAGACTACTAAACTCAGAGCAGAAATACAATCAAAAACAAGCACACAAGCCATAGAAAAAGAAACAGACACTTATCTTTGCTGAATTGGCAGCTAAGCAGGAGAAGCCAGACAGAGAACCAATACTTCCCAAGAAACATTGACAACTGGCAAGGACTAATGAGTCCTGCAAACCTAAATACTCCAGTCAGAACTGCAATCAGCAGATACACCTGTCCAGGACTGCAGCCCAGAGACAACTGCATTACCACCTACAACCACCGGAGGGAGCCCAAAAGCAGAATTCACAACAGCCGCCTGTTTACTCCTGTTACCAATTTTTAACTGCTTTTAGCCAACTTTTTTATTTTAGGCCTACTAAGTCTGTCTGCGCCACTTATTACAGTTGTCCTCCACTGAACAAAGCCAAGCCGCCTGTTTACTACTGTTACCAATTTTGAACTGCATTTATCCTACTTTTGTATTTGGGCCTACTAACTGTCTGCGTCACTCATTACAGTTGTCCTCCACTGAACAAAGCCAAGCCGCCTGTTTACTCCTGTTACCAATTTTGAACTGCTTTTAGCCTACTTTTTTATTTTAGGCCTACTAAGTCTGTCTGCGCCACTCATTATAGCTGTCCTCCATTGAACAAAGCTATGCCGCCTGTGTATTCCAGTTACCAATTTTGAACTGCATTTAGCCTACTTACTTATTTAGGCCTACTAGCTGTGTCTGCCTCCCATTACAGTTGTCCTCCACTGAACAAAGCTGAGTTGCCAGTTTACTCCTGTTTTAAATAATAAACTGCATTTGGCCTACTTGTTTGGTTGGGCCTACTAACGGTGTCTGCCGCTCCTTGCTTTTCTCCTCCACTGAACAAAGCTGAGCCTCAATTTTCATCCTGTTTCGGATATTAAACTGCTTTTGGCCTACTTGTTTGGTTGGGCCTACTAACGGTGTCTGCCGATGCTTGTTGTTCTCCTCCACTGAACAAAGCTGAGCCTCAATTTTCATCATGTTCCAGATATTAAACTGCATTTGGCCTACTTGTTTGGTTGGGCCTACTAACGGTGTCTGCCGCTGCTTGTTGTTCTCCTTCAACTGTACAAAGCTGAGCCTCAATTTTCATCCTGTTTCAGATATTAAACTGCATTTGGCCTACTTGTTTGGTTGAGTGTTGTGAATTCTGCTCTTGGGTTCCCTCCAGTGGTTGTAGGTGGGAATGCAGTTGTCTCTGAGTCACAGACCTGGCCAGGTGTATCGGATGATTACAATTCTGACTGGGATATTTAAGTGGGCAGGATCCTTTAGCCCTTGCCAGTAGTCAATGTTCCTTGTGAAGTGTTGGATCACTTTCTGGCTTCTCCTGCTCGCTGCCAATTTCAGCAAAGATAAGTGTTTGGTTTTTGTTTCTGTGGCACACTGCCGGTGTGCTTGTTTCAGTTTTATTCCTGCTCTGATTGTAGGATTCACTGGAGTTGCAGATTTACGCTCCTACATCTTTTAGTAAAGATTTTGGAAAGTTTTTGTATATTCTGCTGTGGATGTTTTGAAGGGTTTTTATACTGACCGCACAGAACTCTGTCCTATCCTGTCCTATCTAGCTAGAGTGGCCTCCTGTGCTAATCCTGTTTTTCTGCCTGTGTATGTTTTTTCCTCTCCGACTCACCGCCAATATTTGTGGGGGGCTGTCTATCCTTTGGGGATTTTCTCTGAGGCAAGATAGTATTCCTATTTCCATCTTTAGGGGTATTTAGTTCTCCGGCTGTGACGAGGTGTCTAGGTGTGTTAGGTCACCGGATCATAACAGTTGGGCCTACTAACGGTGTCTGCTGCTGCTTGTTGTTTTCCTCCACTGAACAAAGCTGAGCCTCAATTTTCATCCTGTTTCAGGTATTAAATTGCATTTGGCCTACTTGTTTGGTTGGGCCTACTAACGGTGTTTGCCGCTCCTTGCTTTTCTCCTCCACTGAACAAAGCTGAGCCTCAATTTTCATCCTGTTTCAGATATTAAACTGCATTTGGCCTACTTGTTTGGTTGGGCCTACTAATGGTGTCTGCCGCTGCTTGTTGTTCTCCTTCAACTGTACAAAGCTGAGCCTCAATTTTCATCCTGTTTTGGATATTAAACTGCATTTGGCCTACTTTTTGGGTTGGGCCTACTAACGGTGTCTGCCACTCCTTGCTTTTCTCCTCCACTGAACAAAGCTGAGCCGCCTGTTTACTCCTGTTACCAATTTTGAACTGCATTTGGCCCACTTTATTACTTGGGTCTACTAACTGTGTCTGCCACTCATTACAGTTGTCCTCCACTGAACAAAGCAATGCCGCCTGTTTAGTCCTGTTACCACTTTTGAACTGCATTTAGCCTACTTTATTATTTGGGCCTATATCTATATTTCCTTCTCATCCTGCCCATTGGCCAGCCACTGCGACATGAGTCTGCTGGTAGATTGACCCAGACCACTACATTCCCCTTGCACTCTACACAGCCAGAATCTGACCCTGCTGAAAGTCAGGTTCCCCTTCCCGCATACTATACCACCTTACATTGGGACAAAGAGGAAGGTGCAGATGAAAGTGCAGGTTCCTTCATCAGGAGGGGGGCATACTCGTTGGCACTGGCACAGGGCCCCTCATAGTACGCAAATGTGTCTCTGGCAGTGGGAGGCGCCGCCTGCCGTTAAATACACCGCCGTACTATGAGGGACCCTGTGCCAGTGCCAACTAGTGGGCCCCCCTGCTTGCTCAGGATCGCAGCACTTGCAAAGTTGAAATACTTACCTCTCCCTGCTCCACCGCCATGACGTATTCCGCGTTTCCTGGGCCCACGAAAATCTTGAGCCAGCCCTATTCCCCCATAACTTTAGCCAAATGAGCCCCTGTTTTCAATGCCTAACTATTATTATAAAGTAAATTAAGATTGACAAGCTTAAGAAATAAGAATTGATGTTTTGGCATTAAAATTAGCACTGTAGGTGTTTTCCTGTCCTCAACTCACTGCTGACTTTGATTCCCAATTGACTTGCATTGGGTTTCGTGTTTCGGTTGGCCTCCGACTTTTCAAAATAATCGGCCGATTTCACCCTGCCCGACTTTTGACAAAGTCGGGTTTCGCGAAACCCGACTCGATCCTAAAAAGGTAAAAGTCGCTCAACTCTAGTGCAGGGTAATTTATTGAATGGGACCAGATGACACATCTTACTAAACCAGTCCACAACAACACAGATGACAGAAAAGCCCTCAGAGATCGGCAGATTGGTGATAAAATCCATAGCAGGATGTGACCATGGCGAATTAAGAACCTCCAAAGGGCACAGCAACCCTGCAGCCAGGGCACGTGTGACCTTTGACCTAGCGCACACAGAACACTGATGTACCCACTTGATGAATTCTCTTTGCCACCCTGGCCGATCGCGGCCGGGTGTCAGCTGACTATCGCAGCTGACATCAGCACTATGTGCCAGGAGTGGTCATGGACCGCCCCCCGGCACATTAACCCCCGGCATACTGCGATCAAACATGATCGCAGTGTTCCGGCGGTATAGGGAAACATCGCGCAGGGAGGGGGCGCCGGTTAGCCTCCCTGCTGTGCATGTCAGATCGCTGATCTGACACACTGCACAGCAAAGTGTCAGATCAGCAATCTTACACTATAACATGATGCCCCCCCCCCCCCCCGAGGGGCAATGTTATAGTGTAAAAAAAAAATTCACATGTGAAAAAAAATTTAAGAAAAAATTCCTTAAAAAAAAATATATATATATATATATTTTTTTTGTTCCTATAAATACATTTCTTTATGTAAATTAAAAAAAATAAAAGTACACATTTAGTATCGCCGTTATACGTAACGACCCCACCTATAAAACTGTCCCACTAGTTAACCCCTTCAGTGAACACCGGAAAAAAAAAAACGAGGCAAAAAACAATGCTTTATTATCATAAGGCAGAACAAAAAGTGGAATAACACTCGATCAAAAAGACTGATATAAATAATCATGGTACCACTGAAAACGTCATCTTATCCCGCAAAAAACGAGCTGCCATACATCGTCAAAGAAAAAAGTTATAGTCCTCAGAATAAAGCGATGCAAAAATAATTATTTTTTCTATAAAATAGTTTTTATTGTATAAAAGTTCCAAAACAAAAAAAATTATATAAATTAGGTATCACTGTAATCGTACTGACCCGAAGAATAAAACTGCTTTATCCATTTTACCAAACCCGGAACGGTATAAACGCCTACCCCAAAATAAATTCATGAACAGCTGGTTTTTGGTCATTCTGCCTCACAAAAATCGGAATAAAAAGCGATAAAAAAATGTCACATGCCCGAAGATGTTACCAATAAAAACGTCAACTCATCCCACAAAAAACAAGACCTCACATGACTCTGTGGACCCAAATATGGAAAAAATTATAGCTCTCAAAATGTGGTAACGCAAAAAATATTTTTTGCAATAAAAAGTGTCTTTCAGTGTGTGACGGCTGCCAATCATAAAAATCCGCTAAAAAACCCGCTACAAAAGTAAATCAAACCCCCATTCATCACCCCCTTAGTTAGGGAAAAATTAAAAAATGTATTTATTTCCATTATCCGGTTAGGGCTAGGGTTAGGGTAAGGGTTAGGGTTGGGGCTAAAGTTAGGGTTAGGGTTTGGATTACATTTACGGTTGGGAATAGGGTTGGGATTAGGGTTAGGGATGTGTCAGGGTTAGGGGTGTGGTTAGGGTTACCGTTGGGATTAGGGTTAGGGGTGTGTTTGGATTAGGGTTTCAGTTATAATTGGGGGGTCTCCACTGTTTAGGCACATCAGGGGCTCTCTAAACGCGACATGGCGTCCGATCTCAATTCCAGCCAATTCTGCGTTGAAAAAGTAAAACAGTGCTTCTTCCCTTCCAAGCTCTCCCGTGCGCCCAAACAGGGGTTTACCCCAACATATGGGGTATCAGCGCACTCAGGACAAATTGGACAACAACTTTTGGGTCCAATTTCTCCTGTTACCCTTGGGAAAATACAAAACTGGGCGCTAAAAAATAATTTGTGTGGAAAAAAAAAGATTTTTACTTTTACAGCTCTGCGTTATAAACTGTAGTGAAACAATTGGGGGTGCAAAGTTCTCACAACACATCTAGATAAGTTCATTGGAGGGTCTATTTTCCAATATGGGGTCACTTGTGGGGGGTTTCTACTGTTTAGGTACATTAGGGGCTCTGCAAACGCAATGTGACGCCTGCAGACCAATCCATCTAAGTCTGCATTCCAAATGACGCTCCTTCCCTTCTGAGCTCTGCCATGTGCTCAAACGGTGGTTCCCCCCACATATCGGGTATCAGCGTACTCAGGGCAAATTGGGCAGCAACTTTTGGGGTCCAATTTCAACTGTTACCCTTGGGAAAATAAAAAACTGGGTGCTAAAAAATAATTTTTGTGGAAAAAAAAAGGATTTTTTTATTTTCACGGCTCTGCGTTATAAACTGTAGTGAAACACTTGGGTGTTTAAAGCCCACAACACATCTAGATGAGTTCCTTAGTGGGTCTACTTTCCAAAATGGTGTCACTTGTGTGGGGTTTTAATGTTTAGACACATCAGTGGCTCTCTAAACGCAACATGGCATCCCATCTCAATTCCAGTCAATTTTGCATTGAAAAGTCAAATGGCGCTCCTTCCCTTCTGAGCTCTGCCATGCACCCAAACAGTGGTTTACCCCCACATATGGGGTATCAGCGTACTCAGGACAAATTGTACAACAACTTTTGGGGTCCAATTTCTTCTCTTACCTTTGGGAAAATAAAAAACTGGGGGCAAAAATATCATTTTTGTGAAAAAATATGATTTTTTTATTTTTACGGCTCTGCGTTATAAACTTCTGTGAAGCACTTGGTGGGTCAAAGTGCTCACCACACATCTAGATAAATTACTT
Organism: Ranitomeya imitator; assembly: GCF_032444005.1. NCBI lineage: Eukaryota > Metazoa > Chordata > Amphibia > Anura > Dendrobatidae > Ranitomeya > Ranitomeya imitator. The sequence goes on from NC_091286.1 coordinate 160,120,083, forward strand.
AGGTGGTCTACTTTCCAAAATGGTGTCAGTTGTGGGGGGTTTCAATGTTTAGGCACATCCATGGCTCTCCAAACGCAACATGGCGTCCCATCTCAATTCCTGTCAATTTTGCATTGAAAAGTCAAACGGCGCTCCTTCCTTTCCGAGCTCTCTCATGCACCCAAACAGTGGTTTACCCCCATATATGGGGTGTCAGCATACTCAAGACAAATTGTACAACAACTTTTGTGGTCTATTTTCTCCTGTTATCCTTGGTAAAATAAAACAAATTGGAGGTGAAGTAAAATTTTTGTGAAAAAAAGTTAAATGTTCATTTTTATTTAAACATTCCAAAAATTCCTGTGAAACACCTGAACGGTCAATAAACCTCTTGAATGTGATTTTGAGCACCTTGAGGGGTGCAGTTTTTAGAATGGTGTCACACTTGGTTATTTCCTATCATATAGACCCCTCAAAATGACTTCAAATGAGATGTGGTCCCTAAAAAAAATGGTGCTGTAAAAATGAGAAATTGCTGGTCAACTTTTAACCTCTAACAAAAAAAAATTTTGGTTCCAAAATTGTGCTGATGTAAAGTAGACATGTGGGAAATGTAACTTATTAAGTATTTTGTGTGACATATCTTTGTGATTTAATTGCATTAAAATTCAAAGTTGGAAAATTGCTAAATTTTCAAAATTTTTGCCAAATTTCAATTTTTTTTCACAAATAATCGCAGGTAATATCAAAGAAATTTTACCACTAACATGAAGTACAATATGTCACGAGAAAATAATGTCAGAATCACCGGGATCTGTTGAAGCGTTCCAGAGTTATAACCTCATAAAGGGACAGTGGTCAGAATTGTAAAAATTGGCCGGGTCATTTAACGTGCAAACCACCCTTGGGGGTAAAGGGGTCAAAACCTCCTTCTCGGGAATTGTCAGATTAAATAAACGAGTCTTAGGAAGTGTGGCACCAGGAACAAACTCAATTGCACAGTCGTAATCTCTATGGAGTGGTAGAGCTCCAAAAATACCCTCAAGAAATCCTGAATGGCTTCACGTAGCCCCTACTTAACAACGGCAGCAATGTGAACATTACAACAATTACCATAACAACCCTGACCCCAGGACCTTATAGTACTAGATGACCAGTCCAGCAAAGGATTGTGCATTTTTAACCAGGGTAAACCCAGGATGACTAGGCAAGGTAATTTAGCAAGAACAAACAAGTCTATACACTCCTGATGTTTCACATTCACCATAAGTGGGAACCCGGTAACCTTTCGAGAAATACACCCATGTTCTAGAGGAGTGTTATCAATAGCCACAACAGGAATAGGAGATTACAATGGTTCAGAATCAAACTTATATTTGTCTAGGAATTGTTGATCAATCAAATTAAGTGCAGAACCACAATCCACCATTGCCTGAAAATCAATGGAATGACCATGATATGTGGTCTTACCAGAAAAAAAAACTCTAGCTGACCGTAAAAATGCAATACGAACTGGAGTGTTAATCCTACTGACCTTTTTTTTTTTCTTTCCTTATGCAAACCTCACATTGCTTAATAAAATGGTCAGCCTTACCACAATACAAGCATAGCCCCTCAGAAAACCTCTTCTCCCTCTCCTGGGAACGAGAGGACATTGCCCCAAGTTGCATTGGCTGTCAACGGGGCTATCCTGAGAGACTGGGTCCAGCATTATAAGAGTCTTCTCTTCACTCCGCCTGTCTCTTAATCTTATATCCACACGGATAGCTAATGGCATAGCAGTTTCCAAAGTATCAGGTGCAGGATATGCAATGAGCAAATCTTTAACTCTTTCACTCAAACCTGCTAAAAACTGACGCTGGGTCATTCCACCTGACCTCTGCGGACCATTGTCTGAGCAGGGTGCATCCACAGAGCCCTGTTTAAGCCATCTATAACAACCCCATAGCAGAAAAAAATGCTTCTACTAATGTCAAACAAGGATCTTCAGGATGTAATGAAAACGCCCAGATTTGGGGTTCACCTCGCAATAAAAATATAATAATCCCCACACGCTGTAATTCACTCCCTGAAGATCTGGGTCTAAGCCGAAAATATAGTAAACATGCATTTTTAAATGTAGAAATTTCTAATGGGAACAATTTTGTCATGAGGTCCTCAAGTACGTGTGCTGGAAAGGTTATTGGACTGCATGTAACTTTGGGGCATGCCAGGCCTTGCATTCAATGCAACATTTTTTCCAGGAGGCCCTCCTGTACGTCTCGTGAAAGGGGTATTGGGGTGCGTCCTAATTTTTGGTAGCCCAGCCTCTCACGGCATAGACAATAACAGTATAGGAGACCCACTGTTTAATGGCCCTTTAAGAAGATTAATCCTGCCAGATGCCCCTCTAAAAATAGGCTCTGTGACTTTAAGAGTCCCTCCTTCATAAATGTAATAAAATGTGTCTGCTTATGTGTCACACAACACATGGCTAGGTTTGTTAAATGTTACAATGACATTTCCCAATGAATGCATTTGTATTGGTTGAAAGCAATGCTAAAGTTTAAAAACGCATCAAAAATGCTGCGTGTGAACATAGCCCAAGTGATGGAGGAACATTTTTGTTTGGGGTTAATTATTTTGCGTTAAATGCAAGTCATTACCCTGGAAAGGATGTTCCTTAATGTATTTCCCAGCAAAATCCATTTCGGTTTTGGTTTTGTGTGTTTTTTGGTTCACCCATAAAAATGGTGTGAAACTCTGACAACATTATTTACAGCTGTGACCTAAGAGTCAGGAATGCTTCAATGAGCAGTGTTTTCATTATTTTCAGATGTTTTTAGACCTCAAAAGGACCTCCCATAGACTTACATTGGGCTCGGTGTTCTGTCCGAGTATTGCAAATTGTTCGACCCGAGCAACGAGCACCTGAGCATTTTAGTGCTAGCTCATCACTAGTTGTGATCAGATTACACAAAAATTCCACTTGTTTGGCCACCAAAGTAAGCACTATGTCTGGCGATAAACCAATACAGTTCATCACCCCAAGAACGCCATCCCCACAGTGAAACATGGTGGTGGCAGCATCATGCTGTAGAGATGTTTTTCAGCAGCAGGGACAGGGAAAATGGTCCAAATCAAGGGGAAGATGGATGGTGTGAAATGCAGGGATATTCTTGAGCAAAACATGTTTCAGTCTGTCAGTAATTTGAGACTGGGACAGAGGTTCTCCTTCCAACAAGACAATGATACAAAAGATACTGTTAAAGCAATGCTCGAGTGGTTTAAGGGGAAACGTGTAAACATTTTGAAGTGGCCTAGTCAAAACCCAGACCTTAATCTAATTGAGAATCTGAGAAATAGGCAAAAATCAATTGCAAGATATAGAAAGAGACTTATACACAATAACTTGCAGCTGTAATTGCCACAAAAGCAGACTCTACAAAGTACTGAATTTAGGGGGTAAATAGTTAAGTACACTGATGTTTTCAGTCATTTTGTCCTTTTTGTTGTTTCCTTAATAACAAAAACAAATGTTCACATATATAATCAAAATACAATAAAAAAATAACCAGCAGAATAAATCTTGCTATCTATCCCTGTGCTGTATAATACCAAGACATGATGAATGAAGGCTTCACACGATCTGCAATCTCCTGAACTTGACAAAATGATTTTCCTCCTGGTGATATATCATTTTCTTTGTTTAACTCATGTATTTTTTGGAGCAAATCTGCTTGGAGCAACAAGATAGAATAACTTCCTCCACAATCTCCATGGAACAAAGGTGGCAAGTTTGGAGAACTCTTCAGGCTTTTTTATGTACTTCTATCACTGGATGACATTGTTTCAAATAGAGATGTGCACAGTCAGGTCTTATGTCCTGCTCTGTTTTCCTGCATAGAACATGCCCACAACACTATTCCATATAAGTCAATGAGTCATTTTCTTATGCCTGGGTGTTTGCTGTAAGCAAATTCTATAGAGCCACTGTTGAAGCTACTCAGCAAAGTCATTTTATGGCTGTGGACTGAATGATGCTTCAGCTGATCATTTGTCTAGTAGTAATCTCAGTCGACACTCCCATACAGAGGAGTGCTTACTTGGCCAAGCGCTCCTGTGTTCTCTACACCATGCTCCAAATTATTAGGCAAATGACTTTTTTCTCGGATTTTCCTAAATGGTCAGTGCAAATGACAGTCAGACTAATAAAAGTCATCACCCGTTAGAGTATACATCGAATTTTATTGAAGAAACCTCCCAATGATAACAGTATATTCTCCAAAATGAATAAAAACTCAAAATGCACTGTTCCAAATTATTATGCACAGTAGAATTTCTAAACAATTGATATGTTTTGAAGAACTGAAAATGCTCATTTGTGAAATTTGCAGCATTAGGAGGTCATATTCACTCAACAAAAAAGCTATTTAACTCCAAAACATCCTAACAGGCCAAGTTACATGTTAACATAGGAACTTCATTGATATCACCTTCACAATTCTTGCGTCCATTGAACTTGTGAGTTTTTGGAGAGTTTCTGCTTGTATTTCTTTGCATGAAGTCAGAATAGCCTCCCAGAGTTGCTGTTTTGATGTGAACTGCCTCCCACCCTCATAGATCTTTTGCTTGATGATGCTCCAAATGTTCTCTATAGGGTTGAGGTCAGGGGAAGATGGTGGCCACACCATGATTTTATCTCCTTTTATGCCCATAGCAGCCAATGTCTCAGAGGTATTCTTTGCAGCATGAGATGGTGCATTGTCATGCATGAAGATGATTTTGCTCCTGAAGGCATGTTTCTGCTTTTTATACCATGGAAGAAAGTTGTCAGTCAGAAACTCTATATACTTTGCAGAGGTCATTTTCACACCTTCAGGAACCTTAAAGGGCCCTACTAGTTGTTTCCCCATGATTCCGGCCCAAAAAATGACTCTTCCATTTCCTTGCTGACGTCGCAGCCTTGTTGGGACATGGTGGCCATCCACCAACCATCCACTACTCCATCCATCTGGACCATCCAGGGTTGCTCGACACTCATCAGTAAACAACACTGTATGAAAATTAGTCTTCATGTATGTCTGGGCCCACTGCAACCGTTTCTGCTTTATGCCTTCATTCATTATGCCTTTATCTGCATGAACTCTGTCTGTGCTCTGTTTCAGTCACAAATCTCTTCACAGTATGATGATCACTCTTACGTTTTCGTGAAATATCTAATGCTTTCATACCTTGTCCAAGGCATTGCAGTATTTAACACTTTTCAGCAGCAAGAGATCCTTTTTATTTCCCATAATGCTTGAAACCTATGGCCTGCTTAATCATGTGGAACATCATTTTTAAGTAGTTTTCCTTTAACCCCTTAATGACAGCCAATACGTCTTTTAACTGACCTGAGATATAAGAGAATAGCCTCCCCATACAGGTGACAATCCAGCAGCTGTCGGCTGTACACTATAGCTGACAACTTGCTGCATCAGCCACGATCAGTATTTGCACCTTCTAAATCTGTTCAACCCCTTAGATGCTGCTGTCAATAGTGACTACATCATTATAAATGGTTAACAGAGTGTGGGGGCTTCTTCTTTATCCCAATCTGTGCCCTCAGATCATGATTGTGTGGTCCTGATGTTTGCGATGGCAATTCATGGCCAAATCGCGGCCTTAGAGTCTGACGGCTGTAGTAATCTGTTTAGAAGTTAGCAACATTTAGGTGGTAAAAATACACATTTTCATTTCTGTCATGCCACTTTGCATTAATTCCTGTAAAGCACCTGAAGGGTTAATAAACTACCTGACTGCAGTTTTCAATATGTCAGGGGGTGCTGTTTTTAAAATGGTATCACGTTTGGGGGTTTCCCAATATATGGGACCCCTAAAGTCACTTCAAACATGGATAAGTCCCTAAAAAAATAAATGTGGTAAATTTCTTTGAAAAAATGAAAAATTGCTGCTACATTTTTAAACCTCCTAAAATGCTAACAAAATAAAATAACATTTTACAAATGGTGCAGATGTAAAGCCGACATGTGGGAAATGTTATTTATTAATAGTTTGCTGTTGTATGACTATCTGGATTAAAGGAATAATCATTCAAATTTAGAAAATTGCTAATTTTTTAACATTTTTCTCAAATTTTTTATATTTTTTATAAATAAACACAAAAAATGTTGAACTAAATTTACCATTATCATAAAGTATAATGTGTCACGAAAAAACAATCTCAAAATCACTGGGATTTGTTGAAGCGTTGCAGAGTTATTACCACATAAATTGACACTGGTCAGATTTCAAAAATTTGGCTCGGTCACTAAGGGGTTAATCCCTTCACCCCGAAGCCTCTTTTCACCTAAGTGACAGGGCCAATTTTTACAATTCTGACCACTGTCACTTTATGAGGTCATAACTCTGAAACGCTTCAACAGATCCTGGTGATTCTGAGATTGTTTTCTCGTGACATATTGTACTTTATGATAAGGGTAAAACTTCTTTGATATGACTTGCATTTATTTGTGAAAAAAATGAAAATTTGGCGAAAATTGTGAACATTTTGCAATTTTCAAATTTTTAGTTTTTATGCCCTTAAATTAGAGAGTTATATCACATAATATAGTTAATAAACAACATTTCCCACATGTCTGCTTTACATCAGCACAATTTTGGAAACATAATTTTTTTGTTAGGGAGTTATAAGGGTTAAAAGTTGACCAGCGATTTCTCAATTTTACAACAAAATTTGCAAAACCAATTTATTTAGGGACCACCTCACATTTGAAGTGAATTTGAGGGGCCTATATGACAGAAAATGCCCAAAAGTGACACCATTCTAAAAACTGCACCCCTCAAGGTGCTCAAAACCACATTCAAGAAGATTATTAACCCTTCAGGTGCTTCACAGGAATTTTTGAAATGTTAAAAAATGAACATTTAACTTTTTTTCACACAAAATTTACTTCAGATCTAATTTGTTTTACGGTACCAAGGGTATCAGGTGAAATTGGACCCCAAAAGTCGTTGTGCAATTTGTCATGAGTACACTGATACACCATATGCTGGGGGGAACCACTGTTTGGGCGCATGGCAGAGCTCGGAAGGGAAGGAGCGCCGTTTGACTTTTCAATGCAAAATTGGGTGGAATTGAGATTGGACACCTTGTCGCGTTTGGAGAGCCCCTGATGTGCCTAAACAGTGGAAACCCCCCCACAAGTGACACCATTTTGGAAAGTAGACCCCTAAGGAACTTATCTAGATGTGTGGGGAGCACTTTAAACCCCCAAGTGCTCCACAGAAGTTTATAATGTAGAGCCGAAAAATAAAAAATCATTTTTTTCACAAAAATGATCTTTTCCCCAAAATTTTTTATTTTCCCAATGGTAACAGCACCGATCACGGGCATTGCGGCGGGGTGCCAGCTGTCACATACAGCTGACACCCGCCGTACTAGTACTGCGGCTGGCACAATTGCAGTTGCCGCAGCGCCGTACTAGTATGGCGCATGGCACGAAGGGATTAATTAGAATCACCTGGAAAACTAATTATCACATGTGTTTAAGATTGATTTTAGTGATCCATTGAGCCCTGAGACCCAATACCATCCACCAGTTTATTTGAAAAACAAAACAATCTTTATGACACTTAAATCCAATTTGCATAATAATTTGGAACATGGTGTATGAGAAAGCTGTCAACTGACACATTGGCCGGTGTATTATCTTAGGGAGAGCAATGCGATCAGCAGTCTGAAATAAGCATGTCCGATTAACATCTCTCCAGACCATCAATCAGCCAATGCCCCCATATACATCAGACTGTTTGCCTAACTCGGCAGTTTCAGCTAACATTAGTCTAATGTGTATGGTGGGACTTAAGATGGCTAAATCTCTAATTATGTAAAGTAAATAAAATAATTAATTTGCAATAGTTAAATAGAATTAATAATAATTAAAATAATTAACATTGTCAAAAATTCTCCCTTTAGTTTGGATGCATTTCTTCATGGATTACATACATTATTTAAGGGACATTATCAAATATCCAAAGAAGAAGAATGGGTATTTGCAGACATGGATTTATTACACACAGTTGTTTCTCCAGCAATTCGAATGGCCTTGAAACTGCACCAGGTATGTGTCTTCTATAAAATAAAATGCTATAAAACAATATGATAACTAATAAAATTCTGCTAACTTTATGTTATACTTAACTAGCTATTGAACCCGTGGCCGGGTGGCGAGCATTTTTATTGGAACATTTATACAGTGTTTTCAATAAAATGGCACAGGAGATCACCGTATCAGCGTGTAATTGACTCCAGCACCAATTTATTGAAGTAATGCATTACTGTCAACAGAGCAGTGCGCAAGCGGAGGCCATGGGGTTAATGGTTATGGCTGGCGCGTACGCACTGCTATGTTGAAGTTGTTGTACAATTCGTCAATAAAATGCCGACTGAGTACACGCTTGCATATCCTGTGATATCAATCGACATTTTGTTTAAGACACACTGCCTGCGAATTTGCAAACACAGAGTCTTCAATAAAATGGTGCCGTAGTGTGGTATGTGTGCTGACTCCGGCGCGACACTGAACAGGCACCATCCATCCCGGCTTCAGACAGAAAAACCATCCACTATTAGATATAAGATAGCGGTCTTCAAAAATTTACTGACATGACTGCCTGTAACTACTGTACATCTACATGTTTTATTTTATTGTGAAAAACAATAAAAATATTTGTAAGATATTCTGAGCAGGGGGAAATAAATTACAAACAAGTGCCTGGAAGTGTTATGTCCTAAGACTTAGGAATTATACAGTATTGTATTATGATCAGGGTCAGACTAAGGTCCACAGGGGAAATTGAGCCTAGAGGACCACCCTACAGCTATATGCAAATACCTGTTAACAGTCATCCCAGATATAGTGGAGCATCGACTGTAAAACACAGGCGGCTCCTGCACATCTACTGTGCACCACCATAACTGTGATGTATAATTACTGTAGTTTGCATTAATGGTTCTTTGCTGAAAACAAGTTATCAGATATCCACAGGTTAGGTAGGTTATTATAACTTATTGATCGGAAATCCTACCATTGGAAATCACAATGATCGGAAGAATGGGGAATTCTTATCCCTGACAGGGAACTTTTATCCCCATTTTATACCCATTTAGAATTGAGTGTCCGGTAGGATATCTGACCACAACTCCATTCATCCTCTTTGGGAAATTCTAGAAAGAGCCAAGTACAGTCATTAGGGCATGAATGGATCTGTGGTCAAGTTGTACATGCCGCTCCATACTGATGGGGATAAAAGTTGTACATTCTGCAGATCTGTGCAGGTCCCAGCAGTTGGACTCCCAACAATCAATAGCTTATCAATTAACAGTTGACCATGTTCACACGCTCAGTATTTGGTCTGCATTTTACATCAATATTTGTAAGCCAAAACAAGGAGTGGAACAATCATAGAAACATGTCACTACTTCTGAATTTATCACCAACTCCTGGTTTGGGCTTACAAATACTGAGACAAATTACTGACCAAATACTGAATGTGTGATCATGGCCACAGGATAGGTAATTACTTGTTTTCCGTAGAACCCCTGTAAGTTCATATTTGCTATTGTGTAACAGTCACAGGACAGGGATGAGTTAAATGTCCAAGTATTTAATCTCTTTTGTAAATCGAGAATCTTCCCCTTATTGATATCAGAGAGAACAAGTGACCTCCATACATGAAACAATCCCCTATGACAAGACCAATAATACCACATACAAGGAACAATTACCAGCACACCATGACCAGACTACATATTACCACCTCTTAGTGACCGGATAATACCACATATAAGGAACAAATACCACGACATCATGATCAGACTACATATTGCAACCACATAGTGACCGAATAATGCCACATACAGGGGACAAATACTACCACAACATGACCAGACCACATATTACCACCACATAGCGACCAAATCATACCACATTTAAGGGACAAATAATGTCACACCCAGACCAAACCACATACTACCACCACATAGTGACCGAATAATACCACACAGGGGACAAATACCACCACACCATGACCAGACCACATATTACTAAAACATAGTGAATGAATAATACCACATACAAGAGAAATATCCCGACATCATGACAAGATCACATATTTTACCACCACATAGTGACCAAGCATATAGTATATAGTGTCAGTGTATAGGTAATACAGTGACCACCGGTAAGATTATAAACAGGAGTTCTGGATATAGTATACAGTGTATAGTGTCATTGTACAGGTAATACAGTGATCACCAGTGACATTACACACAGGAGCTCTGTACATAGTATAAAGTGTATAGATAGTGTCAGTGTACAGGTAGCACACCGACTCTCTAGTGACGTTGGTAGTTGAAGTCCTTCATCTTCAATTTTTTTACTTAATCCCATGCAGACCGATTTTAGAGCACATTGCCCACTTTTCCCCCAACTTCTACACTACATCAGATGAAAAAAAAAAGAGCCATAATGCCACCCTGCACAGTAACAGCACCCCCCTTTTGTTCTCCCCTATGGATGACCGTATCCTCTAAAATAAATTAAACAAAAGCAGAAATAATGTCCCCAGATTGGCTCCTACAGTAGGTGTCCCCAGTCTCCACCATAAACCAATAATGTATGTTCCTCATCCTGACCTCCATACAGTAATTATGTCACTCCTTTATTTAATAAGTTGCAAGATCCTGGGCCCCATTATTTAATGTCCCCATTCTGGACCCTAATGTCCACTTAAATAAGGTCCCAATCCTGGGTCCATTCCAGTAATAATGTCCCCATCCTTGGCCCCTATGACGCCCCATCCTGGGTCCTTATGTCCACTTTAAAAATGTCCCCATCCTGGGACCCCTATATCTGCCCCTATGTCCACTACTTGCCCAATCACAGCAGGGGAGGGTTATTGTTTTCACCTTATTGCAATACCCGGCGTCCTCCTGTGGCTTCATATTCGGCGTTGTTGTTAAAATGGCCGGCGACTGCAGCTGTGACAGAACACTCTGCTCTGTGACAGGCCGTGCGCTAATGTCACATAGCAGTGATGTTAAATCGGAGGCCACACACTGATGTCTGCAGCCTTTGATAGGCTGGAGGCCTTTCAATGTTACTGCTATCAAAGGCTGCAGGGGTCATTGTGCGGCCTCTGATTGGCCAGCGGCCATTACTGTAACTGTTATGTGATCTCGGTATGCAGCTTGTCATAGAGTAGAGCGCCCTGTCACAGCTGCAGCCGGTGTTCATATTGATGTAAGTCATCACCAGGCTGGCTCTAGGTTTTCATGGACCCCAGGCAAGAGAGTATCAGTGGGCCCCTTTACCACATACCATGATTCCTGAGGCACAGATAAGAATTATAGGTGTAGTACAAAGCCAAAGATTTCAACGACTTCTTACATTACATGAGTGATATCTACTGTTAATTCTACAATAGCTCAGAAACCAGCAGTGTGTGACCTGAGGGATACAAACGTTTTCATTTTTGGCCAGACAGTATAGTCCTCCATACAGTATTATGGGCACCACATAATCCTTCATATAATATTATGGTCCCTATATAGTCCTCCATATAGCAACAAAAGACCAAATATGAAGATACTGTAGCCAATATCTCCACCATGCTCACACCCCAAGTGGGGGAGCCACCCGGGGAGATATTCAATACCAATTATCAAAACGGACACGCCTCAAAATAGCAACAAGAAGGAAACAATGGAGTTTGAACTCCATAAACAAATATTTATTATTTACAACAAATGGCAACCATAGCCAAAAAACATACAAATATCATAATTCAAATAGACATTACATATAATTGAAAAGGAGGGTGAATAGTAGCAAAAGATGGAAATAGACACCATGTGGGTAATCCTGATACCAAATTTAATACTAATAAAGTGCGTAGTGCCACAAAGTAACAGGGTAAAGGACCAGATAATATAAAGTTCCCCTACAGATCTATACTAATGGCTATGTGTAAATCTAACTAGCCCTGCGCACAGGTTAAATGACCACAAAGTCCGGTCAATAATCAAAGGCCAAAAAGAGGAGGGGAAAAGACGCCATAAATAAGCCCATGTTGATCCTTACCCAAGTATTGGTAACCAGGATACCCCACACGGTGGCCCCAACGCGCGTTTCGCGTCAGCTTTGTCAGGGGGCAGTGTTGCTACACGTCCAGGGTGTGCCTTATAAATGTGCGCAATCTAATGTAATATTTTCCACCTGGTGCGGCGCATGTCGCTGCTCGTCTGACTGGGAATTGCATCCCCAGGCGGCATCCAAGATGGCGCCGCGGCCAGTGCCGTCGCGCTGACGTCACTGAGCCGCACACGTCATCAAGCGGCGCCGCCCACAATGCCCCGGACCTCGGACGTCAGCAGACATGCGCACAGTGGAGCTGTGCTGCTGCACGAAAGGTAATGTAACTAAATAGGGGCGGAACTAACAGACAAATAGAAGACAGGAGCCGAAAGTGACTTAATTATAAGGAGAAAAAGATTAACCCTTGAGCGATTATGTCCTCTCCTGCGTGCCCTATAACAGTGCTTAATATAGTACAATTAATGTTTAAAACTTCATGTGACAACATTCCTTAATGATATTGTGGACCTATAAAAAACACATAAGTACGAAAAACAGGATGTACGAGTGCTGATACATGATATGTGCAAGACATTAAATATCACAAGATAAAGTACAAAATGTGACATATAGTTAATACCATATATAATACTTTACATAAAATTAAAAATATACAGCACAGTTAATTTAATGGTGATAGTGGACCGCACTAAAAAATGCAGAATGTACATAAGCGGTGAACATAGAGATGACAGAGTTTTCATTTGTCCATAAGTGCCATAAATTCAAGGGGGTCAGAGGAGATGGATTCAAAATGTCCAAGGACGAGCCAAGATGAACTTCGCTGAGGCAACAAGAGCTCCACTCAAATAGCACACCAAATTGTGTGGTAAGTATAAATAAATTGAAACTAAAAAAGGTCAAAAGAAAAAATTAATAAAAATGAAAAGATTAAAAATAACCAAAGACAACACACAACACCAAATAATTAAATACATATAACAAGACCGGAGACAAATATTATAAAAAGGAACTAAAGCTAAGCTGTTCATTGAGACCCACTGGAGCAAGTGTATGTAATACTGCAATCCAGCGGCATTCACGTTGGGCCAGTTTTTGTTTGGCATCACCACCTCTTATGCCTGTATGGATCTTCTCAATTCCCCAAACTTTAAGATCCCTGGGATTAAAATTATGATGTCTCCGAAAATGTTTTGGAATTGGTTTCAAATTCTCAATATCCTCCACCTCTCTAGCTGCCTTAATGTCGCGTACGTGTTCACGTACACGAACACGTAACTCCCTTGATGTTAATCCGATGTAGATGAGTTTACATGTGCAAGTCGCATAATATACGACATAAGTCGTGCTACATGTGATATGTTCTTTAATCCTAAACTCACGTACACCATCAGATGAAGTGAAGGTGGAGGATCTAACCATATTCCTGCAGGCCAGACAATCACCGCATGGGAAGAAACCATTTTTTTGTTTCCCAGCTTTAAATGGATCCTGGGTTTTTGCCACGTAATGACTATGTACTAATATATCTTTGATATTATTGCTCCTACGTGCTGTCATAAGAGGTCGTGCCAATAGACAGTTTCTAAGCAAGGGATCGGTTGTTAGAACACAAACACTCGCCTCATCTCTTCCCATCTGTGGTTAAAAGTGGATATAAACCTAGGCTGATTTTCCCATGCTGTTTCCCTGGTCTTGTCTCTTTCCACCAAAAGATCATTTCTACTTGTATGTTTAGCTCTTACATACCCCCTCTTTATAGTCCGTCTGCTGTACCCTCTTTGACGGAAATGCTCCCCAAGGCATGGGAAAGTCAGCCTAGGTTTATATCCACTTTTAACCACAGATGGGAAGAGATGAGGCGAGTGTTTGTGTTCTAACAACCGATCCCTTGCTCAGAAACTGTCTATCGGCACGACCTCTTATGACAGCACGTAGGAGCAATAATATCAAAGATATATTAGTACATAGTCATTACGTGGCAAAAACCCAGGATCCATTTAAAGCTGGGAAACAAAAAAATGGTTTCTTCCCATGCGGTGATTGTCTGGCCTGCAGGAATATGGTTAGATCCTCCACCTTCACTTCATCTGATGGTGTACGTAAGTTTAGGATTAAAGAACATATCACATGTAGCACGACTTATGTCGTATATTATGCGACTTGCACATGTAAACTCATCTACATCGGATTAACATCAAGGGAGTTACGTGTTCGTGTACGTGAACACGTACGCGATATTAAGGCAGCTAGAGAGGTGGAGGGTATTGAGAATTTGAAACCAATTCCGAAACATTTTCGGAGACATCATAATTGTAATCCCAGGGATCTTAAAGTTTGGGGAATTGAGAAGATCCATACAGGCATAAGAGGTGGTGATGCAAACAAAAACTGGCCCAACGTGAATGCCGCTGGATTGCAGTATTACATACACTTGCTCCAGTGGGTCTCAATGAACAGCTTAGCTTTAGTTCCTTTTTATAATATTTGTCTCCGGTCTTGTTATATGTATTTAATTATTTGGTGTTGTGTGTTGTCTTTGGTTATTTTTAATCTTTTCATTTTTATAAATTTTTTCTTTTGACCTTTTTTAGTTTCAATTTATTTATACTTACCACACAATTTGGTGTGCTATTTGAGTGGAGCTCTTGTTGCCTCAGCGAAGTTCATCTTGGCTCGTCCTTGGACATTTTGAATCCGTCTCCTCTGACGCCCTTGAATTCACGGCACTTATGGAAAAATGAAAACTCTGTCATCTCTATGTTCACCGCTTATGTACATTCTGCATTTTTTAGTGCGGTCCACTATCACCATTAAATTAACTGTGCTGTATATTTTTAATTTTATGTAAAGTATTATATATGGTATTAACTATATGTCACATTTTGTACTTTATCTTGTGATATTTAATGTCTTGCACATATCATGTATCAGCACTCGTACATCCTGTTTTTCGTACTTATGTGTTTTTTATAGGTCCACAATATCATTAAGGAATGTTGTCACATGAAGTTTTAAACATTAATTGTACTATATTAAGCACTGTTATAGGGCACGCAGGAGAGGACATAATCGCTCAAGGGTTAATCTTTTTCTCCTTATAATTAAGTCACTTTCGGCTCCTGTCTTCTATTTGTCTGTTAGTTCCGCCCCTATTTAGTTACATTACCTTTCGTGCAGCAGCACAGCTCCACTGTGCGCATGTCTGCTGACGTCCGAGGTCCGGGGCATTGTGGGCGGCGCCGCTTGATGATGCGTGCGGCTCAGTGACGTCAGCGCGACGGAACTGGCCGCGGCGCCATCTTGGATGCCGCCTGGGGATGCAATTCCCGGTCGGACGAGCGGCGACATGCGCCGCACCAGGTGGAAAATATCACATTAGATTGCGCACATTTATAAGGCACACCCTGGACGTGTAGCAACACTGCCCCCTGATGAAGCTGAAGCGAAACGCGCGTTGGGGCCACCGTGTGGGGTATCCTGGTTACCAATACTTGGGTAAGGATCAACATGGGCTTATTTATGGCGTCTTTTCCCCTCCTCTTTTTGGCCTTTAATTATTGACCGGACTTTGTGGTCATTTAGCCTGTGCGCAGGGCTAGTTAGATTTACACATAGCCATTAGTATAGATCTGTAGGGGAACTTTATATTATCTGGTCCTTTACCCTGTTACTTTGTGGCACTACGCACTTTATTAGTATTAAATTTGGTATCAGGATTACCCACATGGTGTCTATTTCCATCTTTTGCTACTATTCACCCTCCTTTTCAATTATATGTAATGTCTATTTGAATTACGATATTTGTATGTTTTTTGGCTATGGTTGCCATTTGTTGTAAATAATAAATATTTGTTTATGGACTTTAAACTCCATTGTTCCCTTCTTGTTGATAGTCCTCCATATAGTATTATGAGCATCAAATAGACTTCCATACAGTATTATGGGCATCGCATAGTACTCCATACAGTAGAATGGGCCACATAGATTGCACCATACAGTATAATAAGCCCAATATATTGCTCCATACAGTACAATGGTCCCTCACGGTGCTCCATGCAATATAGTGGCCCTATATATTGCTCCATGCAGAATAATGACCCCACATAATGCTCCATACAGTATAATGGCCCCATATAATATGCCCTATATAATGCACCATACAGTATAATGGGCCAAATATAATGCTACACACAGTATAAAGGCCCCATATTTTGCTCCATACATTATAATGGGCCCCATATAATGCTCTATTCAATATATAATGGGCCCCATATAATGCTCCTTCATTGAGTATATAATGGGCCCCATATATTGCTCCATACAGAATATAGTAGGCCCCATATAATGCTCCTCCATACAGTATATAATAGGCCCCATATAATGCGCCATACAGTAAAATATAATGGGCTTCATATAATGCCCTATACAGTATATAATGGACCTCATATAATAATCCATACAGTATATAATGGTTTCCATATAATGCTCCATACAGTATATAATAGACCGCATATAATGCTCCTCCGTACAGTATATAATGGGACCCATATAATGTTCCATACAGTATATAATAGGCCCCATATAATGCTCCTACATACAGTATATAATGGACCCCATATAATGCTCCATACAGTATATAATAAACCTCATATAATGCTCCCCCATACAGTATATAATGGAACCCATATAAATGTTCCATACAGTATATAATAGGTCCCATATAATGCTTCTGTATACGGTATATAATGGGCCCTATATAATACTCCATACAGTATATACAGTGGGGATAAAAAGGATTTAGTCAGCCACCAATTTTGCAAGTTCTCCCACTTAAAAAGATGAGAGAAGCCTGTAATTGACATTATATATAGACCACAACTATGAGAGTCAAAATTGAGCAAACAAATCCAGAAAATCACCTTGTCTGATTTGGCAAGATGTTTTTTTCAAATTATGGTGGAAAATGAGTATTTTTTCGCCTAAAAACATGCAAGATTCCTGGCTCTCACAGACCTGTAACTTCTTCTTTAAGAGGCTCCTCTGTCCTCCACTCATTACCTGTAGTAATGGCACCTGTTTGAACTTGTTATCAGTATGAAAGACACCTGTCCACAACCTCAAACAGTCACACTCCAAACTCCACTGTGGTTAAGACCAAAGAGCTGTCGAAGGACACCAGAAACAAAATTGTTGCCCTGCTCCAGGCTGGGAAGACTGATTCTGCAATAGGTAAGCAGCTTGGTGTGATGAAATCAACTGTGGGAGCAATAATAGCAAAATGTAAGACATACAAGACCACTGATATTCTCCCTCGATCAGGGGCTGCGCGCAAGATCTCACCACATGGGGTTAAAATGATCACAAGAACGGTGAGCAAAAATCCCAGAACCATACGGGGGGGGGGGGGTGGGGGACCTAGTGAATGACCTGCATAGAGCTGGGACCACCGTAATAAAGGCTACCATCAGTAACACACTATGCCGCCAGGGACTCAGATCCTACAGTGCCAGATATGTTCCCCTGCTTAGGCCATCTGTTTGCTAGAGAGCATTTGGATTATCCATAAGAGTATTGGGAGAATGTCATATGGTCTGATGAAATCAAAGTAGAACTGATTGGTAGAAACAAACCTCGTCGTGACAAAATGCTGAGTTGCATCCAAAGAACCCCATACCTACTGTGAGACATGGGGGTGGCAACATCATTCTTTGAAGCTTTTTCTCTGCAAAGGGAATAGGACGACTGATCCGTGTACATGAAAGAATGAATGGGGCCATGTATCGTGAGATTTTGAGTGCAAACCTCCTTCCATCAGCAAGAGCATTAAACATGTAACGTGGATGGGTCTTTCAGCATGGTAATGATCCTAAGCACACTGCCAGGGCAACGAAGGAGTGGATTCGTAAGAAGCATTTGAAGGCCGTGGAGTGGCCTAGCCAGTCTCCAGATCTCAACCCCATAGAAAATCTTTGGAGGGAATTGAAAGTCCATGTTGCCCAGCATCAGGACCAAAACATCACTGCTCCAGAGGAGATCTGCATGGAGGAATGGGCCAACATACCGCCAACAGTGTGTTAGGGATAGCGGAATGCACCAAATAATAAGATAGATTAAGGTGCATTCGCAGCCCTGGGTCCACTGTGCAGAGATGGAACCTGCTGCCAAGTAATGACGGACTATATGGCGGTACAATGTGAATACACACATGGGTTAACTTCACCCTGTGTGAAGGAAGCGAACCCTGTTAAGTCACAGGGCCACGGTACCGCACACAAGAGCGCAAGCAAGGAGTCACCAAGCTCAGTCACAAAACTTGGCATCCGAGTCCGACTAGACTACTTGCGCTCGACACCGCTAATGGGGTGTCAGCGTAACCAAAGTAATAATAAAAGATGCACGAGAGTCCATGCGGTGCCGCACTGGCGGACGCCACTAACCACCCAGGCTTGGGTCAGGAAAGCGCTGTGAAAGCGCACGGCGCCACACTGGCGGTCACAGCAATTAGACGCTGTATGGTGTGTAACGTGCTGGTAGCTAAGTCGGGCGCTAGATAGCAATCACCCACCTTCCGCGAACGGTCATCCAATAGGGAGGGGATTTTAATGAACGACTTTCACTCACAACACACACACGTTTACAAATGTACACTAGCGCATGGCCGTGCGGTCATGCGCAGCTTATATAGCTGCAGCATGTTCAGGACCTTCCAATAAAGGACCAATGGGAACCCCTGCAGCATCTGAGCATGTGACCCTCGATCTCCAATGGGAGATCTCACCCTGGGCATGCTCAGAAGGGAAAAAGCAGGACTTACATCCCAAAAGCGTCTGCTCGCCGCTGCCCAGCACTAGCTTCAATGGCAGAAGCAGGCAAAGCAGCAGTAAACCTATGCAAAGAATGAGACTGAGCAAGACACTGGGAACGATGTCTCCGCTGAGCAGACTCTACTGCGGCTGGAGAAGAATGGGAGACTGCAGCAGAGATAGTTCGAGATTCCCCCTGTGCAGAGGTGGGAACTCCACACTTAACACAGTGTGTGCCAACCTTGTGAAGACTTACAGAAAACGTTTGACCACTGTCATTGCAAACTAAGGATATTTAAAAAATATTGAGATGAACTTTTGTTAATGACCAAATATTTATTTTCCACCATAATTTGAAAAATAAATCTTGCCAAATCAGACAAGGTGATTGTTCTAGATTTGTTTTCTCAATTTTAACTCTCATAGTTGAGGTCTACCTATGATGTCAATTATAGGCCTCTTTCATCTTTTAAGTGGGAGAACTTGCAGAATTGGTGGCTGACTACGGTAAATACTTTTTCCCTAATGTGATAGGCCGCATATAATGTTCCTCCATACAATTTATAATGGGACCCATATAATGTTCCATACAGTATATAACAGGCCCCATATAGTACTCGATATAATGCTTCATACAGTATATAATAGGCCCCATATAACTCCCCATACAGTATATACAGTTGGGCTCAAAAGTTTACATACCCCAGCAGAATTTTTGCTTTCTTGGCCTTTTTTCATAGAATATGAATGATAACACTAAAACTTTTTCTCCACTCATGGTTAGTGGTTGGGTGAAGCCATTTATTGTCAAACTACTGTGTTTTCTCTTTTTAAACCATAATGACAACCCAAAACATCCAAATGACCCTGATCAAAAATTCACATACCCTGGTGATTTTGGCCTGATAACATGCACAGAAGTTGACACAAATGGGTTTGAATGGCTACTAAAGGTAACATCCTCACCTGTGACCTGTTTGCTTGTAATCAGTGTGTGTGCATAAAAGCGGAGTGAGTTTCTGGGATCCGATGTCTTTAAAGGGAGATTTGTAGTTAAAATTCTGCGCTGCCGCTAAGATGAATTTCAGGAGAGTATAGTTGATTCACAGTGGTTTTATTCAATGCGTTTCAGAGGTCTCATGCCCCCTTCATCAGGAAATACCACACAGATTATACAGGCATCAGAGGTATAAATAGTTTTGCTAGGTTACAAAAAAAAAAAAAATGAACACCAACAGGTCAGATGACTCAGTGTCAAAGTTGAATGATAACACACAATTAACAATTCAAACGATTAGAGAGGTGTATATAATGAAAAAATACAATGACTTCTTTATATTTCTAGACAATAGTTCCAAATGTGCAGCATTTAGGAGGAAAAAAAACAAAAAAACAATCTCTACTTAAATGGACAAGAACCTGTAAGAAAAGGAGTTACTCCAGTTCAGAAGCAAGTGCATTACAGATGAACCACCGTGTGGAATTAACAGGCTGCTTTTTCTTATTGAAAATCCATTGGAATTTTTACATTGAATGTGGAATAAAATCATGTTTTATTATTTTACATTAAAAAATATAAATATATATGTGAAGATTAATTTGTGGTGGTTTGTGGTGATCTAAAATTATGTCTAAAATTATGAAAATTATAATTAGTGAGTTTAAAATTGCGTCATGTACATAAGAGTAACAATTAAAGCAGCGAACCAGCGCTCGAGGTGAGTGCAGAAACAAAGTGAAAGTAACACTTCACCTGTCTAAGGACCAATGATAGATATCATATGTAAGAAGAGACAATATAGCATTGCCAGGAGAGGGGAATAATCTTTATTTTTTTTATATAGCGCTAACATATTCCGCAGCGCTTTACAGTTTGCACACATTATCATCTCTGTCCCCGATTGGGCTCACAATCTAGAATTCCTATCAGTATGTCTTTGGAATGTGGGAGGAAACCGGAGTGCCTGGAGGAAACCCACGCAAACACGGAGAGAACATACAAACTCTTTGCAGATGTTGTCCTGGGTGGGATTAGAACCCAGGACCCCAGCGCTGCAAGGCTGTAGTGCTAACCACTGCGCCACCGTGATCACTGAGTGCTGTGTATTCATTCATTCCCCTCCCCTGGCAATGCCATATTGTCTCTTCTTACATATGATATCTATCATTGGTCCTTGGACAGGTGAAGTGTTACTTTCACTTTGTTTCTGCACTCACCTCGAGCGCTGGTTCGCTGCTCAAATTGTTACTCTTATGTACGTGACACAATTTTAAACTCACTAATAATAATTTTCGTAATTTTAGATCACCACAAACCATCACAAATTAATCTTCACATATATATTTATATTTTTTAATGTAAAATAATAAAACATGATTTTATTCCACATTCAATGTAAAGATTCCAATGGATTTTCAATAAGAAAAATCAGCCTGTTGATTCCACACAGTGGTTCATCTGTAAGGCATTAGCTTCTGAACTGGAGTAACTCCTTTTCTTACAGGTTCTTGTCCATTTAATACATAACCAAAATCCACTAGTGGGCTCACCACCTCAAAAGACAATACTAGTCAACAAACACCATACTTATTGCAGGTGAAAAAGAGGCATAAGCAAATATAAAAACCGTATATACTTTATTTAGACAATAATAAAAAACAAGACAAGGATATTCATAAAAAACTGACGGCAGGCAGAGCAGGACAATAAGCTCATGAACTGTTAAAGCCACAAAAAACGCACCACATTTCAATAGTACAAAATAATTACTAAAACTGCATAATGACTTATATATTTAGTCTATATATGCAGGGTAAACTAATGAACATGCACTTTCTTGTAATAATACAGTAAATTCAGGGAATAGGCTATATATAACTTCCTAAGGGAACCTATACATATCTTATAGGAACCTAGACTGTCAGAATCTTATACTTCCTCAAGCAGTATATCTTATCTGAAAAAGTGTCTAGTGCAAAAGAAATGAAGGTGCCACATAGTACAACTTGCTTAAATTGCAGGCAAACTCGCTGATATCAGCTGTGTCATAAGCGGCTATAGTCCTATGTAACTTACATGAATATGCTTCCTGTCCTGCGCGCTCATCAGTCACCCCGACAGCGCCGTTTCGCCATTGTGGCTTCCTCAAAATAGGGGCATGTTTTTATGAATATCCTTGTCTTGTTTTTTATTATTGTCTAAATAAAGTATATACGGTTTTTATATTTGCTTATGCCTCTTTTTCACCTGCAATAAGTATTGTGTTTGTTGACTAGTCTTGTCCATTTAAGTAGAGATCTTTTTTTTTTGTTTTTTTTAATTTCCTCCTAAATGCTGAAAATTTGGAACTATTGTCTAGAAATATAAAAGAAGCCATTGTATTTTTTTCATTATATATACCTCTGTAATCGTTTGAATTGTTAATTGTGTGTTATCATTGAACTTTGACACTGAATCATCTGACCTGTTGGTGCTCATTTTTTTTTTTTGTAACCTAGCAAAACTATTTAAACCTGTGATGCCTGTATAATCTGTGTGGTATTTCCTGATGAAGGGGGCATGAGACCCCTGATACGCGTTGAATAAAACCACTGTGAATGAACTATACTCTCCTGAAATTCATCTTAGCGGCAGCGCAAAATTTTAACTACAAATCTCCCTTTGAAGACATTATTTTCTCTGGTCGGTGAAGACCTCTGGATCTGCAGCAGCCGCTATCTATATGCTCTAATCTCATCCTAACCAGGTGAGCAAATTTGGTGTATATTCTCCTCTGTGTAATGTGGATAAGACCCTATTGCGCTCTTTGTCTCCCCATTGTTTTGAAATAGTTACCGTATTTTTCGGACTACAAGACGCACTTTTTCCCCCCCAAAAAAGGGGGGGGAAATGGGGGGGTGTCTAATAGTCGCAATGCAGGCTTACCGTGGCGGCAGAGGTGCGGTGGCAGAGGTGCAGCGGCAGAGGAGGCGCAGTAAGCGGGGTCCCTTTCCCCGGTATGGTGATTCAGCAGCCCGGTAAGCAGCAGAGCCGGGTGAATCCTGTTGTTATCGGTGGGCGCGGCCATTTTCCCGAGGCCGCGCATGCGCAGATGGAGCGCTCTGCTTCCCGGGGCTTCAGGAAAATGGCCGCCACGATATCCATCTGCGCACGCGCGGCCTCCCGCGGCCATTTTCCTGAAGCCCCGGGAAGCAGAGGGCTTCATCTGCGCATGCGCGGCCTCAGGAAGATGGCCGCGCCCACCGATAACAACAGGATTCACCCGACTCTGCTGCTTACCGGGCTGCTGAATCACCATACCGGGGAAAGGGACCCCGCTTACTGCGCCTCCTCTGCCGTTGCACCTCTGCCACCGCACCTCTGCCACCGCACCTCTGCCACCGCACCTCTGCCACCACGGTAAGCCTGCATTGCCTGCACGGTAAGCCTGGGACCCCTCTCACGCCATACCTCTCACTGCACCTACTGATCCCAGCACCTCCTGATCCCTGCACCTCCTGATCCCAGCACCTCCTGATCCCAGCACCTCCTGATCCCAGCACCTCCTGATCTCAGCACCTCCTCATCCCAGCATCACCCCACCTCTGCTGACACCTTGCCTCCTGTGACCCTGCCCTGCCACCGGTAAGATACTCAGGTAAGATACTGTAAATTCGGACAATAAGACGGACCCCCATCTTATAAAAAATCTTTTTTTCTGCAATTTTCACCCCAAATTTGGGGTGCGTCTTATGGTCCGGTGCGTCTTATAGTCCGAAAAATACGTACTAGCAGGATCTGGAAAATCTTTCTGGGATCCAGACAGACTCTTGCATCTTTCATCCAGCCTTTGACATTTCTGGATTGTGAGTCATGGGGAAAGCAAAAGAATTGTCAATGGATCTATTGGAAAAGGTGGTTGAACTGTATAAAACATGAAAGGGATACAAAAAGATAGCCAAGGAATTGATAATGCCAGTCCGCAGCGTTCAAACTGTGATTAACAAATGGAAAATCAGCGGCTCTGTAAAAACAAAACCACGGTCAGGTAGACCAACAAAAAGGTTGTCTACAACTGCCAGAAAAATTGTTCGGGATGCAAAGATACCCCACAAATAACATCAGCTGAAATTCAGGACTCTCTGAGAACTAGCAGTGTGGCTGTTTTAAGATGCACAATAAAGAGGCACTTGAAGAAAAATGGGCTGCATGGTCGAGTCGCCAGAAGAAAGTCATTACTGTGCAATTGCTACAAAGTATCTCGCCTACAATAGGCAAAACAGCAGAAAGGCAAGCCTAAAAACTTCTGGAACAAGGTAATTTGGAGTGATGAGACCAAAATTGAACTTTTTGGCGACAACCATAAACATTACATTTGGAGAGAGGTCAACAAGGCCTATGATGAAAGATGAATGCAGCACATAATCAGCAAATACTGGAGGCAAATCAGCCCGGAAGCTGCGCATGGGACGTACTTGGATGTTCCAACATGATAACAATCCAAAACACAAGGCCAAATCGACCTGTACAGTATAATGGCCCCATATAATGCTCCATACAGTAAAATGGCCCCATATAATGGGCCCAATATGATGCACCATACAGTATAATGCACCCTATATAATGATCCATAGAGTATAATGGCCCCATATAATGGGCCTGATATAATGCATTATACAGTATAATGGGCCCAATATATTGCTCCTTACAGAATTTAAAGGGCCCCATATAATGCTCAATATAGTAAATAATGGGTCCCATATAATGCTGCATACAGTGTATTATGGGCCCCATATGATGCTCCTGTATACAGTATATAATGGACCCCATATAATGATCCATACAGCATATAATAGGCCCCATATATTGCTCCTCCATAGAGTATATTATAAGCCCCATATAATGCTTATCCATACAGTATATAATGGCCCTATATAATGTTCTATACAGTTTATAATTGGCTTCATGTAATTCTCCTCCATACAGTATATAATGGGACCCCTATAATGCTCCATATAATGCTCCTATATAAACTATATAATGGGCCCCATATAATGCTCCATACGGTATACAATAGGTCCCATATAATGCTCCTTCATACAGTATATAATGGTCCCATATAATCTGCCTCCATACAGTATATAATAGGTCCCACATAATGCTCCATATAGTATATAATGGGCCCCATATAATGCTCCATAGAGTATATAATTGGCCTGTGGTAGAGCAGCTCACTCGGCTGGGCACAGAGATATAACCGGAACACTGCCCTTTAAGAAAAGGCTTGGTATATTGTAGACAGCATAGCCAATCTTGGGATACATGGCCTTCTGGGCAAAACAGCAAAACAAAGAAACAGAAAATCACAGTCCTTTTCCTATCGGGAATCAGCTTGCTCACAGGCAGCATCGCCCACAGTTCAGGTTTAGCACACACTTTCCTGGAGTGATTTCTCTCCAGACACATACTGAACACTGAAAGCTCTGACCTTCAGCCATTTAAGCCCAGACCTTGTGACTCCTCCAGCATGTGACTGATCACATGATCCTGACATTGCACAAGTCCAGTCAGGAATCTGCATGTGGAGATACGGTGGATCCCCTCCCACCCGCTCTATGGAGGTCCACTAAAACCAGCCCATAATATAACTTTAAATAAACCGTTCCAACATGTAGTGTGTTGGAGGAAACTATTCTGGTGTTACATCATTGACACCATCATGCGCAGTGACACGTATCTCCTCTCCATCACTTCTCCAGTGACTCTGTCACGGGGCTCCATATAATAATCCATACAGTATATAATGCTGACATATTTTCTCCCTCTGCCCAAAGCTGGGGGTTTTGGCACCTTCACTGGCTAAGCTTGTGACTCTGGACAGGGTATCTGCATTCCCATGCAGCCTTCCTGGCATGTGCTCCACATGGAAAGTGAAGTCCTGGAGGGCCAGAAACCACATAGTTACCCGGGCAATCTTCCCCTTCTTTTCCCTCTTTCATCTCAGGAATGCATGATCAGATATTAGTCTGAACCTTCTACCTAACAGGTAAAATCTCAGAGTGTCGATTGCCCACTTGATGGCCAAGCACTGTTTCTCTACGATGGCATATTTCTTCTCACAGGAGAAGAGTTTCCTACACAGTTATAGGACTGGGAGCTCGTCGCCTTCTATTACATGGGACAGCACAGCTCCTAAACTGACTTTGGAGGCATCAGTCTGGAGCACAAACTCCTTTGTGAAGTTCGGTTTGACCAAGACTGACTGTCGGTACAAGCTGTGCATCAACTTTTAGAATGTCGTTTCTGCTTCAGAGGACCATTTGCCTATCGTCAACTTTGTGCCCTTAAGAAGATCAGTCGGGGGGGGCAGCTATCATGGCAAAGTTCGGGATAAATTGCAGATAATATCCCACAATTCCCAGAAACGCACTAACCTGCTTTTAGGAGATCGGCTGTGGCCACTTTTGGATTGCCTCCACTTCGTCTACTTATGGCTTTATCTTGCTCCTTACAACAATGTAGCCCAAGTACCTCACCTCCTCTTACCCAAAAGTGAACTCTTTTGGGTTTATGGTAAACCCCGCTGTACCAGCCGCTCTGACTCTTCGATGACACCCAGGCTCAGCATTCTCTTCACCTCCTGGGAGATCACCTCGCAGCGCACTTCAGGAATCTGATACGGCCTTTGGTTCATCCTCACATGTGGTTCAGTGAGGATCTCGTGCTCCACCACCTGCGTACATCCTGGTAACTCCGAAAACAGATCTCGGTTCTGAAGCAGCTCATGGCACTGTTGTTTCTGGGCTGGCGACAGTGTCTCTTTCACTGTGACATCCTCGACCTTGGTTTCAGGATGGGCACAGTACTTCTACTGGATCCCTGTCTCGCCACGGTTTCAGCAGGTTAATGTGGTACACTTGGTATGGCTTCCTTCTTCCTGGTTGGTGGACCTTATATTTCACATCACTCAACTTCTCGACTACCTCCACTTGGCAAGGAATTTGCTTTCCACTGTGGGGTTCAACACAAGCACCCGGTCCCCATGGCTAAACTGTCTCAGCCTTGCAGGACAGTTGTAGACCCTTGCCTGGGCTTCTTGTGCTTGAAGGACTCTCTCCTTCACAATCGCCATCACCCTTGCAATTTGGTCCTGCACTTGAGCCACATGCTCGATGATGCTCCAGTGAGATGTAACTTCTGCTTCCCAAGTCTCCTTTGCAACATCTAGAAGTCCCCGGGGGTGCCTTCCGTATTACAGTTCGAATGGTGAGAACCTCATAGAGACCTGAGGGACGTCCCTGGTGGAGAACAGTAGGTATGGTAGGAGGCAATCCCAATCCCTGCCATCTTTCTCCACGACCTTCTTCAGCATAGACTTCAAGGTCTTATTGAACCTCTCCACCAAGCTGTCTGTCTGCAGATGGTACACTGATGTCCTAAATTTTGTGATCTGGAGGGTCTTGCACAACTCCCTCATTACATTGAACATATATGGTATCCCCTAGTCCATCAGGATCTCCTTTGGCAAGCCCAAAAATATGGACTAGCTCTTGTGCTATACTCTGGGCGGAGGAGTTTCTCAGTGGTACTGCTTCCAGGTACCGCGTAGTCTATTACCACCAGGATGTATCGATGACTCATGGCAGACTTAACTAATGGCCCAACCAGGTCCATGGCAGTCCAGTCAAACAGGATCTCAGCCATGGGTAATGGAACTAGGGGACTGCGGAAGTGAGATACAGGAGCAGTTAGCTGACAGGTAGGGCAGGATCGGGAGAAATTACCAATGTCCCTATGACTGCCAGGCCAGTAAAACCTCCGAAAGACTCGTTCTTGGGTCTAATCTACACCAAGTCCCCCCAAGACATGACCATGGGCCAGATCTAGTACCCTACATCTGTAGGGTCCCGGGACTAACAGCTGCTCTAATTCTTCCCCTCTCTGTTTAGTAACCTGATATAGCAATTCCTCATTGACCGCAAAGTACGGGAACCTGGTGCCGGCCAAAGGCTCTTGGGCATCACCATTTATCACAGTCACATTTCCCAGTATATTTTTCAAGGTCAAGTCCTGCATTTGGGCAGTCCCAAAATTCCCCCCAAAAAAACCCAGTTCAGGAATTTCAGTCTCACTGGTCACCATCTTGTCATCACCAGGCAGGACACACAAGGGGAACTCATCCATCTCCGACTGTGATGGGGTTTCAACAGGGTTTAGCTGGCTCCTGTTTGCGTCCTTTGATATATCCACCTTCCCCCACAAGTCCCAGAAAAGGCTGAAGTACCTCCCGATTATCACGGGGTATAGCAAACCTTTGACCACCCCGACCTCATGGGGTTCTGTACCCCAGCTTGTTTTAACCAACACTCTGGCGATGGGATAGTCTTTGGCATCCCCGTGGATACAACGCACACCCACATGTTTCCCCAGGATCAACTGATAGGGAAGTGTGACTCTTTGAGTCTAAGAGCCCTGTTACCAGCACCCCATTTATTGACACGGGACATGCCTGCTGCCCCTCACCGGGCTGATAGTCCACACTGCGGGTGGGGTAGGCTTAGTTGGAGCAGCACCTTCCTAGGCTACAGTCCATCTCTTCGGAGGACAAGGGGCAATGAGCGGCTTTATGTCCAGGACCACAACCTCTCCAGAAAAGCAATACTTTACCCATTGCCTATGACAACCCCTTAGTAACCCCTTGGGATCTAGGATTCCCCCGAGTGGTGGCTTTACTACCCCTTTTTTGGGGCTCAGGTTCTCGCTGTGTACCCCAGTATGAGGATGCACCACCCACTGGCTTTTTTAGGGACCTCTCAACCACCTGGAACCGTTCATCTAGGCCCACCAGTTCATCTGCATTTCGGGGATCTCCCTGGGCAACCCAGGTCTGCACCGGCCTAGGAAGGGAGTGCACGAACCTGTCCATGACAACGTGCTCAACCATCTGGGCTGGAGTGGAGCATTCTGGCTGCAGCCATTTTTCACCAGATGCAGTAGGTCAAACATTTGGGATTGAGGCGGTTTGTCTCAACAATAGGTCCAGTGGTGAACCCTTTGTGCTCTGACCGATATAGTTACTCTCGCATGTGCCAATTTCAGTTTTTCGTTTAGCATACTCCGGCGCATCCTGCAATGCCAAATCATAATAGACCTTCTGGGGCTAACCAGTGAAATAGAGTGTCAGTACTTCAACCCAATGCTCTGGTGGTAGCTTCTCGCACTCCGGCACTCGCTGGAACACAGTCAAAAAGGCCTCCACATCATCACATGGTGTCATTTTTTGCATGGCTCGTCTTACCACCTTCCAGACGTACGTGTCATCACCTGGACTTGGGAGAGTGGCTGTGTGACGCTACCAGAAAAATGGAGCTACAGTGGACCCTCTGGACTGTGGAAAAGACCTACCCCTGGGCGAGCTGTCCTAGTGAGACCGATCCCTATACAGGGACCGTCAGGAGCAGGTCCAGAGGTCACCAGTTCACAGTAGCAGATACAGAGAGGGATGGCTCAGAAGGAGGAGAAGAAGACAGGAACAAGGCGGAGACCAAGAATGTACAGGGGACAGAAATACTGGAACCAGGGAGACCGATACTACAGCTATGGACAGTGGATGAGCGTAGGAACTGGACTGCAGAGGAGCTGAGATGAAGGCGAATCTGCAGAGAAAGAGAGAGCGAGTTAAGAGGAACGGATGATGGGAACAGCTATACTGAGCCAGAGCCAGGCACGGACACAGGAAAGCACAAGACTAAGTGTAGAGCACAAGGATGCCAAACACAGAGAACAAAGTGGCCAGAGACAAAAGCTAGAAGCAAAACACGATCAGGCACCTCCATGCAGGGGAGGCGACCTGATATACCATATGCCTCACACGGATTGGCTGCAGGGGATCTCCGGATCCAAGTATCCGGTAGCAGAAGAATTGGGATGTATGCGCCCTCTACAGGACCCAGGACGCCTGTGCAGAAGCCGGATCCCTCCAGCAGAGCAAGAACCAGGAAGCAGGGGAGGAGCACAGCGAGGAGGAGCACGCCGGGACCCAGAAGCAGGAGAGCAGGACCGAACAGCAGCAGGAAGAGCAGGCGCCGCTGCAGAAGAACAGAGAACAGCGCGACGGGACCCAGGAGTGGAGCGACAAGGGCGAGCAGGGAGAACAGCCGCAGCAGAAGGAGCAAGAGGAGCGCGCCAGGACCCAGAGGCGGAGCGACGGAGGTGAGCAGAGGGAGCGATGGTAACAGGCTGCTGGCTGTCCACAAACTGCTTCTGCAAGTAAGTCAATCTGCTGCTGATATTGCTAATATTGTTGCTGCATTTGTTGTATAAGCAACTTACTGGTCTCTTGTTGCGCCATCTGTTGCTGCCGTAATTGCTGCTGATGTTGTGGCTGCTGTTGCTGCTGTTTGTAGCAGATGTTTGAGCAGGTCTTCCATCTTGCCGGACATCTCTGCTGCCTTGTGGCCGCCACATGTTCACTGGAAACGCTGCCCGCACTTCTAACACCACCTGTGGTAGAGCGGCTCACTCGGCTGGACACAGAGGTATAACCGGAACACTGTCCCTTTAAGAAAAGACTTGGTTTACTGTAGACAGCATAAACCAATCGTGGAAAGTAAACATGGCCCTCTAGGCAAAACAGCAAAACAAAGAAACAAAAAATCACGGTCCTTTTTATATCGGGAATCCGCCTACTCACAGGCAGCATCGCCCACAGTTCAGGTTTAGCCCACACTTTCCTGGAGTGCTCTCTCTACAGGCACATACTGAACACTAAAAGCTCTGGCCTACAGCCATTTTAAGCTCAGACCTTGTGACTCCTCCATCATGTGACTGATCACATGATCCTGACATTACACAGGTCCTGTCAGGACTCTGCATGTGGAGATACGGTGGACCCCCAGGCCATGGACTCAAGTTAAAAAACCCTGCAGTATAGGGTTTGGGTGTGTCAGGGCCAGAGTCAGTTTGTTATTTGGTAGAGTGCAGAGCAGTCAGCCATGCAGGGCTCCACCGGTGTGAGGCAACAAAGGCAAGCGGAGCCAAACACCCAAGGGAACTGAGAGGTCTGGCACCCACAACGTACACAATGGCGCAGTCGCCCACAGCAACTGGTCTTGGCGGTGGACTGGTGTGTTTATTTGCTGCAATCCAGAGGATTCGACAGCAAACCCCAGCTGTGCCAGGTAATTATGAACAGGTACAAAACAGAAGCTGTCCTGGACTCATGGCGTTTAGTGTCTTTTGTCCTTGGGTCACTTGTTGCTGGGGACAACCCCAAAGGATGGAAAGTGGAGGTGATGGGTATCCATGGGAAAATCCGGGAGTACCCTAACGCAGAGGTTAATTTTTCTACACCATGCAGGGACATTAACATGTGGTGGGAGTGGTGAAGATCCTTCCATATGTTGAGAAGAGACTTGCCCCTGTTCTGGTCCCTGTGGAAGACCAGGGTTAACCCTCCCAAGATAAATGTTCTTGGTGTAGAACCCGAATGTACCGAGTCAGGGATACGTGCCATAGGGGTCACCAACCTAGGGACAGAGTGTAACCTGATAGGTTCCCCCTAGAGGTATTGGCAGGAGAGGCTGAGGATGTTTTTCCAGGTGTGAAACCCGAAGATCACAAGTCAGGGATACCAGCCATAGGGGTCGCCAACCTAGGGATAGAGTGTAACCCCAATAGCTTGCCCCCAGAGGTGGTGGCACAAGAGGTCGAGAAGACCCCACCAAACCCTGAGCTTGAAATGTCCCCTGGTAAGTTCGGGACAGTCCAGTTCCAGGGACCCACACAGAAATGCGTGAATAAAAAGAAAGCTGGGAGGACCCGGGAGTGTGTGGTCGCGGAGGCGACTGGGGACATGTGTATGAGGAACCCTCTGGCACCATCCAGGGATGTGGCCTGTGGTCAGCGTAAAAGGAATGGAGCTCTCGCTAGACAGCAGCATCGGGAGGCTCGGGTCCAGATGTGACGTGATACAGCTCTATGCTTAGAGTTGCTGGGGTGGACTTCGGCGTAGCTTAGTCGCCGAGGCCCGGGTAGGGGTACGGAGGAAACGGTACAACGTGCCTGAGTGCAGGTCCTTAGGTTACGAGATGAGCTGCAGTGTTAGTGAGCCCCAAATAAACAAGGTCGAGACTACCGAAAACTGGCCTAAATCTCTGTTAGGAAAGTGGGCGTGTCTTCTGCAATGGAGAACATGGAGGTGGGTTGTCATGTAATAAAGTATGGAGGACAAATGCAAAGGGGAGGGATGCTTGCGTCTACTGATGGTTCCGGCTCCTACATTAGTTTCTCAGTACAGTGTCTGGTGGGGGTGTCGCAGGTTCATGCGGATGCCCTGTCATGCGCCCATGTGGGGTGACAAGTGTTCAAACCCACAGGTTTCAACAGAGGGAGGGGGTATGTAAGGCAGTGACTGGTGTTACAGGATATGGTTCCTGGCTGCGATCCGGTGGATATCGTGTACTGTGTCTTTTTTTTGTGAGTTGAACATTAATGCTGTGAGTTGGACTTTAATGCTGTGAAGTAAACGCATTAAAGTGACTTTTGTTTTGAACTTTGCCGGATCACTGCCTCATCACCGCCTAAGTGTGCTACAGCTGCACTACACAGGTCATCATAGACCATAAATGCAACTATAGAAATGGCAGCCACTCCTCATAAAGCTTAAACCAAAAAAAGAAGAAAAATACCGAGTGTTTTAAGCTTAAAAATTCACTTTATTCATAAAAAAAAAATAAAATCTCTGCAGGGTTTAAAAAGGTTAAACAAGTGGTAAATAGCACTAAAGGGTGACACAGAAGTGGATTTCCTAATGTTCCCTCACTCAATTTGTTTTTTTGGAAGGGGACGATGGAGCAGCTCAAACAGTTCATGAGCCAATTAAATACCAATTCTATTAATATCAAATTGACGTATAAGTCTGACAGGAGGAAGTTTATAATGATACCTGCATCCAGACGAATGTCTTCACTTCTGTCAATGATTTAATACAGGCTACATCTGCACCTATTATGGCTGCTATTTTACTTATTACCAAAATAAACTGTATTACCTGCTCTGTGAAGATTTTACAGGTATCAGGTCTTCGTAACCACAAATATATGGCTTATATATCTCTTGCCATGAGACAGAATGGGATCAGAAGGTTTACATATGGGAATCAGTTATACTGTTTTGAGACTGTGAATAAGAGCAAATAAAAAAACACATAAGTGACACATAAACAAAACACACAATTAAAAACAATAAAAGCAACCACAGGAGAGGATTAGCCATTTCGGTTGGTCATATGATCTCTAATACAAAAAAGTAGCAAAGTTAAGGGATTCATTCAAACCTTCTGATTTTACTGTTCCCAAAGTCACGATCCATTGAAGTTCACGTCTGGCTAGGAGCTGTTTGACATTTCCACCCCTTATGCCAATGTAAACTACATCAATCCCTCTGACCATAAATCCCCTAGGGTCACAATTATGGACAACTCTAAAGTGTCTAAGGGTGTTTTTTAACTCTGAGGGGTCTGCCACTGTCTTGGCGGCACCAATGTTCCACACATATTTCCTCACTCGCACTCTAAATTCTCTAGATGTAAGCTCCACAAAAATGAGTGGGCAGCTACAGGTGGCGTAATATACAACATTCATACTACTGCAGGAGATATGTTCCCTAATTTGAAATTGTTTCCTTCCATCTGCAGAGTGAAATGAAGTAATATGGAGGACCAAGAGGTCTCTGAGATTCTTGAATCTACGTGGGGTCATAACAGTGGACGATCAGCCAGATAGGGTCCTAGGGAGGGCTCAGTATTTAATATAGGCCAGTGTCTTGTCAGAATAGCTGTCATGTTATCCCATTCATGATTAAACACAGAGGAAAATATTTTCTCATCTCCCTTCTCTTTCCTTTTATGCTGATATAAAAGATGGTTACGTGGAGTAGATTTGGCCCTGTTATACCAGTATCGAACACACCGCTTGCTGTATCCTCGCTGTTTAAAAGTTCTGAGATCGTCTGCCTGTATCTCACTTTGCCACGCACTTCAAAATAAGATAGACCAAACAAGGCAAGCCTTTGCTGTCAAACCACCACAAACCCTTTGTATACCAGACCATTGCCCTAACCCCATAACTTCCCTCTCCAAAATCACTGAAGGGGAGCTTGCTCATCTTCTCTCCAAATCACACCTCATCACTTGTGTACTTGACTCCATCCCACCTCCTCCCCAACCTCACCACCACACTAATCCCATCCCTTACCATCTCTTCAACCTATCATTAACTTCTGGTACCTTCCCCACTGCTTTCAAACATGCCACAATCACACCTATCCTCAAAAAGCCATCCCTTGACCCAAGCGCTATGTCCAGCTATCGCCCCATATCTTTGCTCCCATTTGCTTCCAAACTCCTTGAGCAGCACGTCCATGCTGAACTTTCCTCTCACTTTGCATCTAACTCTCTCTTTGACAACCTACAATCTGGATTCTGTCCCCACCATTCCACTGAGACTGCCCTAACCAAAATTACTAATGACTTACTTACAGCCAAAGCTAACAGACAATTCTCTATACTCCTCCTTCTAGACCTGTCCTTTGCCTTCGACACAGTTGACCACTGCTCCTACTACAGATCCTCTTCCTTTGGTGTCAAAGACCTTGCCCTATCTTGGATCTCCTCATACCTTACCAACCTCACATTTAGTGCTTCCTACTCCCATACTACCTCTTTATCTCGCCCCCTCTCTGTTTGTGTCCCTCAAGGCTCTGTCCTTGGGCCCTTACTCTTCTCAATCTATACACTCGACCTGGGACAACTCATAAGGTCCTATGGCTTCCAGCACCATCTGTATGCTGATGACACTCAGATCTACCTCTCTGGCCCAGATGTCACCTCTCTGCTCTCCAGAATCCCAGAGTGTCTATCAGCCACATCCTCCTTCTTTTCTTCTCGCTTCCTCAAGCTCAATGTGGACAAATCTGAACTAATTATCTTTCCTCCATCTCGCATATCTTCCCTACCTGATCTATCTATCAAAATAAATGAAATCACACTTTCCCTAAAATCCACTGCCTCGGGGTAACCCTTGACTCTGCCCTGTCCTTCAAACCGCACATCCAAGCTCTCACCTCCAGCTCAAAAATATTTCCAGAATCCGTCCTTTCCTCAACCCTCACTCTACCAAAATGCTCGTGCATGCCCTAATCATCTCCCACCTCGACTACTGCAACATCCTCCTCTGTGGTCTACCTTCTAATACTATCGCACCCCTCCAGTCCATCCATAACTCTGCTGCCCGACTAATTAATCTCTCTCCTCGCTACACTCCTGCTTCCCCTCTTTGCAAATCCCTTAATTGGCTCCCAATTTCCCAGCTTAGCCAGTTTAAACTACTAACACTGACCTACAAAGCCATCCATAACCCTTCTCCTCCATATGTTTCCAAACTAGTCTCTCAATATCTTCCCTCACGTAATCTCCGGTCCTCCCAAGACCTCCTTCTCTCCTCCACACTTATTTGCTTCTCACCCAATCGCCTCTAAGACTTCTCCTGAGTATCCCCCATCCTCTGGAATTCTGTCCCCCAACACGTCCGGTTATCCACCACATTTGGATCCTTCAAAAGAAACCTGAAAACCCACCTCTTCAAAGAAGCTTACAACCTGTAATGACCACAAGGCCACCTCAACACCATCCGAGCTACTGCAACTCTCGACCTACTGTCTCCTTCCCCATAATCCTGTAGAATGTAAGCCTGCAAGGGCAGGGTCCTCTTTCCTCTGTACCAGTCTGTCATTGCTAGTTTTGTTTACTGTAAGTGATATTTGTATTTTGATGTAACCCCTTCTCATGTACAGCACCATGGAATTAATGGTGCTATATAAATAAATAACAATAATAATCTCAAATCTCTCATCAGTAGAGCAAATCCGCCTCATCCTCAAGAACTGTTCATCCGTGACGGCCCTACTGGTGGCTTGGCTGTGTGCTGATTGCGCATGAATTAAGGAATTAACTGAAGTTGACTTTTGAAATACATCAGTCTGGATAGATGATGCTACATCCACCTCCAGAGTGACATCAAGAAAGTCAATCTTATGTCAGTCATACCTGTATATTAGTTTTATATTGAAAGAGTTTAAATTCAGCACAGCAATAAAATCCTCAAGCTGCTGCACCGTTCCACGCCAAAAAAAATAAAACATCATCTCTGTAATGTAACCAGCACAGCACATGGTCAACCTCTCCCAGAACCCCAAAAAGAGGTTGGCATATGCAGGTGTGCAGGCCACGCCCATGGCCATGCTGCGTTTCTAATGGTAAAAATGATCTTTAAAAGTAAAAAAATTATATGTCAGTACATAATGCAGCAGCTCCAGGATAAACTCACATGGGGCCATCCAGGTCGGAGGCCTCGAAGAAGAAACGGACCGCCTGTAGACCATCAGTGTGATAAATCCAGGTATACAGTGTCTCAACATCTGCTGTTACCATCAGGGTGCCTGCCTCCACAGATACGCCGTCAACCCTAGTTAGGGCGTCCGTCATGTCCTTGATGTATGATGGTAAGATTTCTACCAATGGTTTTAGATAAAAATCAATAAATTTACATATTGGGTCACAAAGACTTCCCATACCAGACACGATTAGACTCCCAGGGGGTTGACGGCGTCCTTGTGTATTTTTGGAAGCAAACAAAACGTAGGGATTTTTGGAAACTGGACAGGTAGGCCATCCAATACGTTTTTACTGAGTATGCCCATATCATATGCCTTTTGGAGGATCACTTGTAGATGGTCCGAGAAGGTCAGCGGATTGTGGGTTAACCTGCAACAGGTAAGATCATCCCGTCATTGACGGAATGCCTCCGTTCATATTTATATATGGGTCAGATCACAATGTCCCCCCCCCCTCTTGTCCGTTGCTTTAAAAAAGACATCTTTGAGAGATTGTAGTTAGCGTTTGGCCTCTCCTCTTTCTTTGAGTGTTAAATTATCAAACTGTCAGGTTTTTTTAGATCTTCAGCCACCAAATTGGTGAAGACCTCCACAGCAGGGCTCAGGGACAAGGGGGAATTTTGTTGATCTGGGTAAAATATTTGATGGAAATCCACCTTCTTGTGCAGGTGTTTGTTCCTCAAGTAGCTTAAGACATCCTGTCCATATCCACCCTTAGCATGCAATTTTTTTAAAATGAGTTTGCGTGAGAAAAGGTGAAAGTCTTTTAACACTGAAAAATAATCAAAAGCATTAGTGGGAGAAAATGTTAAGCCCGTACTTAATACCTCCAGATGTGTCACTGAAAGGACATGATCAGATAAATTTATTACCTGTAAGGGTACCGTCACACTATACGATTTACCTACGATCACGACCAGCGATATGACCTGGCCGTGATCGTAGGTAAATCGTAGTGTGGTCGCTGGGGAGCTGTCACACAGACAGCTCTCCAGCGACCAACAATGCCGAGGTCCCTGGGTAACCAGGGTAAACATCGAGTAACTAAGCGCAGGACCGCGCTTAGTAACCCGATGTTTACCCTGGTTACAAGCGTAAAACTAAAAAAAAACAAACAGCACATACTTACATTCTGGTGTCCTTCAGGTCCCTTGCCGTCTGCTTCCCGCACTCACTGACTGCCGGCCGTAAAGTGAAAGTGAAAGCACAGCCGCTGTGCTCTGCTTTCACTTTACGGCCGGCAGTCACAGTGCGGGAAGCAGACGGCAAGGGACCTGACGGACACCAGAATGTAAGTATGTGCTGTTTGTTTTTTTTTAGTTTTACGCTTGTAACCAGGGTAAACATCGGGTTACTAAGCGCGGTCCTGCGCTTAGTTACCCGATGTTTACACTGGTTACAAGCGAACGCATCGCTGGATCGCATCGCTAGATCGGTGTCACACACACCGATCTAGCGATGACAGCGGGAGATCCAGCGATGAAAGAAAGTTCTAAACGATCTGCTACGACGTACGATTCTCAGCAGGATCCCTGATCGCTGCTGCGTGTCAGACACAGCGATATGGTAACGATATCGCTGGAACGTCACGAATCGTACCGTCGTAGCGATCGAAATGGTATAGTGTGACGGTACCCTAAGGGTAAGTTCACACATGGCATTTTGCTGCTTTTTTTTGCAGCAAAATCTGATCTTCTTGCAAGGAAAGAAGCTGCGTCAAAAACGCATTTTGGAGCATTTTTTGTTGCATATTTGGTGTGTTTTTGGTGCTTTTTTCTCTTTGTCCATGCTAATGTCCTTGAATTTTCAGCAGCAAATAATGATACCTGCGCTTTTGCTGCGTTTTTGCAGTGTTTTTTCAACTCCCATTCAAGTCAATGGGTGAAAAACACTGAAAAATCACAGCAAAAACGCAGAAAGAAGTGACATGCTCTGTGTCCAAAAAACGCAGCAAAGCACAAAATACTGATCACACAAAAAAACAATGTGCGTGCATGAGATTTCTGAAATCTCATAGGCTTTGCTGATACTGTAAAAAGCAGCTGAAAATTTGTGTAAAAAAACAGCAAAAATGCCCTGTGTGAACTTACCCTCACCCTCCCTGGAACATAGTATCCGGCTATCTCCCCACGGGTCCTTTTTTAGGCATTTTGTCTTGTGTTAATCCTCTTGGTCAATTAGGTTGTCTCACCCTCTGTATCGGGACGGTTCTTTTTACCAATGTGGTAATCCTCAACAGATGTAGTGGACCTAATTGATGTTGAACGGGATCGCAAACATGATCCATTTCTATAGAAAGGACGTGATCTTTCATTCGAATTTTTCCATTTATATATCTGATTGGACTGTTTATCTTTTATGTCACGTCACGCTGGAATTTTTTTTTATTTAGTTTTCTGGATGTCTTCAGCCCACTTTTTCACCTCAACATCCATCTCACTGTTAAATTTCTTCAAGGCGTCTCCCGACATGTCATTCTTGATAATAGTCTGCAAAGTCTCTCTTTCAATTTCCCTTTCCCTCACTGAATGGAAGTTCATCTCCTTAAGGATCTCCATGAATCCATTAGAGCATTTATTGGCACACTCTTCCCACTTCTCCTTCATTTGGATGCCATTAATTTGAAAAAAAAGGAACATCTGCACCTGCAACCCCCTTGGGGTTAACCCCTTTTGGAGATATTTTTCTAGAAATGCATGATTCCACCAAACTCTGGTCATTCTTCTCAAGAGATCCTTAAATCTCACCACTGTTCTTTGTAACCCCTTATTATTCCCCTCTGTTCTTATATCACTGGAGACAATCCTTAAACACATCATTTATTTGCGAGAGCCATGCACCGTCGGAGGCTCTAAAATTCATAATAGTTATGATGGGATAAACTGTGGAAAACACAGAAACAATAATCATTAGCCATAAACCCAGTCTCAAATTGATTAGTGGACAAAGTACAATACCCTTGGCCACAGAAAAATCACTCCAAAAATGACATCTTCAAAAAGGACCATAGGAGTCTTTATAAAAGTCCGCATAGGACACAATGCATTTGAGTATTTGCTTATTTATGTTAATGTAAAATATTTAGAAAACTTATACTTTTGCTTCTGCTACTGACAGAGTCAGTTTGCTTGTCCAGAAGAATTTGAGGATCCAGTGGCACTTTATGAAGCAATCAAGACATTTGGAGAAAAGATTGTAATTTGTGATGAAGAAGATCCTGCTTGGAGATCTGCTATTCTGTCTAACAAGAAAGAATTGCTGACTTTGAGACATGCTGTTGAAGATGGAAATGATGAATACAGTGTCATCATGCTTCACAAAAGCTACCTCAATTTCAAAGTTATCAAGGTACCAATAAAATACATATTTTAGACAAATGCAGTATTATCCATATTGATGTAGAGATGTTATCTCACGACTACAAGTCTAATTCCTCAAGATTACTGTTATGTACGTCACTCTTGTGACCTGTGCCCTGCAGAAAGATGAGCCTAATTCAGCATTCTGTAATGCTGTAGATAAGCCCCCGATGTATCCTGAAAGATGAGAAAAAGAGGTTAGATTATACTCCCCCAGGAGCGGTCCCGCTGCGGTCCGGGTCCGATGGGCGTCGCCATCTGGTCCAGCGCCTCCTATCTTCATTCGATGACGTCCTCTTCTTGTGTTCTTGCAGCGGCTCCGGCGCAGGCGTACTTTGTCTGCCCTGTTGAGGGCAGAGCAAAGTACTGTAGTGCACAGGCGCTGGGCCTCTCTGACCTTTCCCGGCGTCTGCGCACTGCAGTACTTTGCTCTGGCCTCATCAGGGCAGACAAAGTACGCCTGCGCCGGAGCCGCTGCAAGAACACAAGCAGAGGACGTAATTTAATGAAGATAGAAGGCGCTGGACCGGACTGTGACGCCCATCGGACCCGGAACGCAGCGGGACCGCCCCTGGGTGAGTATAATCTAACCTGTTTTTCTCATCTTTCAGGATAAATCGGGGGCTTAGCTACAGCATTACAGAATGCTGTAGATAAGCCCCTGATGCCGGTGGGCTTACCTCAGATATGAGTTTTGGGGTGACAGACACACTTTAAGAGATGCATCGGTGTCAGAGCTTGAAATGTTAGGGTACCGTCACACAGTGGCATTTTGATCGCTACGACGGCACGATCCGTGACGCTCCAGCATCGTAACAATATCGCTCCAGCGTAGTAGACTGCTGTCACACTTTGCAATGTACGACGCTGGAGCGATAATTTCATGACGTATGTGCGATGTAGAAGCCGTTGGTTACTATGCGCACATCGTATACAATATCGTGCACACCTTTGTTACACCATGCGATCATGCCGCCACAGCGGGACACTAGATGACGAAAGAAAGTTTCAAACGATCTGCTACGACGTACGATTCTCAGCGGGGTCCCTGATCGCAGGAGCGTGTCAGACACAGCGAGATCGCTGGAACGTCACGGATATATCGCTGGAACGTCACGAATCGTGCCGTCGTAGCGATCAAAATGCCACTGTGTGACAGTACCCTTACTCCAGTTAGACACTTAAAGGTTTCTTTACGCCAGATTTCTGATGAATCCATGTCATGCTGATAAACCATGAACCTGCTGATTGCTATTCCAGCTTATCTCACCCTTTGCTATTGTCTGTTATCAAGAGTAGATGCTATGGCTAGGAACATATTTAAATTTCCCATGCGGTGGGCTGCCCATGTAATAAATGGATCCACTGAATCCACCACAACAGAAGCCTCTCTTAGGGTAAGTTCACAGAGGGCGTTTTTGCTACCTTTTTTTTCTGCAGTAAAATCTGATCATCTTGGCAGGAAATAAGCTGCGTCAAAAAGGCAGGTTTAGGTGCGTTTTTGGTGTGTTTTTTGCAGCGTTTTTTGCCACATTTTTGGTGGGTTTTTTTTCTCTTTGTGCATGCCAATACAGTTGAGTGCACACAGAGAAAAAAAAAAAACAACTTCTTGTAGATAGAATGAATAGATTGATCGAATAGATAGAAGAGATAGATAGATAGATAGATAGATAGATAGATAGATAGATAGATAGATAGATTGAATGAATGAATAGATTGATAGAATAGATACATTACCTGCGGTATCCTCTTGCCTGGAATTTTCCCACGGTCCATAAAAAAGCGCAGCAAAAATGCCCTGTGTGAACTTACTCTTACATTGTGAATCTCTGGTCTGCCTCCTAAAAGCAGTTTCCTTTTAAGGAGTATTCAGATTTCTTCAAAACTTTTTAAGGTCATTTACACATCAATGTTCTTTTTGTATAAAAAAAATTAGATTTTGACCATTGTTTTATTTGATTAAGGTTTTTTGTTTATATGTTTTTACAATCAGCTTGACATCCAATTTTATTATATGCAAAAAATAGAAAGAAGGTTCCAAGCCAGTAGACAGTAAAAAAGCCACGGTATCAGCATGCAACATGGATGGCAAAAATCAGACATTTGAGCATTCCCAAAAATTATAACATGTTCTGTTTGAAGAAAAAAAAATGATAGAAGATGTTCCCGAAAGGTTGTTCCATTTGGAGCTTTCAAATATCTTAGCTTAGCACAGAATGCTCAGGGAGCAAAGCTCTTGAGGTCTACATGGAATAGGTACAAACTAGTTTAATGATCATATTATGTCTTAATATACAGTGAACACATTTTAAATGTTTCAAACATACTTGGGATATATCAGACACAATACAAAGTCATATTTTTCTTATGATTGTGAAGAATTCATACTTAAGAATTCCAAATGTACAAACAATGCTTTTAAACAATAAAAAAAAAAAACTCAAGCACACAGACTTGCAAGTGGAAAACAAAAGCTTTATTGAAAGGCAATTCACAATTTGTTTAGTGTGATATTTACAGTGGGGGGAAAAAAGTATTTAGTCAGCCACCAATTGTGCAAGTTCTCCCACTTAAAAAGATGAGAGAGGCCAGTAATTGACATCATAGGTAGAGCACAACTATGAGAGTCAAAATGAGAAAACAAATCCAGAAAATCACCTTGTCTAGAGAGCATTTGGATTATCCAGAAGAGTATTGGGAGAATGTCATATGGTCTGATGAAACCAAAGTAGAACTGTTCGGTAGAGAGGAGGAGACAGAATGATGCGCTGCATCCAAAGAACACCATATCTACTGGGAGGCATGGGGTTGGCAACATCATGCTTTGGGGCTGTTTCTCTGCAAAGGAACCAGGACGACTGATCCGTATACATGAAAGAATGAATAGGGCCATGTACCATGAGATTTTGAGTGCAAACCTCCTTCCATCAGCAAGGACATTGAAGATGAAACGTGGATGGGTCTTTCAGCATGATAATGATCCCAAGCACACCACCAGGGCAACGAAGGAGTTGCTTTGTAAGAAGTATATGAAGGTCCTGGAGTGGCCTAGCCAGTCTCCAGATCTCAACCCCATAGAAAACTTTTGGAGGGAGTTGAAAGTCCGTGTTGCCCAGTGAAGGCCCCAAACATCACTGCTCTGGAGGAGATCTGCATGGAGGAATGGGCCAACATACCACCAACAGTGTGTGCCAACCTTGTGAAGACTTACAGAAAACGTTTGACCTCTGTCATTGTGAACAAAGAATATATAACAAAATATTGAGATGAACTTTTGTTAATGGCCAAATACTTATTTTCCTCCATAATTTACAAAATAAATCTTGCCTAATCAGACAAGGTGATTTTCTGGATTTGTTTTCTCATTTTGACTTTTATAGT
This sequence comes from Ranitomeya imitator, assembly GCF_032444005.1. Classification (NCBI taxonomy): domain Eukaryota; kingdom Metazoa; phylum Chordata; class Amphibia; order Anura; family Dendrobatidae; genus Ranitomeya; species Ranitomeya imitator. Next base: position 160,163,182 of record NC_091286.1, read on the forward strand.
TGTGGTCTACCTATGATGTCAATTACAGGCCTCTCTCATCTTTTTAATTGGGAGAACTTGCACAATTGGTGGTTGACTAAATACTTTTTTTCCCCACTGTATAACAAGACACTGAATATCTTGTAAATTAAATATTTGACAAAATAGGGAAGAAGGCAGGACTGTATGGTTCTTATGCTTGTTTAAGCAGTTTAAATGATCACGCCCCATATTAGTAAGCCAGAATAAAGTGTCCATGCCCTTTAGACAGTAGTTAAAGACCCCATTCACATTAGACTAGCGTCAGCTGAACCATCTGTTATCAACAGGTTCAGCAGACAGTTTAATGTTTATTGGAGCCACTAACAGATCATTGTTGGGGGTCATGTATGATTTTAGACTGCAGATCCTTTTCTTTTCCAAGAGATAAACAGCCACCAGAGATGTTTTACAGTTGGACTGTCATAGAGAACACTGGAGCACAAGGCAGAGAGAGGTGGGTGAAATAGTTAGTCCATGTGATCGGCTGAATCATGGCTAGCTATCTAAAGTGTATGGGGGTTTTAATCAAACACTTGTTCATCTGACAAATGTGAATATATTTGGATGGATGTATTTTCAGTCTTTGTGTTATCCATGTGTGTAACAGACCGCAGACTGACCATATATCTATTGTCAACTAGGACAAATTAAGGATTATCAAATCTATATTATGACAGGATCAGTACCCCCATGTCACACGGTGACTATCACGGTGTGACTCGACCAATGGTCGGTCAGCTAACGGCACAATACACATACAATTGGGATGGTATAGGTGAGATGATGGCCCTACCAGTAAGGAATGGGGAATGGTCACCACCTGAGCTCAAACCTGAGCCTGAGCCTGCACTCCTCTAATACCCTACGCAGGTCCTTTCCCCTGCCGCCATCAGGATACCTTGCCCCTAACTGTCACCTATCTCTGCCCTGGCTAGTGCATTGGCCGGTGAAGGGCACTAGCAGCACCACTGCAAATAATAAACACAGGGGAAAGTGAAAGACACCAAATGGATGAGGTAACAAAAATTTCATACTTAGCTTTCTCTGCTGCAAAGCCCCACACAGCAGAAGAAAGGCACCAGATCAGTGAACTCAGCAGAAGCACCACTGCACCCAGAAAGCTCCTTACTCCAGTTTGGTCACTGCACCTCACCAGAAAATGACATATGGTGAAGACGCCTCGATCCACTAGAGTTTACCTTGCCAGTCACCTGACTCTGAGGTTTATGGCAAATGCAACCTGATGGAAGTGACAACGTAGGTTCCGGAGGCGCCATAAATCTCCAGAGCGCCGACCTGGGGAATGTGTTGTGCACATCCATTACTGAGGGTAACTCACGCTGGAAAGTCCCTGGGCTGAGAATGGCTGAAACCCGATACAGCCTGATCACCATAAAATTCCACGTCCCAGTAGCACCCTTCCACCTGATGTTTTTGGTGGCCTCCCACACATACTCGTTCACTCACAGGTCCGGACCTGAACGCTTATTTCCATGCATACATTTGCCACAAGATGGTGAAATCTTTACAGAACCAATAACAGAGGCGTCCCCCTGTGTCACCACACTCACACCTCCACTATGCACAGAGGGAACCACCACCCTCCCCTGACCCCCTCCTCCTAAGAGGACTCCGACAGTCAGGTTTAACTAGTGGTGAGGGTTGAGTCTTGCCCTTACACACTGGCAGCACCTCTGCTGCCCACAACGGAGAAGAAGGGGTAGGTTGAAGAAAGACTGCAGAGATCATAGCTCCAGAGCTGCAGTCCTTACATGACTGGTCCCAGCTGACTACTTCCCTGGACTGCCAATCTGTGACCGGGTTGTTTCTCTTCAACTAAGGGAGGCCTAAAACAAAAGGAGTTGGCATACCCTACAAGATGTAGCACGACAGAGACTCTTCATGATGAGTCCCTATACGCAGGTGTATATCATCTACGACTTGGGTCACTCTCCCCTGGCTGAGTGGGAATGAGTCAATGGCCTGAATGCTTTGAGGTCTCGTTAGCGTCCTATCCACCAGGCCATGGGTTTGAGCAAAGCAAGCATCCACCAAATTGACTCCCACTCCACTGTCCACAAACACCGGTACAATCTCAGTTACCCCGGCAACCACCACTTCAGCAGGTAACGTACACTGAGATGAGAAATTGGAGGAAATATACACACCCTGGTCGCCTCCCTTCAAAAAACCATGGGGACACTGCTTATGTGATGGTGTTGATACTTTGGTGCAACCTGGGCAGACACCAATGAAATGACCAGTCTTCCCACAATAAAAACATGCCCACACACCATGGCAAACCGCAGGCAATCCTGTTTAAGACTAAACTCCTCCCACCTGCATGGGTTTGTCAGTGTACACCTGTGTGTCCTCCTCCCTAGCTAGGACAACAGGGGGCAGATTTGGTGTATGCCTCTCCTTGAGGCATCCATCCACCCAGATAGCAAGGGACATGGTGGTTTCCAATGACCTGGGAGCAGCTTATTACACCAGAGTATCCTGCAGCCTAGGTGACAGACCTTGACAAAAATGGCTCCTAAGGGTAGGGTCATTCCACCTTGTGTCAGTGGCCCACCTCCTAAACTCTGAGCAGTACTCCTCAGCAGGCTGACCCCCCCCCTGCTTGATTTTGCAGAGACGAGACTCAGTCAGGGAGATGCCATCAGGATCCCCATATGCCAAAGCCGCAAAAAAACTCGTCCACCGGCCGTAAAGATGGTGAACTGGTCAGCAAGGAGAAGGCCCAGGATTGGGGAGTACCCTTAAGAAGGGAGACTATAATCTCCACACACTGATCCTCACTCACTGATGAACAGGGGCGGAGCCTGAAATATAATTTACAGGCCTCCTGAAAAACCATTAACTTATCTCTCCCTTCAGAGAAACAGTCAGGGAGAGATATCTTGGGTTTTGTTTGAGCCTGCAACTGAGCCGAGGCCCAAATCTCCATCAACTGCTGAAGCTGCTGTGTCACCTGACCCCACAGCTGCTTAAGCTCATCAATGAGGGTCTGGATCAGATGGGCAAAGGCTTGCATTTGAGCCATGGCTCACCGGAAAAAAATGTGATGGTTGGTGTTAATGTCACGCGGTGACTATCAAAGTGTGACTCGACCCAAAGGATGGTCGGTCAGCTAACGGCACAATGCACATACAACAGGGATGATATAGGTGAGAGGAAGGCCCTACCCATAGGGAATGGTGAATGGTCACCACCTGAGCTCAATCCTGGGCTTGACCCTGCACTCCCCTAACTCCCTATGCAGGTCCTTACCCCGCCGTCAGGATACCTTGTCCCTAGCTGTCACTTAACTCTGCCCTGGCTAGTGCATTGGCTGGTGACGGGCACTAGCCGCACCACTGCACATAATAAACACAGGGGGAAGTAACATACACCAAAAGGACAAGGTAACAAAAATTTCACACTTAGCTCTCTCTGCTGCAAAGCACTGCACAGCAGAAGAAAGGCACCATATCAGCAAACGCAGCAGAAGCACCACTGCACCCAGAGAGCTCCTTACTCCAGCTTGGTCACTGCAGATTGCTCTAACACCGACAGTCAGCTGATGCATCAGACAACATTTTAAAGGATAGTGGGAGTGGTCACCGCCTACATCAGCTGACCCAACAGCAATGCAATTACCCCAGTTTGCCAGCAGGGAAAAACTGACATTACCCCCGATAGTCCAAAAGGTAAAAAGGTTTAACTCAATGGAACTAGATATGCCACAAATTCAAAAATGGATCGTGATACCCAATAAGTACATGCATGCATGACAAAAGCCACAATCAGTAAATGAAGACAGCACTAGAACCATCATCAGCATATGAATACATCACCAGAGCCACTATCAGTGCAAGAGTACAGGGACTCTAACATAATGTATGAGCTCGCCCAGATGCTTGGATAACACCTGAGCATGCTCAGATAAAGCTTTATTCGAGCATTTTCGCCCATCATGAGTTGTAATTAGTGTTGTGCGATACCGTCCGATACTTGAAAGTATCGGTATCGGATCGTATCGGCCGATACCCGAAAAGTATCGGATATCGCCGATACCGATACCCGATACCAATACAAGTCAATGGGACACTAAGTATCGGAAGGTATCCTGATGGTTCCCAGGGTCTGAAGGAGAGGAAACTCTCCTTCAGGCCCTGGGATCCATATTAATGTGGAAAATAAAGAATTAAAATAAAAAATATTGATATAATTACCTCTCCGGAGGCCCCTGGACATCACCGCTGGTAACCGGCAGCCTTCTTTGCTTAAAATGAGCGCGTTTAGGACCTGAGAATGACGTCGCGGCTTCTGATTGGTCGTGTGCCGCTCATGTGACCGCCACGCGACCAATCAGAAGCCGCGACGTCATTCTCAGGTCCTAAATTCCTAGAATGAGGAGTTTAGGACCTGAGAATGACGTCGCGGCTTCTGATTGGTCGTGTGGCGGTCACATGAGCGGCACGTGACCAATCAGAAGCCGTGACGTCATGGAAGTCCCTAAACGTGCTCATTTTAAACAAAGAAGGCTGCCGGTTACCAACGGTGATGTCCAGGGGCCTCCGGAGAGGTAATTATATCAATATTTTTTAATTCTTTATTTTACACATTAATATGGATCCGATACCGATTCCCGATACCACAAAAGTATCGGCACTCGGTATCGGAATTCCGATACCGCAAGTATCGGCCGATACCCGATACTTGCGGTATCGGAATGCTCAACACTAGTTGTAATGTAACAAAATATTTTTAAAAAATCATTGAAAGGACAAAAAAATTATAACAAATGAGATGGTAACTTATGCAGTGGAGATGTGGCTTGCAGAACAGGATAAGAATGTTTTAAAAGGGTTTGAATAACTTTTTGATAAACACATTAAATAGAGTTGAAAGGTGACTTTGAATTAAATAATTTTACTTCAAAAACATACCATTTTTTCTATATATCAATACCCCCTAATACATATGAACATATATGTTAGCCAGACTTATCTGTGATGTATAATTGTGTTATTGTGCTGTTGCAGGTAAATAAAGAATGTGTAAGAGGACTTTGGGCTGGACAACAACAGGAACTGATTTTTTTTCGGAACCGTGATCATGAAAGAGGGAGCATTCAAAACAACAAACATGTTTTAAGAAATTTAATCAACTCCTCCTGTGATCAACCCCTGGGTTATCCTATATATGTATCTCCACTGACCACATCTTACCTAGGGACACACAATCAACTCAAGGAATTATTGGGTGGACCCGTAAATTTTGACATTTTTACTTCATGGTTTCAAACAAAATGGCTTTTGTAAGTAAGAAAAACAAAATTATATGATAATTAAACAGCACGAGTAGCGTAAATGATGGAAGAAGGGCATCTAGTTTAACCTATTTTCAGGCGCTGTGTATTCTAAAATGTCCTTATCAGGTAGTTAACAGTTGTAATATTATGTCCAAAAGAAAGGTGTCCGTATCCAAATTTAACCCCAAATCCAAGTAATTAAACAAATCAGACATCATCATCATCAAATTACATAGAGTTCCATAGCCTTACAGGTTTGGCTTCATATCTTAATTCAAGTGGTGTCGTTAAAGGGTCGAAATTGACTTTTAGGATTGCTACCTCCAAAAGGTGGCACTGGAGTATCTGTCATCCTCTTCTGAAGAGTATATTTGCATATTTAATTTCCCAGGGAAGCACTGCATGGCTTATATATATCCTAATACCAATGTGGCACTGGGAGAAATGCTTCCTTTAAATCCTACATCCATATTTTCAAACAGAAAATCCACAACAGAATACAATAGCAGCATTGTGGATAGGATATACGAAATCTTATCCATACCCTGCACACTTGTTATCTACAGACTAGAAAACAGTCCAGAAAGTCCAGAAACTGAAAATGAAAAAAACTAATGAACCAATAAAAAATATGTTTTATTCAAATCTTCTACCACTTCTTCATAATGTTGTCAGTTTTGGTGAAGAATTATGGTGAAAGGTGCTGTTTAAAACAACTTAACAGTTTTTATAGTTACAATTTGATTGTTAGATACCCGAAAATTCCTAGATTCTATTTACTACCCAAAATTCATAAGCACCCTGTGTCCAATAGTCTCTGGCATGGGAGGGCTATGTGATTTTATCTGCATGTTCATTGATTATTATCTTAAACCACCTGCCCTCCCATGTCAGGGACTCTAGAGTAATACCATGAATCCTGGTCAGGACATCTGTAGAGTCAGATATGGTTTTGTTCACAGCAGATATTGAATCCTTATACATATGTGTATGACATGCGTATGTGTTAAAAGCTGCACGCTTATTTCTGGAGATAAGTCGGTTGGATGCTTCTTTGATAGAATTAATCTTGAAATTGCTTTAATTTATCTTGAATCATAACTTTGAAACTCATTGACAATTTTTATTTACAGAGGCAAAGCCTGTGCCCCTTTATACGCTATCCGGTCTCTAAGCCTTTGGCAGAGGCAGCCGCCCACCATGTGCAGTGCTGACACCGTTATATTGATGCTTTACTTATGATCTGGCAGGGTTCTGAGGTGAAACTTGGTTTATTCATGCATGGGTTAAATAACCCTTTTAACATAAAACTTACCAACATGTGGCATAGAAAAAATATGGAGTTTTTGGACATTTCCATTGTCATTGAGATTGAGGGCCAGATTCGTGTAGTTGTTTACCAGGAAAAAAACAGTAAATTCATTATTACACTCCTTTTCTACTCACATGCAATCTACAATAAGAACCATTCCAGTTCATCAGTTTCTTAGGGTGAGGTGGACTTGCTCAAATAATGATAGGTTTGAAGAACAAAACCAAGGATTTTAAAGATAATTTTTACAGAGGATATAGCCAATGAATATTGTACAGCTAGACTTGCGCTATATGAAAAACTTAAATCCTCTAAAGAAAAGACTAAATCTTATTTTAAAACTCGGTTCATATCAACTTTAAATTGTGAATGGGAGATCATCTAGAGTATTTTGACCAAACATTTGGCGGTTCTGAAAACTGACCCTATACAGGCTGCTGAGGGCCATTGATGACGGCAAGAAGGAGTAAAAATCTAAAAGATCACTTAGTGAAAAGCCACTATGTGGCAAAACCCAAAAACTTTTTGGGATCTAAAGAACAAAAGTGGGGTTGCTACCCTTTGTGGTGGTTGCCTTGCTTGCAACAACATAATAAGAGACACCGCCTCTTCATCAGCAGATGGGACAAAGGAATTAAAAATTACAAGCCATATATCATACAATATCACGTATGTTATTTATTATGTGACCTGCTTCTCCTCAAAAGTGTATGTGTGTTTAACTTCAAGCAAGTTGAGTATTTGTACAAGAGAGCATGTGAGAGACATCATGGCAGCAAAGGAGGTGGAGAATATCTCCCTGTTAAGGACTCTACCAACACTTTTTAAGATTTTTCATGGCTCTGATCCTTGGCACCTTAAGGTCCAGTGAGTTGATCGGGTCTACTGTGGTATTAAAGGAGGTGACATGAAATGAGTTCTTGCTCTACTTGAGTCAAGGTGAATAATAAATTTGGTGATGATGTCACCTGATGGGTCAAATGAGAAATTGAGCTTTGTCCCCTTATTATAATGTCTCTGATTTTAGTTTTAATTGTCTCATGCCCTTTTCTTTTCTTTTTAGGGTTTTTGAAATAATATGAAATTAACTGCATCCTTTATTCATTCAAGACCTTTCACATAGGGGTGTGTGGCATGGTGACTGGTCATGTGATTGATGGGCAGTATGTGTCGCAGAGGTGGGTGGCCCTGTGATGGAAGCCTGGGCATGTTTTGCTCAGCAGATCTACTGCTGAGGGATTTGTTTTTCATTGGGAAGGCTTCCAGGTGGCTTGGAGAGATGGGTGGGTCCAGTCACCTGTAATAGAGTACAGGATAGAGTATGTCACCACGGAATGTAGGCGCCGAGAAACAGCGGCACTTGTCATCCCTCTGTTATCCCTTGAGCTGTGTAGTCTCTAGGAACCCGCAACCTGGGGTTTAAGGGGTTACTGTGGTAAGCAGAGGGGATGCTAGGCAAACGGGGTCCCTTGTGCTCTGAGTCTTTTGCTTCAACAGTGCAGCCTATCCCGGTAGAACGATGCTCAGTCTATTTTTGGGTCTCCCAACAGGAATCAGGGGCTCTGCACTAGTACCGAGACATTAAAGGCATAGAGGTTTAGCCCAATCAAATGGAATAGCAGGAATTTATTTTTAAGACGTTCGGAGTTACAAAGCTATTGACTATGTTACGATTTTTATATTTAGTCAGATATTTATGCTTCACTACTTCCATGCTGTTCACCTTCTTTTTAACTTCTCCCACACTTTCTTCTTCATCATCCTCAGCAGCAGCATCTTTTCCATCAACTTCTCCTTCACCTTATTCATCTTCTTCTTCTTCACCTTCTTCGTATTATTATTTTTTTTTACATTCTTCATATTCTTTTTATTCAACTATTATTCTTCTTCATAATCAACTTCTTCATCTTCTTCTTCTTCATCATATTCTTATTTGTGACAGCCAGGCTTCCTGTAGTTGTTATCTATAAAAGTTTGAAGATTACACCTCCTGTTCTGCCTGTCACAAAAGATTTACAACAGGATTTGTTCGCGTTCAGTTTGGCCTGCAGCAGCAGGTTTTTTCCAGGGGCACCATGAGGAGGAACGGACTCACCCCCATACACTGCTTAGTCTTCTTCTGTTTATAATTTAGATAATATCTTTTGCTCTGATTTTTAGTCTTATGCTTAATGTTCTTCTGCTTTTTGTTCTGCAGCTTCTTGTTCTTCTGCTTCTCGGTCTTCAGGGTCGTCATCTTTAGGGTCTTGAACTTGGAAATGTAGCAGAAGGTACAAGAGCAAAAGACACTGCCGAGAACCAGCTGACGGTACTGGAACCCGGATGGCTAGCCGAAGGTACAAGAGCCAATGGAACTACCGAGGACCAGCTGACGTTACTGGAACCCGGTTACTAAGCAGGAGGTACCCGTGCCAGAAAGCACTACCAAGGACCACCTGACGTTGGTGGAACTCGGATACCCAGAAGGAGGCACCTAAGCCAAAGGATCTGCCCAGAACCAGCTGACGGTACTGGAACCAGGTTGGGGAGCAGAAGGTACAAGAGCAAAAGACCCTGCCGAGAACCAGCTAACGGTACTGGAACCCGGATGGCTAGCCGAAAGTACAAGAGCCAATGGAACTACCGAGGACAAGCTGACGTTACAGGAACCCGGTTACTAAGCAGGAGGTACCCGTGCCAGAAAGCACTACCAAGGACCACTTGACGTTGGTGGAACTCGGATACGCAGAAGGAGGCACCTAAGCCAAAGGCTCTGCCCGGAACCAGCTGACGGTACTGGAACCAGGATGGGGAGCAGAAGGTACAAGAGCAAAAGACCCTGCCGAGAACCAGCTGACGGTACTGGAATCCGGATGACTAGCCGAAGGTACAAGAGCCAATGGAACTACAGAGGACCAGCTGACATTACTGGAACCCGGTTACTAAGCAGGAGGTACCCGTGCCAGAAAGCACTACCAAGGACCACCTGACGTTGGTGAAACTAGGATACCCAGAAGGAGGCACCTAAGCCAAAGGCTCTGCCCAGAATCAGATGACGGTACTGGAACCAGGATGGGCAGGAGGGACTACCCGTGACAAAGACACTTCTGAGCAGCAACTGGCGGTGTTGGATCCCAGGGAATCCAGGAGAAGCAGAGTATAGGCTTAGGCCTAATTGGAGCCAGTTGAAAGGGAACCTTTAACCCCCAAAGGTGTTTGCAACTAAAAACCTCCTTGTGCGGCACGAATGCTGCACAAGGAAAAGGTGCCTCTTTTAATTATGCTCCTTGTACACGCTGAAGTTAACACTTATAAAATGTGTCCCCTCATACCCTGAAACAGTCCCGGAGGCGGGACTTTCCTTCTTAATGAGACGCAGCACAGCTGTCATTCACACCCCCTTGGCGCCGTGTGCCGCCTCCTCAGCATTGTTTGAATCTGTGCATGCCCATGAATCCCAGGCCTGCAGTGTGATTAAATCAGAAGACACTGCGAGGCGGGATCTCGGGCAGCGCGGCCACACAGGCACAGTCCACCTGACACCAAATGATGTCAGAAGACGGGCAGTGCTAACTGCACATGGCCAAGGATGAACCTAACAGCGCAGGCTACGGGACAGATTCAAACAACGCTGAGGAGGCGGCCCCTGGCGCCAAGGGGGTAGGAATGACAGCTGCGTTGTGTCTCATTAGGAAGGAAAGTTCCACCTCCGGGCCGATTTCACGGTGTGAGGGGACACATTTTATAAGTGTAAAGATCAGCGTGTGCAAGGAGCATAACTAAAAGTGTCACGGGGCTACCGTGACAGAGAGGTTCCAGAGAACCGCAGCGCTCTGGGCCTCGTTCACACTCGATGAACAGATGCTCTTCTCCTGAATTCTGACCTGGCTGTCTTGTGCCAGCAGGGCAGGAGTTAAACCTTGTTACTAAAGTTACTGAGAGCTATGTCTCTCAGCTGATTTGGTTTTGGTAATCTCCGCTCCTATATAGACTCAGCTTTGTCTACAACTGTTGTCAGTGATCAGTTCTGCTGCCTGGCTTGGAGTGAGAAGGAGCGTGGTATTAGGAGCTTGGAGGTTTATTTACAGAGATTGGTGTCAGCTGTTTTGGTTGCATGTTAAACCTGTTTTCCTTCCTAGTTTTTTCCTTCTCTTCCCTTCTCTGTGTTTCCTCTGTGGTTGTGTGAGCATTTGGTGAGTTTAAGACTTTTAGTTACCTTGTCTGTATACCCTGTTTAATTGTCGTATTTATACACTGGTGTAGTGCACCTCCCTTGGGGAGGAGAGGGGGCCACTGATAGGGCCTTCACAGGAGACAGGGATACGCTGGCGGCTCAGGCCTCCTAACCATTATAGGTACCCCTGAGATAAGGGAAAGCCAGCGCCCCATTACAGTGGCAGGGACAGGTGCGGGTCCCAGTACGCCGTCCTGCCCCTTTATCGCCGTTAACGGCGTGACAGTATTACTGACCCTAAAAATTTTCTTGGTCCACTATGGACGCCATTGCTGGACAATTGCAGCAACTCAGTCTAGAGGTGGCTGACCTCCACTCGGCGGTTGTACAGCGCACTCCAGTGGCCACTGCAGGGGTTGCTACACCTCCACAAGCTTCGCTAGAGCCCATAATTGCGTTACCTGACAGGTTCTCTGGGGGGCGCGACAAATTTGTTACATTCAGGGAGGCCTGTAATTTGTATTTTAGGTTGCGTCCTCACACTTCAGGTTCAGAGGAGCAGAGGGTTGGAATTGTAGTATCGCTCCTACAAGGTGATCCTCAGGCCTGGGCATTTTCACTTCCCGCTGACGCTTTGCCGTTACGGACTGTGGAGGAGTTTTTTTGAGCCTTAGGTCAAGTGTATGATGATCCTGACCGCGTTTCCCTCGCTGAGTCCACAATACGCCATCTTACACAGGGAGACCGGCCAGTAGAGGAGTACTGCTCTGAGTTTCGGAGATGGGCTACTGACACAATGTGGAATGGCCCTGCACTCTGCAGTCAATTTTATCAGGGCCTATCTGATAAAATAAAAGATGCTTTTGCCCTACAGGAGACACCAACGACACTGGAGGCAGCTATGTCTCTTGCGATCCGTGTGGACCGCTGCCTACGCCAGAGACTTAATGAATCGCCACTATTCAAGGGTAATTCAGATTTGGACTCATCAGAATCTGAGTCTCTAGGAGAACCTATGCAGTTGGGGGCGCTTCTCGTTCTAAGGGGGCTGCAGTAGTACGGCGTAAGGGAGGTGCATTTTTTTGTGGCAGAAGGGGTCATTATGTGAATGTGTGTCCTTCTAGAAGACAACCGCCGGAAAACTATAAAAACTATTGAGTCCGGGTTGCGGGGAGGTTGGCAACTCGGGTGTACTAGTTTCCTCCTTAGGTAAACCACAATTTTTCCTACCAGCCGAGATTCGTCTTGGTGAAAGTAGGCTCAATATCTCTGCCTTTCTGGACTCTGGGGCAGGGTTTAATTTAATTGATGCTGGGTTTGTTCAGGCACATGGGCTTAAAACTCAAGAGTTGTCTAGACCCATACCTATAATTGCTATTGATTCTGCACCTTTGAGCCAGGGGACTTTCACTCCGATCATCCTTGGGGTGAGCCTACAAATAGGGGCGTTGCACTCTGAGTCAATAGATTGTTATGTGTTGGGGGGTTTGCCGTCGCCTGTAGTTCTCAGTTTACCATGGCTCACGTTACACAACCCGGTGTTAAACTGGCAGACTCGGGAGATTACTAGATGGAGTGAGTTTTGTCAGGAACATTGCCTAGGCACTCGGCTGACCGGGTTGAGTTCTCAGGTTTTGCCAGAGTTCATCTCAGATTTTGAGGATGTATTCTCTGAGGAGGGGAGTCAAGAGCTACCTCCACACCGTCCTTATGATTGCGCCATACGTCTCATTCCTGGTGCTAAACTGCCTAAGAGTAGGCTATACAACATCTCTATCCCAGAGAGACAGGCCATGAAAGACTATATCACGGAGAGTCTGGCCAAGGGTCATATCAGACCCTCGTCATAACCCATTGCTGCCGGGTTCTTTTTTGTTAAGAAGAAGGACGGTGGTTTACGCCCATGCTTAGACTTCCGTGAATTAAACCAAATTACGGTCCGGGATTCTTTCCCACTCCCTCTTATTCCAGACCATTTAATCAAATTGTGGGGGCTAAATGGTTCTTCAAATTAGATCTCATGGGGGCATATAATCTCATTCGGATAAAGGAGGGGGATGAATGGAAGACGGCGTTTAATACTCCAGAGGGACATTACGTGAACTTGGTTATGCCTTTTGGGTTAAGTAATGCTCCTGCTGTGTTTCAACACTTTGTCAATGATATACTTAGTCACCTTATAGGTAGGTTTGTGGTGGTATATCTCAATGACATCTTAATTTATTACCCTGACCTCGAGTCCCATCAGGATCATGTACGGCAGGTCCTTCAGGTACTCAGGGACAATAAACTGTTTGCCAAACTTGAGAAATGCATGTTCGCGGTCAAAGAAATTTTGTTTTTGGGTTATTTCTTATCCCCCACAGGATTTCGCTTGGATCTGGCTAAGGTCAATGCGGTCTTGGAGTGGGAGCATCCTGAGGACCTTAAGGCCTTACAGAGGTTTTTAGGTTTTGCAAACTACTATCGCAAATTTATTAAAGACTTTTCAGTAGTAGCCAAATCTTTAACAGACATGACCAAGAGAGGCACGGACTTCTCTGTCTTGTCCAGTACGGCCTGCCAGGCTTTTGAGACTTTGAAGAAGTGTTTTTCCACTGCACCCATACTAATACAGCCTGACATCACGCAGCCATTTGTGGTAGAGGTGGATGCCTCTGAAGTGGGAGTGGGAGCTGTATTGTCTCAGCGGATTTCTCCGAGTAAGTGGTGTCCATGTGCATTTTTCTCAAAAAAATGTATCTCCTACTGAGAGGAATTATGATATTGGTAACAGGGAGCTGTTGGCAATTAAATGGGCATTTTGAGGAATGGCACCATTTTTTGGAGGGAGCACTTCACCCAGTCATGGTGATCACAGATCACAAGAATCTGTTGTATCTAGAATCTGTGAAGTGTCTCACACCTAGGCAAGCTAGGTGGTCTCTGTTTTTCGCCAGGTTCAGTTTCTACATTAAGTATAGGCCAGGAAGCAAGTATGTCAAGGCTGATGCGTTATCCCGTTGTTTTCTAGGGGGTGGGGTTAATTGTGAGCCAGGTCCTATACTTCAGAAGGGTATAATTGTCGCCGCAGTTAATTCGGATCTTGAGAGAGAGGTCCTAGAGGTGCAGGGGGACGCCCCAACAGCCTGTCCTTTAGGTAAACTTTATGTTCCTGCTAATCTTCGTCTTAGGGTCATTAATGAACATCATGATTCGGTCCTGGCCAGACACCCTGGAAGTAAAGTTGCTACGGACCTTCTCACTCGGCGTTTTTGGTGGTCTGGGGTAAATCATGATGTACAGGAATATGTCACTGCCTGCTGTGTGTGTGCGCGTTCCAAGACCCGTCATACTCGCCTCGTCTGGGTCTCTCCAACCTCTGGAGATTCCCAGTAGACCTTGGACCCATTTGTCAATAGACTTTATCACTGACTTACCGGTTTCTGAGTGTAACACAGTTATTTTAGTCATAGTTGACAGATTTAGCAAGATGTCACATTTTATTGCCCTTCCCGCGTTACCTAATGCCAAGACTCTAGCACAGATCTTTATCAAGGAGGTTGTGAGATTACATGGTGTTCCTTCAGATATTGTGTCAGACAGTGGGGTGAAGTTTATTTCTAAGTTTTGTAGGGCTTTTTGCAGCCGGCTGGGAATTCATTTGTCGTTTTCTTCAGCTTTTCATCCTCAATCTAATGGTCAAACAGAACGTGTAAATCAAAATCTTGAAACTTATCTCAGGTGGTTTATTTCAGAAAATCAGGAGGACTGGGTAAAGTACTTACCGTTGGCAGAGTTTGCAATAAACAACCGTACTCATGAGTACACTGGTAAGTCCCTGCTTTTCAGGGCATATGGTTTTCATCCTCAATTCAGTTCATTTAATAGGAAGGATTCCTTGGGGGTGCCTGAAGAGGAGAGGTTTTCTTCGTCCATCACGTCCGTATGGCAAGGGGTTCTGGATAAGTTAAAGAGGATGAGTTCCAGATATAAGAATGCGGCTGATCGGAGACGTATGAAAGTTCCGGACCTATGTGTGGGTGATTGGGTTTGGTTGTCCTCAAAGAATATTAAACAGAGAGTTCCCTCATGAAAATTAGGCCCTAGGTTTATTGGCCCTTATAGGATTGTGGCCGTCGTCAATCCTGTTGCATTTCAGCTCGCTTTATCTCAGTCGTTTAGGATTCATAATATTTTTCATCGCTCCTTACTCAAGAGGTTTGTGGCATCACCTAATCCATCACCTTTACCTCTCTCTCCGGTCCTTGTTGATGTAAATCTCGAGTTCCAGATAGCCAGGGTCATGGATTCTCGATTTGTTCGCCGGTCTCTACAGTATTTTATACATTGGAAAGGGTACGGTCCTGAGGAGAGGATGTGGGTACCTGCAACCGATGTCCATGCGGTTAGGTTAGTCCGGGCATTTCATTCAGCTTATCCTGAGAAACCTGGTCCTGAGGTTCCGGAGGTCCCTCGTAGAAGGGGGGGGGGCTGTCACAGGGCTACCGCGACAGAGAGGTTCCAGAGAACCGCAGCGCTCTGGGCCTCATTCACACACGATGAACAGAAGCTCTTCTCCTGAATTCTGACCTGGCTGTCTTGTGCCAGCAGGGCAGGAGTTAAACCTTGTTACTGAAGTTACTGAGACCTATGTCTCTCAGCTGATTTGGTTTTGGTAATCTCCGCTCCTATATAGACTCAGCTTTGTCTACAACTGTTGTCAGTGATCAGTTCTGCTGCCTGGCTTGGAGTGAGAAGGAGCGTGGTATTAGGAGCTTGGAGGTTTATTTACAGCGATTGGTGTATGCTGTTTTGGTTGCATGTTAAACCTGTTTTCCTTCCTAGTTTTTTCCTTCTCTTCCCTTCTCTGCGTTTCCTCTGTGGTTGTGTGAGCATTTGGTGAGTTTAAGACTTTTAGTTACCTTGTCTGTATACCCTGTTTAATTGTCATATTTATACACTGGTGCAGTCCACCTCCCTTGAGGGGAGATGGGGCCACTGATAGGGCTCGCACAGGAGACAAGGATATGCTGGCGGCTCAGGCCTCCTAACCATTATAGGTACCCCTGAGATAAGGGAAAGCCAGGGCCCCATTATAGTGGTAAGGACAGGTGCGGGTCCCAGTACGCCATCCTGCCCCTTTATCGCCGTTAACGGCATGACAAAGAGCCACCTTTTCCTTGTGCAGAGTTACTGCTGTACAAGGTGGCTCTTTCAGATACAAACGTCTGGGGGGAGGGGACAGGTTCCCTTTAATTTCAGTTGTAGTGTCAGCGTGGCGGTCGTAGGACACATTGCCGGATACACAGCTGGGGATCAGCTGACGTTACTGAAACCCAATAACACTGGGTCATATGTTTTGACTGTGCAGACGGCACTTCTGAGCAGCAACTGGCGGTGTTGGAGCCCAGGGATTACAGTTCCGGTGGTAGAAACATGAACGCAACAGGAG
This sequence comes from Ranitomeya imitator, assembly GCF_032444005.1. Taxonomy (NCBI): domain Eukaryota; kingdom Metazoa; phylum Chordata; class Amphibia; order Anura; family Dendrobatidae; genus Ranitomeya; species Ranitomeya imitator. The sequence goes on from NC_091286.1 coordinate 160,179,404, forward strand.
ACCTGGATACTGTAGCCAACCAATTTTTTACTCTGGAAGAGGAGTTTCAAATTCTTGCGAGATCCAGGCCTTGTTCATTTTCAGAAAAGTAAGCCGAGCAACGTTATCGGAGGATAGTCACATTCGACGGTCTGTTAGTACACCACCTGTGGCAATAAAAGCGCGTTCCAATAATACACGAGCAGCAGGGCAAGCCATCACCTCCAATGCATATTGGCTAAGCTTTGGCCATGTATTCAGCTTAGAGACCCAAAACTTGAAGGGGGAAGAGCCGTCTGGGAGTACACTGAGAGGGCAAGCCATATAGCCTGTCAGCATCTGATGGAAACGTTGCCTTCTGCTGACTGGAGCTGTCTGTGATGGTGTAGACATTTGTGGCGGGCACAAAATAGTTTGCCAGGCACTGCAAGTCTTGGGAGTGGCCGATTTGGCTTTTGGAAGAGCCATGCTCCGAATGGGTGCCGAAGTGGAGGCTACAGGCACCGCAGTCTTCCCCCTCCCTCTCCCTCTTTGGGCTCTTCCTCAGAGCTGCTCCCACCACCTTCCTGTACCTCATGCTATGATGGGTCAAGGACCTCATCATCTACACTACCCTCTTCCACCAACTGCTTCTCCTGGGTAGTCTCGGTAGCACAGTATGCACCAGAAAGTGGCACCTGAGTCTCATCATCAGATGCGTACTGAGGTGTGCTGACTGGAGGCACTGGCCCACCCGCCTCATCAGATTCAGAGAGACAAAGCTGTTGGGCATCACTGCATACTGCCTCTTCTTCCATTTCTCCAATGCTGCTTGGCTGGCCCCCTCTTTCCAAGCCAAGAGATTCAGAGAACAGAAGTAGAGATGGCTCCTGTCCTGGGCTCTCTGACTGCCTGGGCAATTTGGCAGGTGGTGAAGAGACAGATGGGTGCTCTCCTGTGCTCTGTACCTGAGAGGATGTGGCACTAATTGAAGTCGATGCATTAGATGCCATCCATCCGATAACGGCTTCAATTTGTTCTTCCCGCAGCAGCGGGGTACGGCGATCTCCTACAAAGCTGCGCACGAAGGACTGTTCGCTGCTGAAACTGGGGGATGATGAGTCACCGGTGCTCGCAGCAGGCACAGAATCCCCATGTCCTCTCCCTGCTCCACGCCCACGCCCACGTGCCTTACTCCCTGCCTTATTCATCTTGGTAGACTGATAAAAATAGGCAGAAAAATAAAAAGGGCTTAGTGTCCTTATTCCTGAACTTCTCCTAACAGGTATAAGAAACACTAATTTTCTAAAGTGTGGACTAGACTATTATATGAGCTAATGTGGCCTACACAACTGTAAAGTGGTGTGTTTGGTGAACTTTATTAGTTTATTTTTTTTGCAGAACAGACTACAAAGTGAGCTGCACTCACACACAGTCCGTGCAGACAGCCATGAACGGCGCTGCAAGGCCAAAACAAGCTCCTCTATGTAATCCTGTATAGTGTTTTTCCACAATCTAGCAGGATACAGAGGGAAAGTCGCTAATAGGATAAATTTGAAAAAATGTGCAGCAGGCTGCACTAATTGAGAAACGGCCAATGAAACGGTATGAGGCAGTGACATACCCTGAGCTGACTACAACCGGCTGTGGCAGTAGAACAGACTACAGAGCGAGCTGCACTCACACACAGACCGTGCAGACAGCCGTGAATGGCGCTGCAAGGCCAAAACAAGCTCCTCTATGTAATCCTATACAGTATTTTTCCCCAATCTAGCAGGATACGGAGGGAAAGCCACTAATAGGATAAATTTGAGAAAATGTGCAGCAGGCTGCACTAATTGCGAAATGGACAATGGAACGGTATGAGGCATTGAAGCACCCTGAGCTGACTACAACCAGCTGTGGCGGTAGAACAGACTACAGAGCGAGCTGCACTCACACACAGACCATGCAGACAGCCGTGAACGGCGCTGCAAGGCCAAAACAAGCTCCTCTATGTAATCCTATATAGTGTTTTTCCACAATCTAGCAGGATACGGAGGGAAAGCCACTAATAGGATAAATTTGAGAAAATGTGCAGCAGGCTGCACTAATTGAGAAATGGACAATGGAACGGTATGAAGCAGTGACGCACCCTGAGCTGACTAAAACCGGCTGTGGCGGTAGAACAGACTACAGAGCAATCTGCACTCACAGACAGCCGTGAACGGTGCTGCAAGGCCAAAACAAGCTCCTCTATGTAATCCTATATAGTGTTTTTCCACAATCTAGCAGGATACGGAGGGAAAGCCACTAATAGGATAAATTTGAGAAAATGTGCAGCAGACTGCACTAATTGCAAAAAAGGACAATGGATTGAACAGTATGAGGCAGTGACGCACCCTGAGCTGACTACAACCAGCGGTGGCTGCGGACAAACTACAGAGTGAGCTGCACTCAAACACACAGAGACCTTGCAGACAGCTGTGAACGGCGCTGCAAGGCAAAAGCAAGGTTCTCACACAGCGGTTGCTAAATTAGCCTGGGTAAAGCACTATGAAGCAAATCGCTATCTCTAAACTGGCCCTCAGTCAGAACACAGCGTCCTGTCCCTAACTGAATTCACAGCAGAGTGAGCCCAAAATGGCTTTTATAGTGCATCATGACATCATTTCAGCATCCAATCACAGCCATGCCAGCAGTTACATGCCTACCATGCAGAACAGGATGTGCCCACACTTCAAATCATTCCTCATTGGCTGAATTAAATGAAACTGGCTCTTTGAATTATGGGAACTTCCGATTTCGGTATCCGATATACTGAAAGTATCGGAACTCGGTATCGGAATTCCAAAACCACAAATATCGGCCGATACCCGATACTTGTGGTATCGGAATGCTCAACACTAGTCATGGGAGATTTCAACTATCCAGACATTTGTTGGGAATCTCTCCCAGGTAAAACTAACAGGTCAAGCAAATTCTTATCCTCTCTTGCTGACAACTTTATCTTCCAAAAGGTAGGGGAGAAAACAAGGGGATCTGCTACCTTGGATCTAATCCTTATAAACAGGGAGGAGATGGTTGAGGAGGTAAGCGTGACTGGGACCCTAGGAGGTAGCGACCATGCTATTTTAGAATTTTGGACAACTAGAGGAGTAAGACCTGTGAAGACTCAGACTTCAAGGTTAGATTTCAGAAAGGCAGAATTTAAGGGACTCAGAAAGAGAATCAGAGGGATCCAATGGCTGGATATCGTTAAGGAGAAAAATGTCCAGGAAGGTTCGGAAATCTTGAAAAATTATATTCTTAAAGCACAATCGTTAGCAATTCCAAAAAGAGGGAACAATACAAAGCATTTAAGGAAACCAGGATGGATGAACACAGACCTTAAAACCCCTTCACCCCTGGAGCTTTTTTTCGTTTTTTTGTTTCCGTTTTTCGCTTCCCTTATTTCCAGAGCCATAACTTTTTTATTTTTCTATCAATATGGCCATGTGAGGGCTTATTTTTTGCAGGACAAGTTGTACTTTTGAAAAATACCATTGGTTTCACCATGTCGTGTAACAGAAAATGGGAAAAAATTTCCAAGTGCAATGAAATTGCAAAAAAAGTGCAATCTCACACTTGTTTTTTGTTTGGCTTTTTTGCTAGGTTCACTAAATGCTAAAACTAACCTGCCATTATGATTCTCCAGGTCATTACAAGTTCATAGACACCAAACATGTCTAGGTTCTCTTTTATCTAAGTGGTGAAAAAAAATTCCAAAGTTTGCTAAAAAAAAAAAAAAATTGTGCAATTATCCGATAACGGTAGCGTCTCCAATTTTTGTGATCTGGGGTCGGGTGAGGGCTTATTTATTGCGTGGCGAGCTGACGTTTTTAATGATACCATTTTGGTGCAGATACATTCGTTTGATCACCTGTTATTGAATTTTAATGCAATTTTGCGGCGACCAAAAAAACGTAATTTTGGCGTTTCGATTTTTTTTCTCGCTATGCCATTTAGCAATCAGGTTAATCCTTTGTTTTTATTGATCGGGCAATTCTGAACGCAGCGATACCAAATATGTGTAGGTTTGATTTTTTTTTTTATTGTTTTATTTTGATTGGGTCGAAAGGGGGATAATTTGAACTTTTATATATTTTTTATTTTTTTATATTTTTAAACACTTTTTTTTTAATTTTGGCATGCTTCAATAGCCTCCATAGGAGGCAAGAAGCATGCACAACTCGATCACCTCTGCTACATAGAGGTGAAGCACAGATCACCTCTATGTAGCAGAAATGCAGGGTTGCTTTGAACGCCGACCACAAGGTGACGCTCAAAGCAATCGGCCATCAACAACCATAGAGGGCTCAAGGAGACCTCTGGTTATTATGGCAATGCACCGATGACCACCGATCATGTGACGGAGGTCAGCGGTGCGAGCTCTTCCGGCCGCACGGCCGGGAGCGCTAGTGAAATGCCGCTGTCAGCATTTGACAGCGGCATTTAACTAGTTAATGGGCACGGGTGGATCGCAATTGCGCTCGCGCTCATTGCGTGCACATGTCAGCTGTACAAAACAGCTAACATGTTGCGGCTTTGAGGTGGGCTCACCGCCAGAGGCCACCTCAAAGCGGGGGTTCTGCCAGCTGACGTACTATTCCGTCAGCTGGCAGAAAGGGGTTAAACACATGTTAAAAAGGAAGAAAGAAATGTTTATCAAATTGAAAGAGAGAAGCATATCTAAAGAAGAATATAATGCTGTGTGCAAAACCTGCAGGGCACATGTAAAGCTGACAATGAATTCTTCTTCTTCAAAAGCAGTAAAAAAGGATTTGGGGATATGTCAAAAGTAAAAGAAAAGTCACAGATGCTATAGGATTTTTACAGGATGAAAATCATGAAATGGTAAGAAAGGATGTTGAGAATGCCGAACTTTTAAATTCCTATTTTGCATCTGTTTTCTCTCAGAAAGGAAATGTAACATCAACTGATCTTCACTGTCCTATTAAAGGAGTAGAAGAATTCAGGATATCTATAAACAGAAGGATAGTGGGGAAACACTTAGCTAACATAAATTAATTCAAGTCTCCAGGTCCAGATGAATTACACCCCAGAGTACTGAAGGAGATAGCAGAAGAAATGTTTGACCACTCTCCGTGATCTTTGAACATTTTTGGAGAACAGGAGAAGTCCCAGAAGAATGGCGAAGAGCAAATGTCGTTCCTCTCTTCAAAACTAGATAGGCTGGTGAGTCTGACTTCCATACCAGGAAAGATATTTGAACAAATTATTAAACAACACGTATAGTAAGTACCTGGATAAGAATGAAGTGATTAACCAGAGTCAGCATGGGTTTGTAACTAATAAGTCAAGTCAGACTAACTTAATTTCCTTCTATGATAGAATCACTGACTGGGTGGATCAGGGAAATGCTGTAGATATAGTATATCTTGACTTCAACAAAGCATTTGACAAAGTATCTCACACCATCCTTATTGAAAAAATTAATGGACAAGGCAACTGTTAGATGGATTCATAACTGGCTTAGTGATCAGACCCAAAGAGTGGTCGTAAATGGCTACACATCCAATTGGAAGAATGTCTCAAGTGGGGTTCCACAGGGTTCTGTCCTGGGCACTGTGTTGTTCAACATCTCTATCAATGATTTAGATGAAGAATTTGAGGGTACACTAATTAAATTTGCTGATTACACAAAGCTAGGAGGGATAACTAATACTAGAGAAGAGAGAGAGGGTTCAAAAAGATATAAATAAACTGGAGCAGTGGGCAGCAACTATCAGAATGGTTTTAAATGAGGAAAAATTTTAAGTATTATATCTGGGCAATAAAAATGAAAAACGCATTTACAGAATGGGAGGAATAGGGCTAAGCAGCAGCACATGTGAAAAAGACTTGGGTATACTAATAGATCCTAAACAGAACATGAGTCAACCATGTGATGCAGCAGCAAAAAAGGCAAATGCAATTCTGGGATGTAATAACAGAAGCATACAGTCTAGATCACGCGAAGTCATTATTGCCCTCTTGTCCTCTTTGGTCAGACCTCACCTGGAATACTGTGTACTGTTTTGGGCACCACATTTTAAAAAAGACATCAACAAACTAGAGAAAGTTCAGAGAAGAGCGACCAGAATGATGACCGGTCTGAAAATCATGTCCTATGAGGAACGGTTGCAGGATTTGGGAATGTTTAGCTTGCAAAAAAGAAGACTGAGAGGAGACTTAATAGCGGTCTACAAATATCTCAAGGGCTTTCACATTGTAGAAGAATCATCTTTATTCTCATTTTGCACAAGGAAAGACTAGAAGACTAAAATTCCTACTGGAAGCCGGAGAGCAAAGTCCATGCACCCAGGCTTACAAGAGCTTTTCATCTGAGATATCAAGAGAAGCCAGCGCCTGAGATGTCTAGAAGCCATCTTGTAAGGAGCGGAGTACTGTCAGGATTCGAGCCTAGCAGCTCCTGTGCACCAGTGGGCAGCTTTTAATAATAAATAAATCTTTATTTTTATATAGCACTAACATATTCCGCAGCGCTTTACAGTTTGCACACATTATCATCGCTGTCCCCGATGGGGCTCACAGTCTAGAATCCCTATCTGTATGTCTTTTGAATTGTGGGAGGAAACCGGAGTACCCGGAGGAAACCCACGCAAACACGGAGACAACATACAAACTCTTTGCAGATGTTGTCCTGGGTAGGATTAGAACCCATGACTCCAATGCTGCAAGGCTGCTGTGCTAACCACTGCGCTTTTCCTTCTGAGCTATTCAGCTCACTCGACAGTTCAGTGCTTATCCAAATACTTGAACCTATGTTGTTACTGGTGTCTCTTCCCTGAGTTTCCTGTTGGTTACCATTTTGAGTTCCTGATTGGCTCATTCTGATTGCACACCCTATTTAAACCTGGCCTTGCTGTCAGTTCCTTGAGTGATTATTGAGCTACCAGCCTTTAGTCAAGCTTCCTTCCACCTGCTACTCCTTCAAACGACATTACTGCTCCTGGTAAACGACCTCTGGCTTCCTTAACTATGATTCTTGCTTGTTCCTTCAAAGACACTACTGCTCCTGGTAAACAACCTCTGGCTTCCTTGACTACGATTCCTGTTTATTCCTTCAAATGACACTACTGCTCCTGCTAAACAACCTCTGGCTTCATTGAACACTATTCCTGCTTATTCCTTCAAACTATATTGCTGTTCCTGTATATCGACTGCTTGGCTGTTCCAGACTACACTACCTGCCCGATGCTGCCCAAAGTGGTTGCAATATCACTACTCCAACCAGGTCAGTCCGTAGTAGGGTGTAGAGAAAAATATTTTCTCCTTGGCTTCTTGTGACATAGGAGTTTGACAATATCCCTCAGCTTCCGATAATCAATACTGAATCTCCATTCTCCATTGGATTTTGGAACAAGGACAATCAGGTTTGGCCACCCGCTCTTAGATTCTTCAATGACTCCAAGATTCTTGGAGATTCTTGGCAAACCTCTGGAATTTGGTAGAGCTTCGAATTCAACAGCACATGGGGTTCCATCAGAACCTCGTGTTCTATGACATCTATGCACACCGGCAAATCTGAGAACAGGTCCTGGATCTGCTGCAATTCCCGACATTGCTGTTTTTGGTCCTTCGACAGTGTTTCGGCTACTGTAACTTCTCCAGTGTCTCCTTCTGGCTTAACCAGCCCACATGGAGCTTCAATTGGTCTCTATTTTGCCATGACTAGGTGGGTAGCAGGACGAGGGGATTTCGGATGTGAGAGGTGGAAGCATTTAACTGGCAGGTGGGACCGGACTTGCAATACCTTAGGATTTCCGGGCCAAGAGAACTTTTGCATGACCCGTTCTTGAGGTTTGTCCACCCCCAGATGGCCACCCAAGGCTTGTGAATCGGCCATGTCCAGCATCTTCTGTCTCTAGGGTCCTGGTACCAACAATTGTTCCACTATCTCCTCCATCTTAGCAACCCAGTACAATGAGTTACCATTCAACATGATAAAGGGAAATCTGGTGTCAGCCCCCGGCTCCTGTGCTATGCTGTTTATAACTGTTACCTTATTGAATGCTTATTTTAGAGTTAGGTCCCTATGTTGGAAAACCCAAAATTTCCTCTGGTCACCCCTATCTCAGGAATGTTGGTCTCAGAGGATACTAATCTTCCACCATTACACAGAAGGGAAACCCGTCAGACTCTGGTGAGACGTCTTTAGGGCCACCCGGTCTCTTACCCTAGCAATAGAGGTCTCTGAACACTCCAGTCCCAAAACAACACAAAGTCCTGGCCTATGATAATTAGGTGCAATAAATCCTGGACCATATCAACCTCATGTGAGTCAGTACCTTGGTCTGTCTTAATGTCCACTTTGGCCAATTATCGCATCCCTGTGAATGCAGCGGACACCAACCTTCTCCCATGGATCAATTGGAGAGGGAATGGCACCATCATGAGGGTCACCAAACTCCCTGAGTTTAGTAGTCCAGTCATTTTCAGACCATTCACTTTTACCAGACAATCTTGGGGCCCATCGCTGGGTGGCAGTCCACAATGCAAGCCAGAATCCCGAGCTATAGTCCATTTGCTCAGTGATCAGGGGAAAATGGTAAGCTCCATGACCAGCGCAGTGACATGACCAGCAAATTACATTACATATTGCCCAGTCTTGTAATATATTGCCCAGCCATGTAGTATATTGCCCAGTCACATTGCTCAGCCATGTAGTATATTGCCCAGTCACGTAGTATATTGCACAGCCCACGTAGTATATAGCACAGCCCATGTAGTATATAGCACAGCCCACGTAGTATATTGCCCAACCACAGTGCACAGCCCACGTAGTATATTGCACAGCCCACGTAGTATATTGCACAGCCCACGTGATATATAGCAATGAGAGTTATATACTCACCTTCCGGAGTCCACGGATCCAAGCGAAGCGGTTACCGACGCTCCTCCCGCGCTCCGGTCTCAAGAGTGCATTGCGGTCTCACGAGATGATGACGTAATGGTCTCGCGAGACCACTACGTCATCATCTCATGAGATCGCAGCATGGACCAGTTACCGGAGCGTCGCGAGCGGGAAAGGCCTGTTGTTGATCCGAGGGGCCGATGGACGGTGAGTATATAACAATTTTTTATTTTTTTTATTATTTTTAACACTAGATCTTTTTACTATTGATGCCGCATAGGCAGCATTAATAGTAAAACGTTGGTCACACAGGGTTAATAGCAGCGTTAACCGAGTGTGTTACACCGCGGCATAGCACGGTCGGTTAACGCTGCCGTTAACCCTGTGTGAGTGCTGACTGGAGGGGAGTATGGACCGGGCACTGCTCTGCTTTCTGGCCGCTGTGCTCACAGTCAGTGCAGAGGAGTGCAGAGAAGCACAGCGCCGGAGGACAGACAGCGGTAGGTAAGTATGAAGTGTTTTTTTTTTTTTACTTTTACGCTGGTAACCAGGGTAAACATCGGGTTACTAAGCGTGGCCCTGCGCTTCGTTACCCGATCTGTACCCTGGTTACCGGGGACCTCGGGATCGTTGGTCGCTGGAGAGCTGTCTGTGTGACAGCTCTCCAGCGACCAAACAGCGACGCTGCAGCGATCGACATCGTTGTCGGTATCGCTGCAGCGTTGCTTAGTGTGACGGTACCTTTAGTCTCCCAATAAATGCGAGAATATCTTTGTTTTCTTTGAACATGCATAATTCCCATTTGTTATGATAACACCCTTGTTTTCTGTGCTACTGGGACAGTAGAGCTACAGCAGAGCATTGGGTGAAAACTGAATGGCCTCAGCGACAAAGTATAGCATCTGCTGATAAGAATGTCATCCACGATCCTCTAGTGGATAGGAAGGACATTGTCTTTCCTCCCTTTACACATAAAACTTGGATTAATGAAGCAGTTCTTCATAGCTCTCAATCACAGTGGAGAATGCTTTAACTATATACAGTGGGGCAAAAAAGTATTTAGTCAGTCAGCAATAGTGCAAGTTCCACCACTTAAAAAGATGAGAGGCGTCTGTAATTTACATCACAGGTAGACCTCAACTATGGGAGACAAACTGAGAAAAAAAAATCCAGAAAATCACATTGTCTGTTTTTTTAACATTTTATTTGCATATTATGGTGGAAAATAAGTATTTGGTCAGAAACAAAATTTCATCTCAATACTTTGTAATATATCCTTTGTTGGCAATGACAGAGGTCAAACATTTTCTGTAAGTCTTCACAAGGTTGCCACACACTGTTGTTGGTATGTTGGCCCATTCCTCCATGCAGATCTCCTCTAGAGCAGTGATGTTTTTGGCTTTTCGCTTGGCAACACGGACTTTCAACTCCCTCCAAAGGTTTTCTATAGGGTTGAGATCTGGAGACTGGCTAGGCCACTCCAGGACCTTGAAATGCTTCTTACGAAGCCACTCCTTTGTTGCCCTGGCGGTGTGCTTTGGATCATTGTCATGTTGAAAGACCCAGCCACGTTTCATCTTCAATGCCCTTGCTGATGGAAGGAGGTTTGCACTCAAAATCTCACGATACATGGCCCCATTCATTCTTTCATGTACCCGGATCAGTCGTCCTGGCCCCTTTGCAGAGAAACAGCCCCAAAGCATGATGTTTCCACCACCATGCTTTACAGTAGGTATGGTGTTTGATGGATGCAACTCAGTATTCTTTTTCCTCCAAACACGACAAGTTGTGTTTCTACCAAACAGTTCCAGTTTGGTTTCATCAGACCATAGGACATTCTCCCAAAACTCCTCTGGATCATCCAAATGCTCTCTAGCAAACTTCAGACGGGCCCGGACATGTACTGGCTTAAGCAGTGGGACACGTCTGGCACTGCAGGATCTGAGTCCATGGTGGCGTAGTGTGTTACTTATGGTAGGCCTTGTTACATTGGTCCCAGCTCTCTGCAGTTCATTCACTAGGTCCCCCCGAGTGGTTCTGGGATTTTTGCTCACCGTTCTTGTGATCATTCTGACCCCACGGGTGGGATTTTGCGTGGAGCCCCAGATCGAGGGAGATTATCAGTGGTCTTGTATGTCTTCCATTTTCTAATTATTGCTCCCACTGTTGATTTCTTCACTCCAAGCTGGTTGGCTATTGCAGATTCAGTCTTCCCAGCCTGGTGCAGGACTACAATTTTGTTTCTGGTGTCCTTTGACAGCTCTTTGGTCTTCACCATAGTGGAGTTTGGAGTCAGACTGTTTGAGGGTGTGCACAGGTGTCATTTTATACTGATAACAAGTTTAAACAGGTGCCATTACTACAGGTAATGAGTGGAGGAAAGAGGAGACTCTTAAAGAAGAAGTTACAGGTCTGTGAGAGCCAGAAATCTTGATTGTTTGTTTCTGACCAAATACTTATTTTCCACCATAATATGCAAATAAAATGTTAAAAAAACAGACAATGTGATTTTCTGGATTTTTTTTTCTCAGTTTGTCTCCCATAGTTGAGATCTACCTATGATGTAAATTACAGACGCCTCTCATCTTTTTAAGTGGTGGAACTTGCACTATTGCTGACTGACTAAATACTTTTTTGCCCCACTGTATGTTCAACTTTTCCTGGTCTTAGTAAAGAGAAGAAAAAGGCTGGAATATTTGATGGACCTCAAATAAGAACACTTATGAGAGACCCAAATTTTATCACATCAATGAATGAGACAGAAGAAAGAGCTTGGAATGCTATTTGTAATGTGGTGCAGAATTTTCTACGGAATAAGAAAGCAGACAACTATGAAGAGATTGTGCAAGAGCTACTAATGAGTCTGCGAAATCTTGGATGTAGAATGAGTATCAAGATTCACAATTTACACAGCCATTTGGATCTTTTACCAGAGAACCTTGGGGATGTGAGCGAGGAACAAGGGGAGCGTTTTCATCAGGACATTAAAACAATGGAAGAACGGTATCAAGGCCGGTGGGACTCACATATGATGGCTGACTATTGCTGGAGCTTGATGAGAGACAACCCAGAAGCTGTACATCACAGATCAGCCAAGAAAAGAAAGTTCAAATAACTGCCATTTGTCATTCATCTGTGTGCCATATATATGTGGTTTTATATTTTGTAGTTTAATTTTGTAAGTATATTTGATTTGCTGTACATAGACTTTGTAATCTTTGTTATTCCTTGACTAAAAATATACAAAATGTAGTACCGAAAATCATGTGTTTTTATCATAAAAGATTAGGAGTAATTTTCATCAAAAATTGAAAATATCTCGAAATCCTGATGTGATAGCCAAAAGAGGAGTTCATATTCGTAATCAGCAGCCAAAATTGACTTAAAATATGTTTTAAAACCTTTTGCCAGAAAAAATGTGTTGACCAGTGTAATCTAACCTCTTTTTCTTATCTTTCAGGATACATTAGGGGCTTATACATTGGGGGCTGTAGATAAGCCCCTGATGCTGGTGGGCTTAACTCATCGATTTTGGGGGTGACAGGTTTCCTTTATCCAGTAGGAAAATTTTGTAACACTATATATTTTACAACACAAGGTCTTTCAGTTAGATCATGAATAAAGGTACCTTCACACATAACGATTTCGTTAACGATATCGTTGCTTTTTGTGACGTAGCAACGATATCGTTAACGAAATCATTATGCGTGATAGCGACCAACGATCAAGCCCCTGCTGGGAGATCGTTGGTCGCTGGGAATGATCAGGACCTTTTTTTTGGTCGCTGATCACCCGCTGTCATCGCTGGATCGGCGTGTGTGACGCCGATCCAGCGATGTGTTCACTGGTAACCAGGGTAAATATCGGGTTACTAAGCGCAGGGCCGCGCTTAGTAACCCGATGTTTACCCTGGTTACCATTGTAAAAGTTAAAAAAAACAAACAGTACATACTCACATTCCGGTGTCTGTCACGTCCCCCGACGTCAGCTTCCCGCACTGACTGTCAGCGCCGGCCGTAAAGCAGAGCACAGCGGTGACGTCACCACTGTGCTCTGCTTTACGGCTGGCCGGCGCTGACACAGTGCAGGGAAGCTGACGCCGGGGGACGTGACAGACACTATAATGTAAGTATGTACTGTTTGTTTTTTTTAACTTTTACAATGGTAACCAAGGTAAACATCGGGTTACTAAGCGCGGCCCTGCGCTTAGTAACCCGATTTTTACCCTGGTTACCCGGGGACTTCGGCATCGTTGGTCGCTGGAGAGCTGTCTGTGTGACAGCTCTCTAAGACGCAAGTCAAAACGTGTTAATCTTGTTTCATAAGTGTAATACAGTCATGGACAGAATATGTTAGCTAACTGATTTTATCTCCTTGTAATAAAAATTTTAACAAAATTTTTAGCAACCTTCGCCCTTTGCTGTATTTCCTTTTCTTTTTGGATTCTCTGTGGTAGCTGCCTCACCCTTATCCCTGCGAGGCGTTGGTTTGCAACAGGCAGGATACACACTTGTGCTGGTAAGCTGACTTTTTCTATATATTTTTTCCAACAATAAACTTTGGAACACAATCAAACCTGCAGAAACCTTTGTAATACGCTAATGTCGACTCTGCCACTGAACCCTAATTTTTTTTCAGATGTCAGCAGTAGCATTAGAGAATAGAATCTTGTTGAATTGTCAGTGAAATAATTATTTCTTATACGTGGCAGCAACATAGTCTGTAATGCAATCAAATGTGCAAAAATGTCTGTAATACGTTAATCCCTACTCCGCCACCGAACCCTAAAATATTTTCAGATATGAGTAGTATTAAGAGATAATAGAATATATTTCAATGGTCAGTGAAAGGATTATTGCTTATACACTGGAAATGACAATGTTATTGCATATATAGAAAACCTCGATATCCGACTCTGATTTCTGTTCCTTTGTTCTTTTCAATCACTGTTTATTTTTTGTTATTTATTCTTATATGATGTTAAAATATATGTTCATACGATTAAATAAAATGCTTATACACAGCTGCAACACACTCTGCAACACAACCAAATGTGCAAAAATGTCTCTAATACACTAATGCCTACTCCGCTACCAAACCCAAAATTATTTTCAGATATGAGGGGTATTAGGAGAGAATAAAATATATTACAATTGCCAGTGAAAAAATTACGTCTTATACGTGGCTTCAGCACAGCTTGTAATGCAATCAAATGTTCAAAAATGTCTCTAATACACTAATGTCTACACCGTCGCTCAATCCTAAATTATTTTCAGATATCTGGGGTATTAGGATAGAATAGAATATATTTGAATTGTCAGTGAAAAGATTATTTCTTATGTGTGGCAGCAACACAGTCTGTAATGCAATCAAATGTGCAAAAATGTCTGTAATACGATAACCTGTACTCCACCACTGAACCATCAATTTTTTTCAGATATCAATCTTAGTATTAGAGAATAGAATCTATTTCTATTGATACTGAAAAGATTACTTCTTATGTGTGGCAGCAACAAACTCTAGAACGTGATCAAACTTGTCGAAATGTCTCTAATATGCTAATCTCTACTCCACCACTGAACCCTAAATTATTTTCAGATATGAGCAGTAGTATTAGAGAATTTAATCTATTTGAATTAGCCCCCAAAAGAGCTCTTAGTTTAACGTAACAACACCAAGGACCGTTATGCAATCAATTCTTCTCTAAGTGCCGCTAATAGGCTCTTCCTCCTCCAGCACCTTATCCGACCCTAAGTGCAGCTAACTGCAGTATTATAGAATAGAATAAATTTGCATTAGCCCTAAAAAGGCTGTTGGTATAAGATTGCACAATCAGGTATTTGCTGTCCATTACACTGTTATTTCTCCTGCAGCTTTCCCTACGCTATTTCAGTGTACAATTCAAGGAAAATGGCGGCACCACGTCTTAAATAGACCCCATGATGCTATGCAGCCAGCTAATTGCAGTAATGCCAACATGGCTACGGCATTACTATGACTGGCAGGCAATCAATGCATGTTTATTGGCTCAAAATCAGTTGCCAAACATGTGGTGCTGGGACTCGAGCATGGCGCCCGAGTACCCGGATATTCGATTGAGTGCCGAACTGATCGAGCAGCAAGATTCTTGAACGAGCCTTGATCAGTGCTGAGCATGCTCGCCTATCGCTAGTCACAAGCTCTCAATGTAAGTCTATGAGAGCCTTGTCCTGGCCTCGTTTTGGCTCTCATAAACTTATATTGAGACATGACTTCTGGCTCGCCCAACAAATGCTGGTCACATCCAGCAGAAGACTGGAGCAGAATCCAGAACATTAGAAGACAGCGGATGGTAAGTATATTACTAGGGGCATAAGGCACATACATTAGTGATCTCACTCAGGTGGTGGTGAAATAAAAAACATGCTAGAGTCGTGCTTTAAGCGCACATAGTAGTAGCTGCTGAAGAAGTACATGACAGGAGAAACAAGAAATCTTCTAGGCTGACTGAGCATGATGGACTGAGGCTGGAGAAAAAATCCTTTGTACTCAGTCAGCCAAGAAGAAGATTAATTTCTTCTCGTCATACACTTCTCAGCTCGCTGAGGTTTATGTGCTTAGTGTCCTACTCCTGTCATTTGAGGTTTCAGAAGCAGTGATTCTTCAGACTACAGTCTGTCCTGGCACATGACTAGGATGGGCTGCTGTTTCAACTATGTGACAGGGCACCACTTTATTACCTTCTTGAAGAGCCCCTTTAAAATGAAAGCTTTGCTTTGATCATTTGCATTTGGAAATAAAGACAGGCTTTCTTCTGTGTGATTTTCACAAATTGACCCCCTTATATTTTTGTGATAATTTTTTTACAATAAATGTAAAGCTAATTATTTAGTACTTTTAGAAGTGTGTTGCTTGTTTATTTCAGGATGAAAAAAGATTACGACAGAAGCCATAATAGTGGAAGCATTAATGAAGAGGTTGACTGTGAAGGTGGTTTGTCATCAGCAACCATCAACTCAGAAAGCAATACCAGTGAGAGTTTAAGAAAATCATCAAATGCTTGTCATAAAGACTCAGGGGCTCGATCGTTGGAGAATAAAGCCCATCAAATGAAAGGTAGAACTTTGTTATTTAAATGTACAGTAAGTGTAACAGAAAACATAGACATTCAACCAGAGAACATGTGTAACCACATAAATAGATACTCAGATACTGAAATGGGAAACTATATTATCTATCTATCTTCCACAGACAAGAAGAAAAGAGATGGAGCTCTCACCCGTTCTTTCTTGTTGAATTCCTTTAATCCATATTGGATGATATCAACATCTCAATAAAGTGCATGGGGCGATGTGCAGGAAACAGGGAAGTGAGCAGGTGAATAGGCCTGATGGACGACAGCAGTTTCGCGCTGTTACTGCACTTCTACGGGTCCATGTTAGCCAGGGTGTTACAACACTTCCTTTTAATAAGTATTGGGAAGTGGTTGAACACATGATGGTGAAAGTGACATGTGAAAACAATACATACATGATTACAAGTAATACATTGGTTTATAACCATACTGACATATCCAGTTTATCATTTACACCTAATGGACCTTGATCATTCGTATCTAAGATCCATTTGCCTTCTCTTCTTAAGGCCGGGATCACACATACGAGAAACACGGATCGCATGTTAATACCCGGCACGGCACCCAGCACTTGAGAGCAGAGCGTGCATCTGCATGTATTGCTATGCGGCAGCACACTCCGCTCCTGAGAGTCGGCAACAGTGCCGGGTATTAACATTTGAGACTCGGCCATATTTCTCGCATGTGTGATCCCGGCCTAATAATAATGTATTAGTTTGGGGTATTCTATATGTTCAATTCCTGCAAAAACTAAAGCATTTGGATCTGCATTGTGTGACTCTCTTATGTGTTTTATTAACCTTAGCGATCCTTTCCCTGTTAATATAGAACGGGAATGTTCACTAAATCTTATGTTCATTGATCTGATTGTTTTCCCAATATAACAAAAACAACATGGACAAAAAGTTACAGAAATTACTTGTAACACCCTGGCTAACATGGACCCGTAGAAGCGCAGTAAGGCCGGAGTCACACTACCGTAGAATACGGAGAAGTGCTATGCGATAAAAGATCGCATGGCACTCGGACCACTGTTACTCCATGGGGCAGCTCCCGCTTTTTTCTCGGCCGTATTATACACGAGTGAAATTGCAGCATGCTGTGATTTGCAACATATATCGCCCAAGGCGCGCCAATGCAAGTCTATGGGTGTGAGAAAAAAAAAAATCGCACACCACACGGACCATCAGTGTGACTTGCAAGAAATACTCACCGATGTCCTTTGAAAAGCCTGCAATTCATGAGCGGTGTACAGTAAAATCACATTGACAGATTAGAATAGAATATGTAGAATACATATATACACATAGAATAGGTGTATATACCATATTTTTCGGACTATAAGATGCACCGGACCATAAGACGCACCTCAAATTTTGAGAAGGAAAATAGGGGAAAAAAAATAATGTGTCAAATGGGGGTCCATCTTACAGTTCGAATTCAGCTTACCAGGGAAGAGATTGGCACAGGTGGAGGAGTGGTCACAGGGGTCGTTCGGTGGTCCAGACTGGTGCGGTGGCCTCCGGGAAATCCCATCCTAGGCTGGTGTGGTGGCAGTGCTCTGTGTTGTGGCTGAGCTCTGTGGGGTGGCTGGGCTCTGTGGGGTGGCTGAGCTCCGTGGGGTGGCAGCACTCTGTGAGGTGGCAGCGCTCTGTGGCATGGTAGTTGTGGGGCTCCGTGGTGGTGGCGGGGCTCCACTGTCATTTCTTCAAAGCCCAGAAGCCCCCTCAGCTCCGTTGCTGTGATGCGGTGTGGTGGTCTCCAGCAAAATGGCCGCCGAGGGCGGTGCATGCTCAGACTCTGATCTCTGCAATGAGATCTAGGGAGACGAGTCGGGATGAGATTTCGTTGCCGAGATCTGAATCTGAACATGTGCCGCCTGTGGCGTACATTTTGCTGGAGACCACCACACATTGCAGCAACGGAGCTGTGGGGGCTTCCGAATTTCGAAGAAATGCCAGTGGAGCCCCGCCACCACAATGGAACCCCGCTACCACCACACCACAGAGCATCGCCACCGCTGCACCAGCCTGGGATAGGAGGCTGCACTGGGACTGCCGCAGCAACAGGATTTGTAAGTATATTCCTACCATAAGACCATATATATATCTTTCAGTAGATTTGGTTTCCAGTACCATCTCTATGCTGACGACACCCAATTATACACTTCTGCTCCTGATATCACACCGACCTTTTTAGAAAACACCAGTGATTGTCTTACCGCTGTCTCTAACATCATGTCCTCCCTCTATCTGAAACTAAACCTGTCAAAAACTGAACTCCTCGTGTTCTCTCCCTCTACTAACCTACCTTTGCCTGACATTGCCATCTCCGTGTGCGGTTCCACCATTACTCCAAAGCAACATGCCCGCTGCCTTGGGGTCATCCTTGATTCTGACCTTTCATTCACCCCCTACATCCGATCACTGGCTCGCTCTTCTTAACTGCATCTCAAAAACATTTCTAGAATTCGCCCTTTTCTTACTTTCGACTCTGCAAAAACTCTGACTGTTTCACTTATTCATTCTCGTCTGGACTATTGTAACTCTCTACTAATCGGCCTCCCTCTTACCAAACTCTCCCCGCTCCAATCTGTCCTGAATGCTGCAGCCAGGATCATATTCCTCACCAACCGTTACACCGATGCCTCTACCCTGTGCCAGTCATTACACTGGCTACCCATCCACTCCAGAATCCAGTACAAAACTACTACCCTCATCCACAAAGCACTCCATGGCTCAGCACCACCCTACATCTCCTCCCTGGTATCAGTCTACCACCCTACCCGTGCCCTCCGCTCCGCTAATGACCTCAGGTTAGCATCCTCAATAATCAGAACCTCCCACTCCCATCTCCAAGACTTTACACGTGCTGCGCCGATTCTTTGGAATGCACTACCTAGGTTAATACGATTAATCCCCAATCCCCACAGTTTTAAGCGTACCCTAAAAACTCATTTGTTCAGACTGGCCTACCGCCTCAATGCATTAACCTAATGATCCCTGTGTGGCCTATTTATAATAAAAATAAAAAAAAAAGGTTCCTCGCATCATGTTCTCATACACTTTATGCAGTATTAGCCCTCTGTGTCTGTACTGCTACATACTGGTTCATGCAGCTTTACATGAACACCTGAGCCTTACACTATAGCTGGTCCGAATAACTAAAGCAATTGTTACCATCCACCTCTCGTGTCTCCCCTTTTCCCCATAGTTTGTAAGCTTGCGAGCAGGGCCCTCACTCCTCCTGGTATCTCTTTTGAACTGTATTTCTGTTATGCTGTAATGTCTATTGTCTGTACAAGTCCCCTCTATAATTTGTAAAGCGCTGCGGAATATGTTGGCACTATATAAATAAAAAGTATTATTATTATTATTATCTTTATATTGCATAGAGAGATTGAAGAATAGCCGTTAATTCATTTGTCGGCTTTTGTAAAATCACTGCAGGAGCCAACAGGATAGGAGACATGGTTTACATACAGTAAATCCATGCAGAATAGTTTGATATATAGATGTCAGTGTTCAATATAATTAGTATAGTGTGAGTGCAAATTATGGGACTTGTATGTATTTAATAAAATAATCTTTTCAGGGCAAAAAATGGCGTTGGCTCCCGCTCAATTTTTTTGTGCAACCCACCAGCGACTGGGGACAGATGTTTATAGCTTAGGAAGGGCATAATACCCATTGATCTTCCCAGGCTATGAATATCAGCCCGCAGCTGTATATTTAGCCTTTACTGGCTATTAAAATAGGGGGCCCCCCAAAAATGACGTGGGGTCCATAATTAATAGCCAGAAAAGGCTATGCAGACAGTTGCGGCCTATATTAATAGCCTAGGAATGTACCATGGTTATTGGTCCCCCCGGCTACAAACACCAGCTCAGGGTCTCCCAAGAAATGGCGCATCTCTAAGATGCACCAATTCCGGCTCTTGGCCTCTCTCCTCCCACTGCCCTGTAGTGGTGGCATATGGGGTAATAGTTGGTGTGTTAATGTCTCCTTTGTATTGTAAGGTGACATCAAGCTGGTTTAGTAATAGAGAGGTGTCAATAAGACACCTCTCCATTACTAATCCTATAGTTGTGAAAGGGTTAAATAAATACACAGCTAGAATAAAGTCTTTTAATGAAATAAAGGACTAAACACAGTTTGCCATCTTTATTATTCAGCTAATCCATGTGACACCCTCAATCTCCTGTAATAAAAATAAATTAAAAAAACAACAATATACCCATACCTGTCCGGTGTTCACTCCCACACAGTAATCCATATCTAGAGGATCAAACTATTCTGCATGGATTTACTGTATGTAAACCTCTTCTCCTATCTTATCGGCTCCTTATCCCCCCTGACGAAGGACAAAAGGTCCGAAACGCGCGTTGGGGTGCGCTATATTGGACGTGGCGATCCTTGAAGGTAATACTTAGCACATATTCCTTTGTTTACAACCCCCCTTTTTTGGCACTTTGCACTTTACCTCAATATCATTATGTGATAGTTTTATTGTGATGTGGCACAAGGCACTTTGGCCCTTTTATAAAACACACCATTTGTGTATATGGTTTTTATACCAGGTTTTTGCACTGTTGCACATCTTTTTACCTTGCACTTCTGAAGTAATTACCATATGTAAGCTGGGTCGCCATTACGTATCAGAGCATATATATTAGCTGGCTCCTAGTCCTATTTTGCGCACGGAATATTGATTAATGGTGTTGCCATCTGTATAAAATAAAGGCATTTTATAATTTACCTCCTGTATGGTGTTCCTCTGTGGATCTGTTATCTGGTTGTTTCTCTCTGCTTGGGTAGTACTTACCCATTTTTCACAGAGCACTGATACCATGGTTTTATAGTTTTATACTATACTAGATGGTGGTCTAGAATCTATATATACTTTATTTATTCAAATGTAAGAATAATACAATTAATAAATAATAGTAAGAAAGAACAAAAATAATAGGCAGTATATGGAGAAAACACCAAACAAAAGTTCAAAATTGGTGTGAAAATGTCACTGAACCACTTCACAACTAAATATATATAGTTTTGGTAAATGGTATTATCATTTTTTTGACGAAATTCGGCAGGAGCTTGAAGAGCAACGTCACTGGGCCCGCCTCCACGCAGTAGAAACTTGCTGTGAGGTAAAAATTCAAAAATCACACCAAAATGGCGGGCGGAGTGTGTCACAGTACGGCACGTTTCTGATTGGTCGCTCGCAGCAGGCGGCAACCAATCAGACACTGGACACTGTTGACGTCACTTATCTCCGGACATTAGCTCCGGACATTAGCTCCGGACATTAGCTCCGGACATTAGCTCCGGACATTATCTCCGCACATTAGCTCCGGACAAAGCCACGGAAGTTGGCACAAATTGCAGGAAGTAGTATTCTAGGCAATTAATCTCCGGACATTAGCTCCGGACAAAGCCACGGAAGTTGGCACAAATTGCAGGAAGTAGTATTCTAGGCAATTAATCTCCGGACATTAGCTCCGGACATTAGCTCCGGACATTAGCTCCGGACAAAGCCACGGAAGTTGGCACAAATTGCAGGAAGTAGTATTCTAGGCAATTATATATTAGATATACACACATATTTATGTGTGTATGCATATATGTATAGACATACATATATATACTTTTTATTGTTTTATAATTTTAGGGTGATTATTATTATTATACATTTTTATAGCGCCATTTATTCCATGGCGCTTTACATGTGAATACGAGGCAAAGGGTGATCTGCAGTGTATCTGTGATTTTAATTCTCATCGGCTCCTGCAGCGATTTTACAGAAGCCGACAAATGAATTAATGGCTATTCTTCTATGTATCTCTCTATGCAATATAAAGACATACAGTAAATATATATGTGTGACATTATATATATATATATATATATACACACACACACAAACACACACCTATTCTATGTGCATACATCTATTCTATTATAACCTATCCTATGCTATACTGTACGCGGCAAATCATTTGCCAGCTTTTAATCTATCTAATTGTATGTGTATGTATATATATATATATAGTATGTATACACACACACTCACTATTGTAAAAGGAACAGGGTTCCCTCCTACAAAATATTAAAACTTATGGTTATCAAAGAGGGGAACTCTCCTTACACCTCTAATGAGGTCCAATATCAACTATTAACGCCAAAATTGACTACTAATAATTAATATCCACTTCATACCACAACGTTATCTTTACCTTATACTATATACTAACTGAGACAAAACAGTGTAACAATAAAGGGTATTTATTACACACACAAGTCTACAGTCTATAACAAACATATATATTTATACCAAGCTGGCGACTATAAATATATATATACACAAATATACGGATATCAAAACTCTGATATAGTAATATCACTACAGTATACAGTGATATCCCAACAGTATCACACAGTAATAACATCACAGTAATAACATCACAACAATATCACACAATATAAAAACCCGCAATTAACTGTCTGATTACCCAAATCACATATACAATATCAGCCCTCCCACCTATGGCTAGCTAACCCTAATAAATAGTACTGGGCCTATTAAGAAAAGGGGATACAGAGTATACTTAAGCCATGTGGGTCCATCATCATTCTAGGAAATGCAGGCATAGCAAAAAGAGGCAGAGCACATGTGTCTTGTGCCTTTTATGTCCAGCTAGAAGATGTGTGTCCAGCCCCAGGTGTGTGGGGATGAGGTCACAAATCTATTGTCCACTGGCCTAAGTCCTAGATGAAACCTGATATACCAGCTCATGGCAGCTTTGTTTTAAAGCAGACTGGAGGGGGGCTTTGCTCCATGTGGTATACATGTGGGGCATATACCCAAAACATGCACTAAACACATCTTTATGTAAAGATATACATTTTGGGTGCACTTCCCTTCTACATTCCCCCTGTTGTCGAGAACACGACAATGAAATTTGAGGGACATTTTCTGCTGGGATTTATTTGCCTACTAAACCCCATTTATAACTAGTGACAGTTCAGGATGGAATGAAGCATAATTCTGCACTTAGGTACCTAGACATCATCCACACGGCCATCGGCTCTTCCCTGCCGTTCACCATAACCCACATCTCTTTCCACAGAATACACCTTCTTCTTCTTTCTTGGAGTCTTATTGCAGTCTTCAGTCTCTCTTCTGGTCTTTAATTGTCAATCTTCAGGTATCGGCCCATCCCAAAGCCATCTTTCTCCAGTTGTGACTGGTCAGACTCTGGAACGGCTTCACCCTCACAGTCCATAGTCAGTCAACATCATCCTGTGTGCACCTGTCACCTTGCCAGTCTCCACATTACTCTCCTATAGCTTGATTCAGCAGGATTTTGAATATGTCTGGCATGATGAGACTGCTGGATGTCACCGTTTTTTTTTTTTCTCTGGGCCTCACGGACTCAGGCACTGGAAACGACTCGACTTTGGCACTGGAAATGACTGAACTCAGGCACTGGAAACAACTTTCATCAGACATGCATCAGACAGAACTTCCATCAAGCACTTCTCCTGTAAACTTGCGTTGATGAGGTTCCTCCATAGATAGATACGCAGATCTTTACTAGGCAGGTCAGAATTTCTGGAGTAGGGAGTGATGTCACAGTACCTAAGTTGGCTGCGGGAAAAAACACCCTCTAATTCTAACCGACATTCAATCCATCCCTTACGAACTTCACCATTGCTAGGGTTAAAGTGGCAAATAATTTAGAAGCTGAGAGGACCTGTCCCTAGAGAACCTTACTCTTTTTCCCCATTCACACAAAACACATTAAAATTCCATAATGCATATAGAGACTTAAGCTAAAATAGCATGGCTGCTACTGATCCATAATACACATGAAGATAATTGATCCACGTATAGTTGGAGTTATGTACTGGCTGTAAATGCATGAACACCTTCACATGAACACACTTACTGAGTATGTCAATGTACAGGTAGTCCTGGACTTACACCTAAAGTGTCTATATGCACACATATGGAATTACTACACAGTAACACGACAATGAATATAACATCATTATTATATACAATAATATATATATATTGGATTCGTGGAAAAGGACTGGATTTTTCTTATGTCCTTAACCCCCTTCACCGGCTGAGTTAATGGTGCTCAGCCTGACTTCCGTGCAGTTGGGTGTCCAGTCTTTTGGTCCTCCTGAAGATCATAAACAGTCCAATATATATAAAATAATGACCAGGAGGAAAATGACAGGACAAAGTGGCGTTGGGTTTTATTACAGTCTCCTCCTCATGGCTGAAATCTCAGAGGAGACGTTTCAGCTCGGCAACAAACATAAGAGGGGTGTTCTGGAGTCTCTCAGGGGCATCTGTGCAAAGGTCAAGACTTCCTCTCTGGAGTAATAGGTGCTCTTCTACATAGATACCTAAAATGGGACAAAAGGAACAATACGCTCTGGGAGATGTCCCAGTGCAGTTAATAAACATCCTTATTTGATGCCTCCCTGTCCCCCCAAACTCACTCATTCTTTATACTTTTACTTCAGGGTGACCTCCCCCTGTTAACCTTTCTTGAGCTGCCCAGTAATTATCTAATGCCTCAACTCTCCAGAACCCTACAAAATGAATGCAATTTTTTTTTTAGTATGAACCTAGTCAATTGCTTCTGTTTTGTATACAGACACCCCTACCAGTTTTCCACAATTCAAAAGAGTAACATACAACTCTTGCAGCTACTTAACACCCTAGGAAAACTAAACGTTAAACTCAGGTACACTGACTCTAGTTGTATACTGCATCAGGTCTTAAACAAAACCATGTTATCCGTCCAAACATCAAGGTCAGCACACAGTATAACACGACACTCCCTCGTGTGCGTCCATTATCTGTCCATGCTTCTCTGCCTGTCTTAATTCACGTAACGATAGAAATGACAGAAAAACGACTGGCACATCCAAACTAGTGTGAATAGGTGCATACCAGGAGCAGCTACCTCCATATACAATATACAAAAAAAGGTTGCACTCTATCGTGCCAAAGCATGTCGAATATGAAATACATGAAATATGAATAGCAAAATGGCATTTTGAACATTAGGAAAAATATTTGTGAGACGCTTTGCACAGAATTTGGCCAAATAATGTGAGCCCATCAACCAACGTCAAGGTGGTCTGATTAATCTGATAGGTCCCTGACCTCCCTGTCCAAATGTGAACACTTACCGAAGGCTAATGTCTGTATGCTTGGGTGAATGTGGACACCTCTGTTAGCAAAGCCTACATATGGGTTGGCCGGAACCAAGTGTGATTACATGTAATTAAAAACCACATGGTGAAGGGAGGAGTGCTCAGTCAGTAAGCTAACATAGAAATGACAGAAAAACAACTGGCACATCCAAACTAGTGTGAATAGATGCATACCAGGAGCAGCTACCTCCATATACAATATACAAAAAAAAGGTTCAACTCTATCATGCCAAAGCATGTCGAATATGAAATACATGAAATATGAATAGCAAAATGGCTTTTTGAACATTAGGAAAAATATTTGTGAGACACTTTGCACAGAATTTGGCCAAATAGTCTGAGCTTATCAACCATCGTCAAGGTGGTCTCATTAATCTGATGGGTCCCTGACTTCCCTGTCCAAATGTGAACACTTACCGAAGGCTAATGTCTGTATGCTTGGGTGAATGTGGACACCTCTCTCAGTAAAGCCTACATATGGGTTGGCTGGAACCAAGTGTGATTAGATGTAATTAAAAGCCACATGGTGAAGAGAGGAGTGCTCAGTCAGTAAGCTAACATAGAAAAACGACTGGCACATCCAAACTAGTGTGAATAGGTGCATACCAGGAGAAGCTACCTCCATATACAATATACAAAAAAAAGGTTGCACTCTATCGTGCCAAAGAATGTCGAATATGAAATACATGAAATATGAATAGCAAAATGGCTTTTTGAACATTAGGAAAAATATTTGTGAGATGCTTTGCACAGAATTTGGCCAAATAGTGTGAGCCCATCAACTATCGTCAAGGTGGTCTTATTAATCTGATGGGTCCCTGACCTCCCTGTCCAAATGTGATCACTTACTGAAGGTTAATGTCTATATGCTTGGGTGAATGTGGATACATCTCTCAGCAAAGCCTACATATGGGTTGGCCGGAACCAAGTGTGATTAGATGTAATTAAAAACCACATGTTGAAAGGATGAGTGCTCAGTCTGTAAGCTAACATAGAAATGACAGAAAAACAACTGGCACATCCAAACTAGTGTGAATAGGTGCATACCAGGAGCAGCTGCCTCCATATACAATATACAAAAAAAGGTTGCACTCTATCGTGCCAAAGCAGTCGAATATGAAATACATGAAATATGAATAGCAAAATGGCTTTTTGAACATTAGGAAAAATATTTGTGAGACGCTTTGCACAGAATTTGGCCAAATAGTGTGAGCCCATCAACCATCGTCAAGGTGGTCTCATTAATCTGATGGGTCCCTGACCTCCCTGTCCAAATGTGAACACTTACCAAAGGCTAATGTCTGTATGGTCAGGGACCCATCAGATTAATGACACCACCGTGACGATGGTTGATGGGCTCACACTATTTGGCCAAATTCTGTGCAAAGCTTCTCACAAATATTTTTCCTAATGTTCTAAAAGCAATTTTTCTATTCATATTTCATAGGACTGGTAAAGATCACCCCAAAACTCTCAAAGATGACCAAACAAAGGAAACAAACAAAGGAAAAAGAAAAAACTTTAAAAATCAGAATACTGGGTTCCCTGTTATTGATTTTGTTCCACGTATAGCTTGTATGCGTCACCCGTCTGATCTATCAGCGCTCTTAACGCAAAGGATTCAAACAGTTCACCCGGTATCAATGTAATCTGTCCACGTCCCTTCGACCTAATCAGTTCACAGACGATGACCAGAAATTCAAACAGCAAAACATGTTAAACAAAATCTAAACAGTGGGCCTGTAGCTCACCATTGTAAAAGGAGCAGGGTTCCCTCCTACAAAATACTAATGGTTATCAAAGGGCATTTATTACACACACAAGTCTACAGTCTATAACATACATATATATTTATACCCAAGCTGGCAACTATAAATATATATATATATATATATATATATATATATATATATATATATATATATATATATACAAATATTCGGATATCACAACTCTGATATAGTAATATCACTACAGTATACAGTGATATCCCAACAGTATCACACAGTAATAACCCACAATAGCCAGTAATATCACAACAATATCACACAATATAAAGACCCGCAATTAACTGTCCGATTACCAAAATCTCACCTATGGCTAGCTAACCCTAATAAATAGTACTGGGCCTATTAAGAAAAGGGGATACAGAGTATACTTAAGCCATGTGGGTCCATCATCATTCTAGGCAATGCAGGCATAGCAAAAAGAGGCAGAGCACATGTGTCTTGTGCCTTTTATGTCCAGCTAGAAGGGGTGTATCCAGCCCCAGGTGTGTGGGAATGAGGTCACAAATCTATTGTCCACTGGCCTAAGTCCTAAATGAAACCTTATATACCAGCTCATGGCAGCTTTGTTTTACAGCAGGCTGGAGGGGGGGGGGGCTTTGCTCCATGTGGTATACATGTGGGGGATATACCCAAAACATGCATTAAACACATCTCTATGTAAAGATATACATTTTGGGTGCACTTCCCTTCTACGACTAACTATATATACAGTTAAGTCTATAAATATTTGGACAGAGACAACGTTTCTAATTTGGGTTATAGACATTACGACAATGAATTTTATACAAAACAATTCAGACGCAGTTGAAGTTCAGACTTCCAGCTTTCATTTGAGGGTATCCACATTAAAATTGGATGAAGGGTTTAGGAGTTTCAGCTCCTTAACATGTGCCACCCCGTTTTTAAAGGGACCAAAAGTAATTGGACAATTGACTAGGCTATTTTATGGACAGATGTGGGCAATCCCTTCATTATGTCATTCTCAATATATATGGACTTAAATGTATATATATATATATAGTATGTTTTGAAGAATATTTGGTTTTAAAAATGTGTGTATAGATGTCTATTACAATGCGATTTTAACATGAGCTTTTACGAACAGAGAACTGCTGTATGTAAAAGCTCATGTTAAAATCGCATTGCATACGGATGCCATACTGATGTCACATGGTTACTTGTTGCGAGGAAATCGCATCCTCGCATTGCAATCGGATTACAAGGGATCACCATACGGAGAACATTTGTGCGATTCTCAGCCGTCAAAATCGGACCAATTTTTTTTTTTTTTTTTTTTTATATATATATATATATGGTGAGTGTTACTCCGGCCTAACAGCGCAAAACGGCCGTCGTCCGTCAGGCTTGTTCACCTGCTCAGTCCCCTGTTTCCTGCGCACCGCACAATGAACTTTAATGAGATGTTGATATCACCTAATATGAATTAAAGGAATTCAACAAGAAGGACCGGGTGAGCGCTCCATTTATTTCCTTCTTGTCTGTGCAATATACCATTACTCTATGTGTAAGCACCACCCAGAACAGGTCATTAATACTAAAAGTGTGAGGTATCACTTGAAGTGAAAGAAGCACAGTCATCAGCCGATATATTTGGTGTCTAATCTTCTAAGTGGACTATCTATCTATCTATTGTGATGGAAATATATATCTATTTCATATAGATCTCACTTGCATATATACTCATATATACTCACAGCTAATATATACACTGTAATCATTTGCTTAAAATGGCCACTGCAGACCAGACATGTTTTGGGGCTTTCCAAGATGAAAAGCGGAACAACACCAGATGAGTAGACATCTCAACTTTGTCCTAATTGCAGAGAAGATGACAGTTACACTTTAGTTGCTTAATCAGCATTCATATGTGCATTAATCACAATATTCCATATATTTTTAGATAACCAATAACAGAGGAGCTTGACCATATGGTAATTAACTAACCACCCCTTTCTATATGCAATTATAAAACCATGTATGTACAATAAACCATCATTATTTGATGGAATGTTATTCTGTCACTTAGGTGTACAATGTCATTCTTGAGCACTCAAAATACTCAGTCTAATTGGGAATGGATGCAGCACACACAGGGATAGATTTATCCTAACCAAGTTTGCATAACACCATCTATCTATATCTATTTTTCTTTAATCTATTAACTGAGCAAACTTAGTAGTAGTTTTGAGAAAATCACTATTTTATCAGCAGTAGTTTAACACTAAAGGTCTAATACACCTTCTGCCATGTAATCCTCCATGTAAATGAATGCTATTTAACCCCGCCCCTCCATTGGTTGGCAACTTTCTGCCTATGTTCGGTGTACAGAGAAAGCTGCCAATCAGTGGTGTCATCAGGGTTATACAGAGCTCAGAATTTAGAGAACTGGTAGATCTACAGCAGAGTAAACAGTGATTTTAATAAAACAGCCCAATAAGTGATACATCACTGGAATCAAGGTCTCTACCTCTATATCATGCTGCTCACAGATGTGGTAGAAACAGACTGGTTACTAATTCCCTTTAAAGGGGTTGAAAGGGCTTATGCTTGTTGGGACTGAGTCAAAGTGGAGGTCTGTACCCATTACTGATACAGCCACACCTTGTCCTTCTGCGCACTCCAGGGAGGTTGTAGTTCTGGAATATGACAACACTGGAGGATAATGGCTTCCTGGTCAAATCATGTCTGATTCTTCTTAAATCTTTGGCACTAATTGTGCATCTTTTTTCTCCGCATGTTTTAGTGACCCTGTTATCTATGTGCAATGTAACATTTGATGGATCTGTGATCACTCCCCAATATCTTAAAAGTTTCAAGAGAACTGCATTTTTCTGTAAAACTTGTAACATATTTTGACTTTTCAGTCTTGGTTAAATCTCTTTTGACCCATTTTGCCTGAGGAATACAAGCTGTCTAATAATTCTGCACACCTTGATAAAGGGAGTTGATATCCTTAAGCTGCACCGTCACCCATTACACAAATACACATCACCTGATCTGCTTCATCCAATAAACATTCAAGCTTAGGCTAGTTTCACACTAGCGTTTTTCTGAGTTGCGGAGGGCTGCGGACATCCTACGTGAAGCCCCGCCCATGGCTGCACCTCCGCTGCTCAGCTCTGCCTACGTCCGCATGCGGCCTGCGTACCTATCTTTAACATTAGGTACGCAGGTCGTGCGGATGTATGCGGATGCCTCCGCATGCGTCATTTTGACGATGAACGCTGCTGGTTGGAATTTCTTTTTTTCTCTGCATCGTCAAAATGACACATGCGTCGAACGCAGCTGGTTGGAATTTCTTTTTTTCTCTGCATCGTCAAAATGACGCATGCGGAGGCATCCGCATACATCCGCATGACCTGCGTACCTAATGTTAAAGATAGGTACGCAGGCCGCATGCAGACATAGGCAGAGCTGAGCGGCGGAGGTGCGGCCGTGGCGGGACATCATGGAGGAATTCCGCAGCCCTCCGCAGCTCAGCAAAACGCTAGTGTGAAACTAGCCTTATACAGCTTGGAGTTGGAAAATCTGCATGAAAATGATGAAATGGTCAAAATACACTCATTTGCCTAATAATTGTGGTCACAGTGTACAGCTGCATATCATTTGTATACCCATAGAACCCAAAGGTCTAAAACACTCAACTGAAGTAAAGGATAGGGTTGCAAAGACTGCCATGGAGAAGTTTGTATTTTTTCTTTTTGTAACTAAAGGTCGTGAGTGAATCCATGATTTACTGTGGATGGTAGCCCAATGTGTCATAAAAGAGTGATTTACTCTGTTTAGGTGCAGAAGTGGCTACACCTGCCTGCAGTTTTCTTCAGCAAGCAGCCTCTGTGTTCCCAAATTATATAGACACATAGGGCCTGATTTATCATTAGATTAGACAACCCCTACAACCTTTTTTCTTCACATGGAAGAGACCGTTTTCCTGTAGTGACCTCAGCGAAAGTTGTCTTCATTAAATCAAGAAGTGTATGTATCACCATGAATCTAGGTACAATTGGCTTCTTTAACCTCATCTTACTAAAATTCTAAAACATTGAATTCTTTCTTTTCTGTATTTTTCAGCAAAAAGAAAATATAGGAGTCAATCAGCTTATACACATTCTTCATTAAATCAAATACATGCTGTGTCAAGCCTCACTGGATCAAATATGGAAAAATGTCATAATACGTCTACAGACAAATATAAAGACGTCAAGAGATTATCTTCAAGCCATCATTGCTTAAATTCTGCTCGCTCCCATTATCCTCCCACTGGTATTTCTCCTACTTCAGCAGCAATCAATATTCATGAGCACACAAGAGGATTTCATCAGTCCAGCCAAACATTATCTACCAATTCTACATTGAGCCTTCTGTTTGGAAAGAAAGGATTTTCAAGTGCATTAGTTTTGTCTGGCCTTTCAGCTGCTGATGGAGATAACACAGCAGACACACTGTCCTCAGGTAGTGTCAATTTAGTGGTATGCTCACGTTCTAAAGTGGCAAATCAATCGACAGAGGTGAGTTAAAGGCATCATAGAATCAAAATTGAACATTTCTTAACTTTCAAAAATTATTATATTTACGGTAATTACCCTGTTCATATATTTCATCAGTTTTACATAATAAGTACCGTACACCTTTAGGCAAACAGTAACCACCAGAGAAGCAGATAGGTCTATCTTGTTAATTTGTCATAAGCCTATCATCATGTTTGTCTTTGGAATTATTCAATGTTCTGTTTTCCCATTGGATAAAATCTTACTCAAATATTTAAATTGATAGAAATTTGAAAAAAAAAATATTGTGCCTTGGATCTATTTTGGGTCTGAAATTAAAGAAAGTTTCTCTAAATGGCAAAAATATAGTTAGAAAGTCCCTATAGTTACCAAGGCAGACTAAAATTTTAGATTTTGGCAGCATTCTCACAAGCCATAATGTTAGGCCGGCGTCACACTCAGCGTATGAAAATACGGTCCGTTTTTTACGGCCGTAATGCGCAGACATGTTCCCAAAATAGTGATCCGTATGTCATCCGTAGGCAGGGTGTGTCAGCTTATTTTGCGCATGTCATCCTCTGTATGTAATCCGCATGGCATCCGTACTATTCATATATATATACCGTATATACTCGAGTATAAGCCGACCCGAGTATAAGCCGACCCCCCTAATTTTGCCACAAAAAACTGGGAAAACCTATTGACTCGAGTATAAGCCTAGGGTGGAAATGCAGCATTTACCGGTGAATTTCAAAAATAAAAATAGATCATTATTTCCCCATAGCTGTGCCATATAGTGCTCTGCACCGTTCATTATTTCCCCATAGCTGTGCCATATAGTGCTCTGCACCGTTCATTATTTCCTCATAGCTGTGCCATATAGTGCTCTGCACCGTTCATACTGCCCCATATCTGTGCCCCATATAGTGCTCTGCACCGTTCATACTGCCCCATATCTGTGCCCCATATAGTGCTCTGCACCGTTCATATTGCCCCATAGCTGTACCATATAGTGCTGTGCACCGTTCATACTGCCCCATATCTGTGCCATATAGTGCTGTGCACCGTTCATACTGCCCCATATCTGTGCCATATAGTGCTGTGCACCGTTCATACTGTCCCATATCTGTGCCCCATATAGTGCTCTGCACTGTTCATATTGTCCCATATCTATGCCCCATATAGTGCTCTGCACCGTTCATACTGCCCCATATCTGTGCCCCATATAGTGCTCTGCACTGTTCATATTGTCCCATATCTGTGCCCCATATAGTGCTCTGCACTGTTCATATTGTCCCATATCTGTGCCCCATATAGTGCTGTGCACTGTTCATACTGTCCCATATCTGTGCCCCATATAGTGCTCTGCACAGTTCATACTGCCCCATATCTGTGCCCCATATAGTGCTGTGCACCGTTCATACTGTCCCATATCGGTGCACCATATAGTGCTGTGCGCCGTTCATACTGTCCCATATCTGTGCCCCATATAGTGCTATGCACCGTTCATACTGCCCCATATCTGTGCCCCATACAGTGCTCTGCACCGTTCATACTGCCCCATAGATGCTCCACATAAATCTGTGCCGCTGCTGCAATAAAAAAAAAAAAAGCCATACTCACCTCTCTTGATTGCAGCTCCCAGCGTCTCGTTCCGGCGTCCGGTCCCGGCGTCTCTCTCTGCTCTGACTGATCAGGCAGAGGGCGCCGCGCACACTATATGCGTCATCACGCCCTCTGACCTGAACAGTCACAGCGCAGAGACGCCGGGAAGATGGAGCGGCGCCGGGAAGATGGAGCGACGCCCAGCGGCTGGAACGGGAACAGGTGAATATTACATACTTACCTGCTCCCGGCGTCCCGCTCCTTCCCCCGAACAGCTGTCTTCGGGTGCCACAGCCTCTTCCTCTATCAGCAGTCACCGTTACCGCTGATTAGAGAAATGAATATGCGGCTCCACCCCTATGGGAGTGGAGTCTATATTCATTTTTCTAATGAGCGGTCCCACGTGACTGCTGAAGAGGGGAAGAGCTGCAGCACCCGAAGACTGTGGGACGGCATGGGGAGTGCCAGGATCGCTGGGACTAGGTATGCCTCAGCGCCCTCACCCGCTGACCCTGCCACCCACCTTGACTCGAGTATAAGCCGAGAGGGGCACTTTCAGCCCAAAAATTTGGGCTAAAAATCTCGGCTTATACTCGAGTATATACGGTATATATATATATATATTTCATACAGCGCTAGATAGCAGAAAAGCCGGTAATTCAATTGCGGCTTTTCCTATCTCCTTCTCAAACCCGACAGGATATGAGACATGGTTTACATACAGTAAACCATCTCATATCCCTTCTTTTATTACATATTCCTCTTTAGTAATGTAAGAAGTGTCTTGGTGTAAAATTTTGGGGCTCTAGCCATTAAATTAAAGGGTTAAATCGCGGAAAAAATTGGCGTGGGCTCCCGTGCAATTTTCTCCGCCAGAGTGGAAAAGCCAGTGACTGAGGGCAGATATTAATAGCCTAGAGAGGGACCATGGTTATAGGACCCCTCTGGCTAAAAACATCTGCCCCCAGCCACCCCAGCAAAGGCACATCTGGAAGATGCGCCTATTCTGGAACTTACCTCTCTCTTCCCACTCCCGTGTAGCAGTGGGATATGGGGTAATGAAGGGTTAATGTCACCTTGCTATTGTAAGGTCACATTAAGCCAGATTAATAATGGAGAGGCGTCAATTATGACACCTATCCATTATTAATCCAATAGTACGAAATGGTTAATAAACACACACACACACACACACACATTATTACAAAGTATTTTATTGAAATAAAGACAAAGGGTGTTTTAATATTTTATTATACTCTTAATCCACCTGAAGACACTTGTCACCTGAAATAAAGGTTGCCTCGACCAATCAGCGACGGGCACAGTCTGCCGTGAATTCTGGAATCATCATTGTCCATATACTACGGGGACATGCATATTCTAGAATACCATAAACGAAAAGAGAATGGTTCCAGCTTCAGTAAAATCATGAAAATTTATTCCAACTTTTAAAATGGAGAAACAACTCCTGGGACAGCACCATAGCACATGCGAGGTAGGCTACGCGTTTCGACCGACACAGCGGTCTTTATCACAGCTGTGATAAAGGCCGCTGTGTCGGTCGAAACGCATAGCCTACCTCGCATGTGCTATGGTGCTGTCCCAGGAGTTGTTTCTCCATTTTAAAAGTTGGAATAAATTTTCATGATTTTACTGAAGCTGGAACCATTCTCTTTTCGTTTATGGAATCCTATTGCGTCTTGTCAGGACGAAGTTCCGGGCTTCTTGCAATGATCGGTGAGCTGGCTTTTGCCGTATATTCTGTTTATATTCTAGAATACCCGATGCGTTAGAATCGGGCCACAATCTAGTATATATATATATACACACACATATATATATATACACATATATATACACACACACACACACAGTTAGGTCCATATATATTTGGACAGATGACAGAGACCAAATATTTCTAATTTTGGCTATAGACATTACCACAATGAATTTTAAAGGAAACAATTCAGATGCAGTTGAAGTTCAGACTTTCAGCTTTCATTTGAGGGTATCCACATTAAAATTGGATGAAGGGTTTAGGAGTTTCAGCTCCTTAACATGCCACCCTGTTTTTAAAGGGACCAAAAGTAATTGGACAATTTACTCCAAGGCTATTTCATGGACAGGTGTGGGCAATCCCTTCGCTGTGTGATTCTCAAATAAGCAGATAAAAGGCCTGGAGTTGATTTGAGGTGTGGTGCTTGCATTTGGAAGGTTTTGCTGTGAAGTAAACATGCGGTCAAAGGAGCTCTCCATGCAGGTGAAACAAGCCATCCTTAAGCTGCAAAAACAGAAAAAACCCATCCGAGAAATTGCTACAATATTAGGAGTGGCAAAATCTACAGTTTGGTACATCCTGAGAAAGAAAGAAAGCACTGGTGAACTCATCAATGCAAAAAGACCTGGGCGCCCACGGAAGACAACAGTGGTGGATGATCGCAGAATATTCTCCATGGTGAAGAGAAACCCCTTCACAATAGCCAACCAAGTGACCAACACTCTCCAGGAGGTAGGGGTATCAATATCCAAATCTACCATAAAGAGAAGACTGCATGAAAATAAATACAGAGGGTTCACTGCACGGTGCAAGCCACTCATAAGCATCAAGAATAAAAAGGCTAGACTGGACTTTGCTAAAAAACATCTAAAAAATCCAGCACAGTTCTGGAAGAACATTGTTTGGACAGATGAAACCAAGATCAACTTCTACCAGAATGATGGAAAGAGAAAAGTATGGCGAAGGCGTGGTACAACTCATGATCCAAAGCATACCACATCATCTGTAAAACACGGCGGAGGCAGTGTGATGGCTTGGGCATGCATGGCTGCCAGTGGCACTGGGTCACTAGTGATTATTGATGATGTGTTACAGGACAGAAGCAGCCGAATTAATTTTGAGGTATTCAGAGTCCTACTGTGTGCTCAGATCCAGCCAAATGCAGAAAAACTGATTGGTCATCGTTTCATACTACAGATGGACAATGACCCAAAACATAAAGCTAAAGCAACCCAGGAGTTTATTAAAGCAAAGAAGTGGAATATTCTTGAATGGCCAAGTCAGTCACCTGATCTCAACCCAATTGAGCATGCATTTCACTTGTTAAAGACTAAACTTCAGACAGAAAGGCCCACAAACAAAACAGCAACTGAAAACCACCGCAGTGAAGGCCTGGCAGAGCATCAAAAAGGTGGAAACACAGCGTCTGGTGATGTCCATGACTTCAAGACTTCAGTCAGTCATTGCCAACAAAGGGTTTTCAACCAAGTACTAAAAATGAACATTTTATTTAAAATTATTTAATCTGTCCAATTACTTTTGGCCCCTTTAAAAACAGGGTGGCACATGTTAACGAGCTGAAACTCCTAAACCCTTCATCCAATTTTCATGTGGATACCTGTTATGATCTGGTGATTAAGGAGCGACATGCATCTAGCTCTGAGCAGGTGGCAACTATACTGACCGCAGTCCCTAAGCTCAACACAACACTAGAAGCTCCTAACTCTGCCTAGGCATCTCGTCACAGCCTAAGAGCTAACTACCCCTAAAGATAGAAGCAGGAAAACTATCTTGCCTCAGAGAAAATCCCCAAAGGATAGATTAGCCCCCCACAAATAATGACTGTGAGAGGAGAAGGAAATGACATACGTAGCATGAAACAAGATTGAGCACAGGAGGCCACTTCTAGCTAGATAGAAAATAGTACAGGACAGAACGCTGTGCGGTCAGTAATAAAAACTAGAAAAAGTCCACCGCAGAGAAATGCTGAGAAAATCTCCACACCTGACTAAAGGTGTGGAGGGCAAACTCTGCTGCCCAGAGCTTCCAGCTTAGCTGAATAGGTCCATACTGAAAAGCTGGACAAATGAACAAAAACAAAGAAAGTGCTGAACAACAAGTCCACAACAAGAGAACCGCAAAAGGACAAGCAAGGACTTTGCTTTGATGAACTGGTCAGAGTGTCAGGAAAGTCCTAAGAGCAATGACTCCAGGCAGGAACAATTGACAACTGGCATTGAATGAGGGATAAGGCCAGACTAATATAGCCGAGCCAGAAAGACGATCAGTGAAAACAGCTGCTGAAGCTAAATCCAAGAAGCAGCCATACCACTCAAAACCACAGGAGGGAGCCAAAGAGCAGAACTCACAAAAATGCTACTTACAACCACCGGAGGGAGCCCAAAAGCGGAATTCACAACAGTACCCCCCCTTAAGGAGGGGCCACCGAACCCTCACCAGAGCCCCCAGGCCGATCAGGATGAGCCAAATGAAAAGCACGAACCAAATCGGCGGCATGAACATCGGAGGCAACAACCCAAGAATTATCCTCCTGGCCATAACCCTTCCACTTGACAAGATACTGAAGCTTCCGCCTCGAAAAACGAGAATCCAAAATTTTCTCAACCACATATTCCAACTCCCCCTCAACCAACACCGGGGAAGGAGGATCAACAGATGGAAAAACGGGCACCACATATCTCCGCAACAAAGATCTATGGAAAACATTGTGGATGGCAAAAGAGGCTGGAAGGGCCAAACGAAAAGACACAGGATTGATAATCTCAGAAATCTTATAAGGACCAATAAACCGAGGCTTGAACTTAGGGGAAGAAACCTTCATAGGAACATGACGAGAGGACAACCAAACCAAATCCCCCACACGAAGCCGAGGACCAACACACAGACGGCGGTTAGCAAAACGCTGAGCCTTTTCCTGGGACAGCGTCAAATTGTCTACCACATGAGTCCAAATCTGCTGTAACCTGTCCATCACAGAATCAACACCAGGACAATCAGAAGGCTCAACCTGCCCTGAAGAAAAACGAGGATGGAAACCAAAATTACAAAAGAAAGGCGAAACAAAAGTAGCCGAACTGGCCCGATTATTAAGGGCAAACTCGGCCAACGGCAAGAAAGTCACCCAATCATCCTGATCAGCAGACACAGAGCATCTCAAATAGGTTTCCAAGGTCTGATTAGTTCGCTCAGTTTGGCCATTGGTCTGAGGATGGAACGCCGAAGAAAAAGACAAATCAATACCCATCCTAGCACAAAAGGCCCGCCAAAACATGGAAACAAACTGGGAACCTCTGTCAGACACAATATTCTCCGGAATGCCATGCAAACGAACCACATGCTGAAAAAACAATGGAACCAAATCAGAGGAGGAAGGCAATTTAGGCAAAGGTACCAAATGGACCATTTTAGAGAACCGGTCACAAACCACCCAGATAACAGACATCCTCTGGGACACAGGAAGATCCGAAATAAAATCCATGGAAATATGCGTCCAAGGCCTCTCCGGGACGGACAAAGGCAAAAGCAACCCACTAGAGTGGGAACAGCAAGGCTTGGCCCGGGTGCAAGTCCCACAGGACTGCACAAAAGCACGGACATCGCGCGACAAGGAAGGCCACCAAAAGGACCTAGCAACCAAATCTCTGGTACCAAAAATCCCAGGATGACCAGCCAACACTGAACAATGGACCTCAGAAATCACCTTACTCGTCCATCTATCAGGAACAAACAGCTTCCCCACAGGACAGCGGTCAGGCCTATCAACCTGAAATTCCTGAAGCACCCGCCGCAAATCAGGGGAGATGGCAGAAAGAATCACCCCTTCCTTAAGAATGCCAACCGGCTCAAGGACTCCAGGAGAATCCGGCAAAAAACTCCTAGAGAGGGCATCCGCCTTAACATTCTTAGATCCTGGAAGATACGAGACCACAAAATCAAAACGGGAGAAAAACAGGGACCACTGAGCCTGTCTAGGGTTCAGCCGCTTGGCCGACTCAAGGTAAATCAAATTCTTATGATCGGTCAAGACCACAATGCGGTGCTTGGCTCCCTCAAGCCAATGTCGCCACTCCTCAATTGCCCACTTCATAGCCAACAACTCCCGATTGCCGACATCATAATTGAGTTCCGCAGGCGAAAACTTTCGGGAAAAGAAGGCACATGGCTTTATCAAGGAACCATCAGAATTCCTCTGTGACAAAACGGCCCCTGCCCCAATCTCAGAAGCGTCAACCTCAACCTGAAAAGGAAGAGAAACATCCGGTTGACGCAACACAGGGGCAGAAGTAAATCGGTGTTTAAGCTCCTGAAAGGCCTCAAGAGCCTCAGAGGACCAATTAGTCACATCAGCGCCTTTCTTCGTCAAATCGGTCAGGGGTTTAACCACACTAGAGAAGTTGGCAATGAAACAGCGATAAAAATTAGCAAAGCCCAAAAATTTCTGAAGGCTCTTCACAGATGTGGGTTGAATCCAGTCATGAATGGCTTGGACCTTAACAGGATCCATTTCTATAGACGAAGGAGAAAAAATAAACCCCAAAAAAGGGACCTTCTGAACTCCAAATAGGCACTTAGACCCCTTCACAAATAGAGCATTATCACGAAGGATCTGGAATACCATCCTGACCTGCTTCACATGAGACTCCCAATCATCGGAAAAAAATCAAAATATCATCCAAATACACAATCAAGAATTTGTCAAGATAATTGCGGAAAATATCATGCATGAAAGACTGGAACACAGATGGAGCATTAGAGAGCCCAAATGGCATCACAAGATATTCAAAATGGCCTTCGGGCGTATTAAATGCAGTCTTCCATTCGTCACCCTGTTTAATACGAACAAGATTATATGCCCCTCGAAGGTCAATCTTGGTAAACCAACTAGCCCCCTTAATCCTAGCAAACAAATCAGAGAGCAAAGGTAAAGGGTATTGGAATTTGACCGTGATCTTATTAAGAAGGCGATAATCAATACAGGGTCTTAAGGAGCCATCCTTCTTGGCAACAAAAAAGAAACCCGCTCCCAATGGTGATAAAGACGGCCGAATATGCCCCTTCTCTAAAGACTCCTTAACATAGCTCCGCATGGCGGCATGCTCTGGCACAGACAGGTTGAAAAGTCGGCCCTTAGGGAACTTACATCCAGGAATCAATTCAATAGCACAATCACAGTCCCTATGTGGAGGAAGGGAACTGGACTTGGTCTCATCGAATACATCCTGGAAATCTAACAAAGATTCAGGAACATCAGAAGAGGGGGAAGAGGAAATTGACATCAAAGGAACGTCACTATGTACCCCTTGACAACCCCAACTAGTCACAGACATTAATTTCCAATCCAGCACTGGATTGTGTACTTGTAACCATGGAAAACCCAGTACAACAACATCATGTAAATTATGCAACACCAGAAAACGGTAATCTTCCTGATGTGCAGGAGCCGTGTACATAGTCATCTGAGTCAAGTACTGAGGTTTATTCTTGGCCAATGGTGTAGCATCAATACCCCTCAAGGGTATGGGACACTGCAAAGGCTGCAAAGAAAAACCACAGCACCTAGCGAATTCTAAGTCCATTAAGTTCAGAGCAGCGCCTGAATCCACAAATGCCATGACAGAAAAAGATGACAATGAGCAAATCAGGGTCACAGACCGGAGAAACTTAGGCTGCACAGTACTAATGGTAACAGATCTAGCGACCCTCTTAATACGCTTAGGGCAATCAGAAATAGTATGAGCAGAATCACCACAGTAAAAACACAGCCCATTCTGACATCTGTATCCCCTCTGTTCCGCTGTAGTCAAAATCCTATCACATTGCATGGGCTCAGGACTTTGCTCAGAGGACACTGCCATATGGTGCACCACTTTGCGTTCGCGCAGGCGCCGATCAATCTGAATGGCAAGAGACATAGATTCGCTCAAACCAACAGGCGTGGGAAACCCCACCATAACATCTTTAAGGGCTTCAGAAAGACCCTTTCTGAAAATTGCTGCTAGAGCCTCCTCATTCCATTTAGTGGGCACAGACCATTTTCTAAATTTCTGGCAGTATAATTCTGCCGCTTCCTGACCCTGACACAGGGCCAACAGTGTTTTCTCAGCATGCCCTACAGAGTTAGGTTCGTCATACAATAACCCGAGCGATTGAAAAAATGCATCTACATTAAGCAATGCCGGATTCCCTGACTCAAGTGAGAATGCCCAGTCCTGAGGGTCGCCACGCAGAAGAGAAATAACTATCTTTACTTGCTGAATGGGGTCACCAGAGGAACGGGGTTTCAGAGCAAAAAACAATTTGCAATTATTTTTAAAGTTCAAAAACTTAGATCTATCCCCGTAAAACAAATCCGGAGTAGGAATTCTAGGCTCTAAGGCCGGAGTCTGAACCACATAATCTTGAATACTCTGTACTCTTGCAGCAAGCTGATCCACACGAGAAAACAAACCCTGAACATCCATGCCTGCATCCAAATCCCGAATCACCCAGAGATCAAGAGGAAGGAAAAAGACAAAACAAACTAAAGAAAAAAAAATGGCTCAGAACTCTTTTTCTCTTTCTCTTCTCATTTGTGGCCAGTTGTACTGTTATGATCTGGTGATTAAGGAGCGACATGCGTCTAGCTCTGAGCAGGTGGCAACTATACTGACCGCAGTCCCTAAGCTCAAAACAACACTAGAAGCAGCCGTGGAATGCTCCTAACTCTGCCTAGGCATCTCGTCACAGCCTAAGAGCTAACTACCCCTAAAGATAGAAGCAGGAAAACTATCTTGCCTCAGAGAAAATCCCCAAAGGATAGATTAGCCCCCCACAAATAATGACTGTGAGAGGAGAAGGAAATGACATACGTAGCATGAAACAAGATTTAGCACAGGAGGCCACTTCTAGCTAGATAGAAAATAGTACAGGACAGAACGCTGTGCGGTCAGTAATAAAAACTAGAAAAAGTCCACCGCAGAGAAATGCAGAGAAAATCTCCACACCTGACTAAAGGTGTGGAGGGCAAACTCTGCTGCCCAGAGCTTCCAGCCTAGCTGAATAGATCCATACTGAAAAGCTGGACAAATGAACAAAAACAAAGAAAGTGCTGAACAACAAGTCCACAACAAGAGAACCGCAAAAGGACAAGCAAGGACTTAGCTTTGATGAACTGGTCAGAGTGTCAGGAAAGTCCTAAGAGCAATGACTCCAGGCAGGAACAATTGACAACTGGCATTGAATGAGGGATAAGGCCAGACTAATATAGCCGAGCCAGAAAGACGATCAGTGAAAACAGCTGCTGAAGCTAAATCCAAGAAGCAGCCATACCACTCAAAACCACAGGAGGGAGCCAAAGAGCAGAACTCACAAAAATGCTACTTACAACCACCGGAGGGAGCCCAAGAGCGGAATTCACAACAGATACCCTCAAATGAAAGCTGAAAGTCTGAACTTCAACTGCATCTGAATTGTTTAAAATTCATTGTGGTAATCTCTATCACCAAAATTAGAAAAATGTTATCTCTGTCCAAATATATATGGACCTAACTATATATATATATATATATATATATATATATATATATATATACCCCTATACTGTGTGTACATTTATTTTATCTATTCTATTCTGTCAGTGTGATTTTACTGTACATCGCGCTGAATTGCCGGCTTTTCTATAGAACACCGCTGCGTATTTCTCGCAAGTCACACTGTTGCTCCGTGTGTAATCCGTATTTTTCTCGCCCCCATAGACTTTCATTGGCGATTTTTTTTTTTTTTTTGCGCAATATGCTGACAAATGCAGCATGCTGCGATTTTCTACAGCCGTAGAAGACCGTATAATACGGATCAGTAAAATACGGCAGATAGGAGCTGGGCCATAGAGAATCATTGTACTGTGTGCAATCCGTATTTTCTGCACCTCTCATACGTCCGTAAAACTCGCTAGTGTGACACCGGCCTTAGACACCTATTATTTAAAAGGGAGCAGTCAGCTTAGTCATGAAATTGTATTTAAGAGAGGCTTAAGGGTATGTGCATATGTTGTGGATTTATCCCTGCGGATCCGCAGCAGTTTTCCATGTGGTGTACAGTACCATGTAAACGTATGGAAAACCAATTCCGCAGTGCACATGCTGTGGAATATTCCACACGGAAACGCTGCAGTTTATTTTCCGCAGCATGTCAATTCTTTGTGCAGATTCCGCAGCGTTTTACACCAGCTCCTCAATAGGAATCTGCAGGTGTAAAAAACGCAGGTGAATTCCGCGGTAAATCCGCGATAAATCCGCAGGTAATCCGCAGGTAAAACCCTGGGCGTTTTACCTGCAGGTTTTTCAGAATCCGCACGGAAAAATCCCCAATGGAATCCGCAATGTGTGCGCATACCCTTATGGTTTGCATCATACTAGTTAACAGCTTATTGATCAGCCATATGAGATCATAAAGCAAAACCAAATGAAAAATGTGAACAAAAAAAAATGAGACGGGGTATAAGTTGGTGTGCATGCAACATATAGGAGCATGTTCACACTGGCCATTAAACAGACAAAACCTAAGGGGTCTGTCATCTTCTGCTTGATAACTTTAGAAATTTAAAAAAAGACCACAGTCAATTTGGAGAACGGAATGGGCACTTCTATTTAGCATAGCTCCAAACCGTCCCGGATACAGTGGGACTGTCCTGATATGACGGCTTCGTCTAGCCACGTCAGGGCTTTTTGTGGATTTTTTTTTTTTTTTTTGGGGGGGGGTACTCTGAAAACGGGCAGTGTAATTATCTGCTGGCCACTCTCTCTCTGTATACAGGCCGTGTAATACGCTGCACTTTTTCTTGTGAAAACAGAGGATCGCATCAAATAGGGGACGTGGCCATGTTGCAGATAGTAGTGGTGAAGTCTCGTAGCAGCTCTCGGCCTAGCTGGTTTGACACACATTCCTTTTCTGGCGAATGTGCTAAATATGGTGGTACGGATCTTTCCTAAAAAGTGCACAGATATATCAGTGCTGCTGCTGAAAGTGCGAAAGTGCGGGCTGTCTGGGCGTGCTTTTGGCTTTCTCACTTGCCTCTTCCTCCTGTATC
Source organism: Ranitomeya imitator (assembly GCF_032444005.1). Taxonomy (NCBI): domain Eukaryota; kingdom Metazoa; phylum Chordata; class Amphibia; order Anura; family Dendrobatidae; genus Ranitomeya; species Ranitomeya imitator. The sequence goes on from NC_091286.1 coordinate 160,223,385, forward strand.
ACCACGTGTACCTCTTCCTCCATTTTGGACCTATGCCTTGTGGTTCTAGATAGCTAGTTTTAGTTTTGTTAAATCTATATTGCTTTCAGTCAGTTCCATAAAAAAAATTAAAAAAACACTGAAAAAAAAAGAAATGAAAAGAAAAATATAAACACTGCTCAAAAAAATAAAGGGAACACTAAAATCCTTTGAAGAAAAGAGAAATAAACCAGCTCACCCGTGATTAGTGTTGAGCGATACCTTCCGATATCCAGAAGTATCGGTATCAGATTGGATCGGCCGATATCCAAAAAATATCGGATATCGCCGATACCGATACCCGACACCAATGCAAGTCAATGGGACACAAATATCGGAATGTAAATAAGCCCTTTCTGTCCTTCTACATCCTGTTCCGGAGGGGGAGGAAGAGAGTGGGTGGTGCGTGGGCGGACACTGTGCGTGTCTGTGTGTGCGGGCGGGCTCTGTGCGGGCCTGCCGGGGCTCTGTGCGGGCCTGCCAGGGCTCTGTGCCGTCTACCGGGGGTCTGTGCGGGACTGCCGGGGGTCTGTGCGGGCCTGCCGGGGGTCTGTGCGGGCCTGCCGGGGCTCTGTACGGGCCTGCCGGGGTTTTGTGCGGGCCTGCCGGGGCTCTGTGCGGGCCTGCCGGGGCTCTGTGCGGGCCTAATTTATGTTTTTTTGCAGGCGCTGAAGTATGGTAAGTATGGTTATATTAAAATACTTTTTTCCTAATGTGTGTGTTTTATTAACCCTTTATTACTATTGGATTAATAATGTATATGCGTCTTATTGACGCCTCTCCATTATTAACCCGGCTTAATGTCACCTTACAATAGCAAGGTGACATTAACCCCTTGCTATTGTAAGGTGACATTAAGCTGAGTTAATAACGGAGAGGTGTCAATAAGACGCCTATCCATTATTAATCCAATAGTAATAAAGGGTTAATAAAACATGCACACATTAGGAAAAAAGTATTTTAATATTCTTCATTTAACCTGTCCGCTATTGTCCAATTAATAACGAGTGTCCCACGAAAGATCTCCCCTATAGAACAGTGACATTGGGTGATGTCACTGCTCTATAGGACCCTCAGTGACACACTGACAGGAGACAATGGCTCCTGCTGTGCATCACGGAGGTTACTATAGTTCAAAGTCTCACTTTATGGCAATTGCTGCATGGGAAAATTTCTCACACAGCAATGCCAAAAGTGAGACTAGGGACTATTTTTTTACAGCGGTGGCGGAATACAGTGCGGAAGGATACCTTCCTTCCGTCATTGTGTTCCTGGAGCCCCTGGAGAGCGGTTGCATCAGCTGATGCTGCCGTTCTCCACAGGAGATCGTCGTAGGACACTCATGGATTTCTGCAAATCAGGGAGCATATTGGTTGTTTGTTATTTTAATATTTTTTACAGATGACACTGGCTTCAGGGAACAAAGTGGCAAGTGATGGTGAGTGTGTACTCTGTTTAATGTACTGTATGTCTATATGTATGTATTGTATGTAGTATGTACGTAGTATGCATGTATGTAGTATGTAATATGTATGTATGTATGCATGTAGTATGTATGTAGTATGTATGTATGCAGTATGTATGTATATATGTATTATGTATGTTGTATACAGTGGGGCAAAAAAGTATTTAGTCAGTCAGCAATAGTGCAAGTTCCACCACTTAAAAAGATGAGAGGCGTCTGTAATTTACATCATAGGTAGACCTCAACTATGGGAGACAAACTGAGAAAAAAAAATCCAGAAAATCATTGTCTGTTTTTTTAACATTTTATTTGCATATTATGGTGGAAAATAAGTATTTGGTCAGAAACAAAATTTCATCTCAATACTTTGAAATATATCCTTTGTTGGCAATGACAGAGGTCAAACGTTTTCTGTAAGTCTTCACAAGGTTGCCACACACTGTTGTTGGTATGTTGGCCCATTCCTCCATGCAGATCTCCTCTAGAGCAGTGATGTTTTTGGCTTTTCGCTTGGCAACACGGACTTTCAATTCCCTCCAAAGGTTTTCTATAGGGTTGAGATCTGGAGACTGGCTAGGCCACTCCAGGACCTTGAAATGCTTCTTACAAAGCCACTCCTTCGTTGCCCTGGCGGTGTACTTTGGATCATTGTCATGTTGAAAGACCCAGCCACGTTTCATCTTCAATGCCCTTGCTGATGGAAGGAGGTTTGCACTCAAAATCTCACGATACATGGCCCCATTCATTCTTTCATGTACCCGGATCAGTCGTCCTGGCCCCTTTGCAGAGAAACAGCCCCAAAGCATGATGTTTTCACCACCATGCTTTACAGTAGGTATGGTGTTTGATGGATGCAACTCAGTATTCTTTTTCCTCCAAACACGACAAGTTGTGTTTCTACCAAACAGTTCCAGTTTGGTTTCATCAGACCATAGGACATTCTCCCAAAACTTCTCTGGATCATCCAAATGCTCTCTAGCAAACTTCAGACGGGCCCCAGACATGTACTGGCTTAAGCAGTGGGACACGTCTGGCACTGCAGGATCTGAGTCCATGGTGGCGTAGTGTGTTACTTATGGTAGGCCTTGTTACATTGGTCCCAGCTCTCTGCAGTTCATTCACTAGGTCCCCCCGCGTGGTTCTGGGATTTTTGCTCACCGTTCTTGTGATCATTCTGACCCCACGGGGTGGGATTTTGCGTGGAGCCCCAGATCGAGGGAGATTATCAGTGGTCTTGTATGTCTTCCATTTTCTAATTATTGCTCCCACTGTTGATTTCTTCACTCCAAGCTGGTTGGCTATTGCAGATTCAGTCTTCCCAGCCTGGTGCAGGGCTACAATTTTGTTTCTGGTGTCCTTTGACAGCTCTTTGGTCTTCACCATAGTGGAGTTTGGAGTCAGACTGTTTGAGGGTGTGCACAGGTGTCTTTTTATACTGATAACAAGTTTAAACAGGTGCCATTACTACAGGTAATGATTGGAGGAAAGAGGAGACTCTTAAAGAAGAAGTTACAGGTCTGTGAGAGCCAGAAATCTTGATTGTTTGTTTCTGACCAAATACTTATTTTCCACCATAATATGCAAATAAAATGATAAAAAACAGACAATGTGATTTTCTGGATTTTTTTTTCTCAGTTTGTCTCCCATAGTTGAGGTCTACCTATGATGTAAATTACAGACGCCTCTCATCTTTTTAAGTGGTGGAACTTGCACTATTGCTGACTGACTAAATACTTTTTTGCCCCACTGTATATGCAGTATGTAGGTATGCATGTAGTATGCATGCATGTAGTATGCATGTAGTATGCATGTAGTAATATGCATGTAGTATGTATGTATGTAGTATGTATGTATGTATATATGTATTATGTATGTTGTATGTATGCAGTATGTAGGTATGTATGTAGTATGTATGCATGCATGCATGTAGTATGTATGTATGTATGTAGTATGTATGTAGTATGTATGTAGTGTTTTTTTTTTTTTACATTCAACACATTAGCCGGATGATGGGACTACTACTCTCCCATCATTGGCTAATGTGTCAATCATTGTCACTGTAGCAGGCATCGTCTGAAGGGACTTATAGACAATGCCTGCACAAACGCACAGAGCCCCGGCAGGCCCACACAGAGCCCCGGCAGGCCCGTACAGACCCGCACAGACCCCCGGCAGGCCCACACAGACCCCCGGCAGGCCCGCACAGACTCCCGGCAGGCCCGCACAGACCCCCGGCAGCTCGCACAGACCCCCGGCAAGCCCGCACAGAGCCCCAGCAGGCCCACACAGACCCCCGGCAGCCCGCACAGAGCCCCAGCAGGCCCACACAGACCCCCGGCAGGCCCACACAGAGCCCCAGCAGGCCCACACAGACCCCACAGTCATGCACAGACCCCGCCCGCACACACAGACACGAAGTCTCCGCCCACGCACCACCCACACTCCATTATAGTGCATCATTGCACTATTGGAACTTCCGATTCCGGTATCCGATATCTCAAAAGTATCGGAACTCCATATCAGATTTCCGATACAGCGAATATCGGCCGATACCCGATATTTGCAGTATCGGAATGCTCAACACTACCCTTGATGCATTAGTTGAACTTCGGGAGCACGGACCCGCAGTGTCCAAATGTGTAACGTCCAAAAAAATGTGTAACGTCATGGATTCGGTGGAGCTGGACATTCTTCTTTCTTGAACACTAAAATCTTACATCCTAGATATCACTGAATTATATATTCCAGTTGTAAATCTTTATTCATTACATAGTGGAATGTGTTGAAAACAATAAAACCTAAAACTTATCAATGTAAATCACAACTAATATCCCACAGAGGTCTTGAGTTGGAATGATGCTCAAAATCAAAGTGGAAAATGAAGTTTCAGGCTGATCCAACTTCAGTGGAAATGCCTCAAGACAAGGAAAGGAACAACCACGGGAAGGACAGCATCCTAAAAGGGAAAACCACCTATGCCAAAACATGGTATCCATCCACAGACTGTCCTTCCTGTGGTTGTTCCTTCCCGGTGAAAGACCTGGCTATTTACTGCTTGCGTTGAGAAACACGTGATGGTGTCTCCGCTGTGTTGGATGTTTTGATCTCCCCGAGGTCATTCATCCTTATGTTTAGTCTTTTTACTAGGCACTGCTCCTAATAGCCCGAAACAGCTGCCTGTGGATGGATACCATGTTTTGGCATAGGTGGTTTTCCTTTTTGGATGCTGCCCTTCCTATGGTTGTTCCTTCCCGGTGAAAGACCTGGCTATTTATTGCTTGCGTTGAGAAACACATGATGGTGTCTCCGCGGCTTTTCTACATGCATTTGCATATTTCCCATAAGTGATGGGGGCAGTGTTCTGGATCACTGCGTTGAGAAACACGTGATGGTGTCTCCGCAGTGTTGGATGTTTTGATCTCCCCGAGGTCATTCATCCTTATGTTTTTTATGTTTTGTGGTGATTAACCCCCATACACAAAATTAGCTACAAGTACTTCAGCATTGGAGTCAGATCCAGATCCCCCTCCACACACTTTATGACAGTTGTGTTACATAGTCGGTATCTATCTAACTGCAGCAACAGGACTACATTTAATCATTTAAATGGCACTGGCAATCTCTGGCAGCAGTGTTTACCAGTGGGTGCATGAATCCAAACAACCCTGAGGGTAGGGGAAAAAGGGAACAATGCCACGCGCAATCTAAGTGCAGTAGAAACTAGGTGTAAATTGCACGCTTCTATAATTGCTCTCACCTAGTCAAAGGCGAAAATGAAGCATTGAAAGGGGATCCAACAGGAATCCAAGGAAAATGGTCTGCAGCTCGGTCGACTGGGCACATGGATAAGGCCCTCAGATATCCGTGGTAAATCAGTAGATAGCAAGGAAAATTCCAGTATGTAGCCGGCGCTCCCGTATAGAGATTCTCATAGATGTTATATATAAATATCTGCTTTATTGAGGTAATACAAAATTACAGGACAACACGTTTCGACTCCGGCACCCTGGAGTCTTCATCAGTGCAATGCGGCTTTAAGTCTCCTAATCTCGGCATGCTTAGCATGCCAATCTCCGCAAGGATAAACGATACTTCTTTGATATCGGTCGGACGCCTCTCACACAGCCAAACCAGATCTCCATTTTGCACTGATGAGGGGCAGTACCCCGAAACACAGTGTCTGCAAATTGAGATTCTGGTTTGGCTATTATCCTAAGTCATGTGACAAGGCTCGTTAAAAGTTCGACATTGACTTGTAGGATTGCTACCTTCCAATAGGTGGCACTAGAGTTCTAGTGTCTTCCTCTTTGAAAAGACAATTTGTATAATTAGCATATTTCCCAGAAGAGCATTGCGTCTATAAGTCTCCTCATCTCGGCATGCTTAGCATGTCAATCTCCGCATGGAGAAACAATACTTCTTGGATATAGAGCAAAAATAGAAACAGAAAGAGAAAAAAAAAACATTTTAAATAAAATTATGACAAAGTCTCGGTGTACAGAAAAACGATGATATAGTTGAATTTAAAGGATATAGAGGGTAGCCCCTCGGGTAGGGTGCCATCTTGGCGAATAAGATCTATAGCCTGTGCCATAACATATGGTAGTATAGATCCTGGCATCTGGCATGCAGGAGTATTGGGACGCCCCCTACTCAGAGAACCTACATTCTAACCACGGCCATTTCCACCCCACATTTCTCCTTGTCGCACAGCATCATGGCACCTGCGCACACAGCGCTTTAACGTTCCCGGAAGTGCCTCACTCCTATCCTGCAACCACTGTATATAAAGGCACCTTACACCTCATTGATACAACAGCGCTATACTCCCGCATGCCAGTCGCCATTACCCTGATGTACCAGGTAACCTTTTACACTATTTCTCCCCTTTCCATACAGCATTTACGTAGGTGCTTAATATTAACCATATGTTAAATTCTCTCCTTTATGACTAGTACCTGTTCTTTTCTTACACTATTGAATTATCTATTGGTGTTCTGTGTTGCAAACCTGTGAGACCCAATACCCTACAGGTAACATTTATATTTCCTTTTCTTTTACTTATTCCCATTCCTCTCATTTAATCATCTGCCTTTCCCTTTTTCTCTTACCTTCTCCCCTCTTTTTCCTTTTTTTTCTTCTTCTCCTTTTCCTTGTTTCCTATTCTCCTCCTTGTTTCAATTTTAATTCTTCTATATTTCATCTACTCTTTTATATTACCCTATATGTATGCAATGGATATCACCCATATCAAGCATCCTCTCCCTCTTGTTATAATAAAAAATGTGTTAACCAGTTTTTCTCTTTCTCCCCCTAGGATCTATACTACCATATATTATGGCACAAGCTATAGATCTTATTCACCAAGATGGCACCCTACCCTCTATATCCTTTAAATTCAACTATATAATCATTTCTTTAGGTACACTGAGACTTTGTCAGAATTTTATTTAAAATGTTTTTTTTTTCTCTTTCTGTTTCTATTTTTGCTCTAACACAGATATATCTTGATAAAGGCCGGACTTAGGCCAAAATGTTGATTTATCTATCTGAAATTCTTTGGCAACTTTACTTTTTTTTGTCAAATAAACTTTCTTTTTTGCAACATATTTCTGAGTGCCGAAGTTTAACTACCTATAATGAAGTACAATATGTCACGAAAAGACATTCTCAGAATCAGTGGGATCCATTGAAGCGTTCCAGAGCTATAACCTCATAAAGTGACAGTGGTCAGAATTGTAAAAATTGGCTCGGTCATCAAGTACAAAATTGGCTCTGTCACTAAGGGGTTAAAATACAGATATTGGCCAATTGTCAAAAACACACTGCATCTAAGAATTTCATATATATTTATAAATGTAATCATGTATATTACATAAAAATAATAAAGAGTGACAGCTCAATATTTATAGTGGGTTGTAAATGTCTAAATAACTTTGATGTTTCTTTCTTTCAGAATGTCTACAAGACTATTGACATTGATGATCCTACAACTCCTGGTCAAAAATAAGAATTTGAGAATGCCCGAGTCTTCCTACCTCGAATAGTGAAAGAAACTATTACATTCTAAAAATATAACGTAGAATTTAGAGTGACTCATCTGACTCCACAGGTTACACCTAGCTGTATAAAACTGATGTTAACCTAGTGAATTAATTAAGGTTATTGGATGAAGAATACGCATGAATTTGCATGTAAAAAATCTACAGCACAATGCAGTACCAGTTAGAGGGTATGTGTCAGTTAATTCAACCCTCCTAAGCTGTCTGTATGAGCATGCAGGTCATAGTAAAGTGAATAAAATGATACCTTGATATCTGCCATCTGATGTCTTATTATTCCAGAGAAATCCAGGCTGTCAACTGCAAAATCCATATGTAACACAAATCTGCTAAAATAATTTAGCATAACACATGCATGAATATCAATATAGTATATAGTGATGTTCTGCTCACAAAACATAAACAATACTAATAGTAACAATAATTCATGCATTTAATTTTAGATATTTCATACAATTTAGGGTTTGTGAACACAATTTCTTTTCAGTTGTATGCACTGTGAAACCCCCCTGAACATATACATTTCTATGTAAAAATTACTTGCTGTTCATATGTTCCGTATTTTGAACATCTTTTAATCACTCCAAGTTTGTAAGACCCAAGCGATTAAAATAAGTGACCTGACCATTCTTCAGGCATTTTTCGCTGTGAAGATGTGATGTCAATAGTCTATGCATCTTTTTGAATGTTTTTTCCAATGGTTTCTTTATCATTGAACAAAGTGAAAAAATGTCCAGAAAACCATGGGCGGATATTCCGCCAGTTGAGCTGTTGGGGTGGGGCCCAGATGTGGAGGGGAGTGCTTGAAGGGGTGGCCAATAATGAGGGCAATCTGGCCAGTTCCTTGGAGCATGAGTTTTCGGAGGGCCCATGGTCAGAATGTCCTCATTGTTAGAGGTGTGCTGGCAAGAAGAGGCCTTTAAGCTCCACTGCCTACAGTAGAGAATGCAAGAGGAGCCACGGGAATCCATTCTCAGCTTCCTGTCCGTCGCTCTGTGTGGCGCAAGCAGGCGCTCGCAGCGTGATGTCAATTAGAAAGTCCCCAGTAGCGTGTAGAAGATGAAAGAATTGATGCAATGAGAGAACACAAATAAATGAGCTTACTTCCCCATCTCACTGGGGAGAGGATGGGGTGGGTGGCAGTGGGAGGGAAAGAGATGACAAAAGGCTTATAGTTAGAAGTGAGGGGTAGGGTTGAGCGAAACGGGTCGTTCATTTTCAAAAGTCGCCGACTTTTGGCAAAGTCGGGTTTCATAAAACCCGATCCGACCCTTGTTCGGGGTCGGCCATGCGGTACGCGACTTTCGCGCCAAAGTCGCGTTTCAATGACGCGAAAAGCGCCATTTCTCAGCCAATGAAGGTGAACGCAGAGTGTGGGCAGCGTGATGACATAGGTCCTGGTCCCCACCATCTTAGAGAAGGGCATTGCAGTGATTGGCTTGCTGTCTGCGGCATCACAGGGGCTATAAAGGGGCGTTCCCGCCGACCGCCATGTTACTGCTGCTGATCTGAGCTTAGGGAGAGGTTGCTGCTGCTTCGTCAGAAGCAGGGATAGCGTTAGGCAGGGTCCATTAACCCCCAAACCGCTTGTGCTGTAGCGATTTCCACTGTCCAACACCACCTTCGGTGTGCAGATAGTGGAAGCTACATTTTTTTTTTTCTCAGCGCTGTAGCTCATTGGGCTGCCCTAGAAGGCTCCCTGATAGCTGCATTGCTGTGTGTACGCCGCTGTGCAAACCAACTGCTTTTTTCAAAGCACAAATCCTCTTGTTCCTTCCTTTCTGCACAGCTATCTTTTTTGTTTGTCCACACTTTTTATTTAATTTGTGCATCAGTCCACTCCTTATTGCTGCCTGCCATACCTGGCTGAGATTACTGCAGGGAGATAGTAATTGTAGGACAGTCCCTGTTTTTTTTTTTGTGGGAGATTAAGATTGGCATTTCTGCTAGAGTGCCATCCCTGTGTGTGCCATCTCTCACTCCACTCAGTGGGCCATAGAAAGCCTATTTATTTTTTTGCTTGATTTGGGTTCTAAATTCTACCTGAAAAAATCACTAAATCAATCAGTGGGAGAAAAATATTGGCCTCTGGGCTTGTGTGCCACTCCTGATTCCTGTGTGTGCCATCTCTCACTCAGTGGGCCATAGAAAGCCTATTTATTTTTTTGCTTGATTGGGGTTCTAAATTCTACCTGAAAAAATCAATACATCAATCAGTGGGAGATAAATATTGGCCTCTGGGCTTGTGTGCCACTCCTGACTCCTGTGTGTGCCATCTCTCACTCAGTGGGCCATAGAAAGCCTATTTTTTTTTTATTTGGTTTCTAAATTCTCCCTGAAAAAAATCTTTTTATTTTATTTGGTTTCTAAATTCTTCCTGAAAAAATCATTTTATTTTATTTTGTTTCTAAAGTCTCCCTGAAAAAAAAAAAAAAAAAGAAAATGGGAGATTAATATTGACATTTGTGCTTGAGAGACAGTCCTGCGTGTGTGGCATCTCTGTGATTAGGTTCCACAGAAAACAGAGTGTGTAACATTGTGCCTGATTTTCCTTGCGGTCTCACCAACCTGTAAAGGGATATCGAAATCATACTGAAGTTATAGCTCACCGTGTAAGTTGTTTGACAGCAACAAATGAAGTTACTTTGGTTAAGTTTTTAAAACAATGAGGAAGTCTGGTGCAAGAGGTCGTGGCCGTGGGCGTTCATTGTCAGCTGGTAATGATGGTAGTGGTAGTGGAGCATCAGGTGGTCGTGGGAAAAAAATATTCCACGTAAGTCTGGAGCTGTGGAGCCAGATTCGTCGTCTGGCTACACAAGGCCTCGAACGCTCTCTTTTCTGGGAGTAGGAAAACCGCTTTTAACCCTCCGTCACATACAACTGATCTGACAGGCGCTTCTCTTTTACTTTCATTTCTCCTTCCTCACCAGATTGTGAGGAAACCCCCTCCCTCCAGGTAGTCTCCTGTCTCTTGAAGGTCTGTGAAACCTGATATCACAGTTGGATTTCAGAGCTTCAGGGGAGAGGATATAGCTGCACAGATCTCTCAGGCTCATTGTATGTGAATACGTCACATTCAGTAAGGTTGGTATTTTATGTTTTTATTCATCACAATAGTTTATTTAGCTTGTTTTATGAATGTATAGCACAAAATGTGAGGATATTTCATAGAAATAAGGGAGATTTTATAAAAGAAAGTGTGCTGCTCAGGCATATACAGTAGTTCCCTAACATATTCCTTCTCTTGCTTCAGATTATCTGCTGAAATGCAGAGGAAAATGTACAATTTATCCAAACAACTTGATGTTGAGGAAGTAACAAACATGCTGTTAGATGATAGAGACCTCACACTTCATGATGATGCTGCCATCGATCCTGGGACTGGGGCAGAAAAAAACCCGGAGATAATTACATTTTACAATGCCACCAAAGGGGGTGTGGATACAGCAGATCAGATGTGCTCCACTTTCAACGTCAGCAGAAACATCAAACGCTGGCCAATGGTCATATTTTTTGCTATGTTGAATTTGGGTGGTATAAATTCACAAGTAATTTATCTTGAAAACAAGCTTGAACCACTCCGTAGACGATTGTATCTGAAAAAATTGGCCCATGAACTAGTACTTGGAGAGCTACGCAGGAGAAGCGTGAAAACAATCGGTATCCCCTCTCGCCTTCAAGTTCAGCTCAAAAGGTTCCGCCCAGAAGATGATGGTGAAAAGTCACCATCTGCACCACCTCACAAAAGAAGGAGATGCACCACCTGCCAAACGGAAAGCGGAACCAGAAGGCTTTCAAATTATGAATGTCTCAAATGTCATAAAGCAATTTGCCTGACACATGCAAAAATGGTGTGTAATTCTTGCTATTTGCTCTGCAAGTGTGACTTTTCTGGGGAAACCTCAGCATCTACTTCTGATTGAATATGTTTTTAATAGTACTTAAGGTACCTTAAAATTAAGTTTGTGTTCAAAAATTTTCTTTGTACATTTTTTTGAGAGAGTCGAACTGGGGACTATTTGGCGGGAGTTTTGAAAAGTTTGTATTTCATAGTTATTAGTTTTATGTTAAGTAAATGTTTTTTTTTGCAACTGATTATGTGTAGTCTCTTTTATTACATCCCTATGAAGGTCACTGATCACTTTTAGAGCACTGAAATTGCAAACATTAGATATTATAGGTATTTTTCCAGCAGGCGCCTGACAGGCACATTGTATGTGAACTCGTTAGTCCGAATATTGTATGTGACAGAGGGTTAAAGCTGGAGCAGCAACAGCAAGTTTTGGCTTACCTTGCAGACTCAGCCTCTAGCTCTTTTGCCTCCTCTTTTGAAACTGGTAAATGTAAAAGCAGCGCGTCGTTTGTGGATGTTCACGGTCAGGGACAAGTCGCTTCCTTGTCCTCTTCAGCAAAAACAACAACAAGAGAGAAGGATGCAGCAGGCGACACAACGGGTTACACCATGGAGCTCTTTACACATACCGTCCCTGGCTTAGAAAGTGAAACAGTTAACAGGCCATGCCCATTACAAGTAGATTCTGACATGGAGTGCACTGATGCACAGCCACAGCCAGACTACTATGCTGGTCCTTTGACTCAGACCACAACATTGCCCTCTCAGGGTACTGATCCACAATCAGACCCTGATGAGACTATGTTGCCCCGTCACGAACGCTATACCACCGACCGACACGGTGACACAGACGAAGTTGCACACGAGCTAGAAGAGGAGGTAATAGATGACCCAGTTGTTGACCCTGATTGGCAGCCATTGGGGGAACAGGGTGCAGGCGGCAGTAGTTCTGAAGCGGAGGTGGAGGAGGGGCCGCAGCAGGCATCAACATCGCAACAGGTTCCATCTGCCGGGCCCGTATCTGGCCCAAAACGCGTGGCAAAGCCAAAACCTGTTGGAGGACAGTGTGGCCATCCGGTTAAAGCTCAGTCTGCAATCCCTGAAAAGGGATCCGATGCTAGGAAGAGTGCAGTCTGGCATTTTTTTAAACAACATCCAATTGATCAGCGCAAAGTCATCTGTCAAAAATGTTCAACTAGCTTAAGCAGAGGTCAGAATCTGAAAAGTCTCAATACAAGTTGCACGCATAGACATTTAACCACCATGCATTTTCAAGCCTGGACTAACTACCAAACGTCCCTTAAGGTTGTAGCACCCTCGGCCAATGAAGCTAGTCAGCAACGCAACATCCCTTCCGTCACTGTAAGGCCACCATTTTCCGCACCACCGGCAGTATCTGTGCAGGTTTCTTTGCCAGCCAAAAGCAGTCAGGGTCAGGGAATCACCAGTTTTGTAGGAGGAAATATTGCATCTAGGGCACCGGCGGAAACAATACCGTCTCCAACCGTCTCTCAGTCTGCTATGTCCACCGGCACACCCACTAGTTCCACGATCTCCAGCTCTCCAGTCCAGCTCACCCTACATGAGACTCTGGTTAGAAAAAGGAAGTACTTATCCTCGCATCCGCGTACACAGGGTTTTAACGCCCACACAGCTAGACTAATCTCGTTAGAGATGATGCCCTACCGGTTAGTTGAAAGCGAAGCTTTCAAAGCCCTGATGGAGTACGCTGAACCACGCTACGAGCTACCCAGTCGACACTTTTTTTTTCCAGAAAAGCCATCCCAGCCCTGCACCAGCATGTTAAACAGCGCATCGTCCATGCACTCAGGCAATCTGTGAGTACAAAGGTGCACCTGACTACAGATGCATGGACCAGTAGGCATGGCCAGGGACGGCACACTGGGTGAATGTGGTGGATGCAGGGTCCACAGGGGACATCAATTTCGGGACAGTTGTGCCTAGCCTACGGTCTAGGAAACAGTTGGCTGTAGGCGTTCGCACCCCCTCCTCGTCCTCCTCGTCCTCCTGCAGAAGCGAGAGCTCTTCCACAGACCGCAGTCGCCCAACCACTCCATCGGCAGCTGACACTGTTGCACACCAGTTGTCCCATTAAGGGCCAGCTACTGGCAAGCGTCAGCAGGCTGTATTGGCTATGAAGTGTTTGGGCGACAACAGACACACCGCGGAAGTTCTGTCCGAGTTCTTGCAGCAAGAAACGCAGTCGTGGCTGGGCACTGTAGATCTTGTGGCAGGCAAGGTAGTGAGTGATAATGGAAGGAATTTCATGGCTGCCATCTCCCTTTCCCAACTGAAACACATTCCTTGCCTGGCTCACACCTTAAACCTGGTGGTGCAGTGCTTATTGAAAACTTATCCTGGGTTCTCCGACCTGCTCCTCAAAGTGCGTGGACTTTGCTCACATATCCGCCGTTCGCCTGTACACTCCAGCCGTATGCAGACCTATCAGCGGTCTTTGAACCTTCCCCAGCATCGCCTAATCATAGACATTGCAACAAGGTGGAACTCAACACTGCACATGCCTCAGAGACTGTGCCAACAGAGGCGGGCTGTTATGTTTTTGTGGGAGGATACACATACATGGGCAGGCAGTAGGATGGCAGACATGGAGTTGTCAGGTGTGCAGTGGTCGAAGATACAAGACATGTGTCAAGTCCTTCAGTGTTTTGAGGAATGCACACGGCTGGTTAGTGCAGATAACGCCATAATAAGCATGAGCATCCCCCTAAAGTTTGATGCACATAAAGGATCAGGCGTCTGCACCAGAGGAAGAGGAAAGCCTTGATGACAGTCAGCCATTGACTGGTCAGGGCAGTGTACAGGACGAGGTAGCGGGCGAAGAGGAGGTGGAGGACGAGGAGGATGATGGGGATGAGTATATTTTTAATGAGGAAGCTTTCCCGGGGGCACTGGAAATTGGTTGCGTGGCAAGGCCGGGTTCTGGTTTTTTGAGGGACACAAGTGACGTAGATTTGCCTGAAACTGCCCCTCAACCAATCACAACCGCAGATTTGACAACTGGAACTTTGGCCCACATGGTGGATTATGCCTTACGTATCCTCAAAAGGGACACACACATTACTAAAATGATGAACGATGACGATTGCTGGTTGGCCTGCCTCCTTGATCCTCGCTATAAAGACAAATTGCAAAATATTATGCCACATGAGAACTTGGAACTAATAGTAGCAACCAAACAATCAACTCTTGTTGACCGTTTGCTTCAGGCATTCCCAGCACACAGCGCCCGTGATCGTTCTCACACGAGCTCCAGGGGGCAGCAGACCAGGAGTGTTAGGGGTGCACACATCAGAAGTGGCGTTGGACAGAGGGGTTTTCTGACCAGGTTGTGGAGTGATTTTGCTATGACCGCAGACAGGACAGGTACTGCTGCATCAATTGAAAGTGACAGGAGACAACATTTGTCCAGTATGGTTACAAGGTATTTTTCATCCCTTATCGATGTTCTCCCTCAACCGTCATTCCCATTTGATTACTGGGCATCAAAATTAGACACCTGGCCAGAATTGGCAGAATATGCATTGCAGGAGCTTGCTTGCCCGGCAGCTAGTGTCCTATCAGAAAGAGTATTCAGTGCTGCAGGTTCAATATTAACCGAAAAAAGGGCTCGTCTGGCTACCCAAAATGTTGATGATCTAACATTCATTAAAATGAACCACAACTGGATTTCGAATTCTTTTGCCCCACCTTGCCCGGCCGACACCTAGCTTTCCTATGAAAAGCTCTTGCCTGTGGACTACTGTGAATTACTTTTCTAATGTCTAATTTGCTGCAGCTGATTGTCCAGCATACGACATGTTTACACCTCCCTAAATGGCCAAACTCCCCACACGGGGCCGTGGTATCGCGACTTGGCGCAAGCACCCGTGAGAGTGCTGTTTGTCTGAAGAGGTGGGTGTGCCCGCTTTTGGTCGACAGCACTGCCACTGGGTCCCTCATAGTACAATAAAGTGTCTCTGGCGGTGGTGGTGCGCACCCAACGTCAGACACACTGTTGTAACATGAGGGGCCCTGGGCCTGTACCGCCGGCCACAAGAGAGTTCACCCACCCCCAGGTCAAACATTGCTCTACCACTTCCACAGTTATCTCACACACTTCCACCAATGTTTAGTCTATGCGCTGACATCCTTCCATTCCTGCCACTGACAATACCATTGTGTTGACATGTATGATGGTACTTAACAAAGTCAGGGGCAGTGTCCTCTATTTACCACAGTAAATACTTTGCGCTAAATTAGTAGGTCTGAAACTACGCAGAGGATCCCACCCCTGTACCTAATGATTGCACCCTTTAGTGTTTTCGTTTTGTTTTAATGCGAGACATTCACATTTATTTATTGTTTTGGACTACTAACTGGCAGACACTCATTACAATCGGCCTCAGCTGACCAGACCACTGCTGCCCGTGTACCCCTGGAACCAATTTTAAATTGCCTACAGCCAGCCCAATTTATTATGTTAGGCCTTCGAAGCCTGTCTGCGGCCCGTTCTTTCAACTACTACTACACTGACCTGTCTACTGCTGCCCGTGTACTCCTGGAACCAATTATAAAGTGCCCACAGCCTGTCCAATTTTATTATGTTAGGCCTTCGAAGCCTGTCTGTGGTCCCTGCTTCCACTAGGCCTCCACTAACCAGTCTACTGCTGCCCGTGTACCCCTGGAACCAATGTTAAAGTGCCTACAGCCCAATATTTTTTTATGTTAGGTCTTCGAAGCCTGTCTGCGGCCCGTTCTTTCTACTACTCCTCCACTGGCCAGACCACTGCTGCCCGTGTACCCCTGGACTATTTTTAATTGCATAGAGCATCCTTTTTTTAATAGTAGGCGTACAAAGTCTGTCTGCGGTCCACTATTGAAATTGTCCTCCACTGCCCAGAGCAATGCTGCCTGTGTACCCCTGTAACCGTTTTTAAGCTGCAGTGAGCCGCATTTTTGGTTTAAGGCCTACTACCTGTGTCTGTCTGCGCCACTCAATACAGCTGTGTTCCTTTGAAAAAAGATGAGCGTCAATAGTCTTGTTTTCAGCCTCTAGGAATTTTAAAACTGCATTGGGGCTACAACTTTGGTAGGGCCTACTAACGGTGTCTGCCGCCCCAAGGTGTGCCCCAGGTTTCGTCCACATTGCTTCGATCTTCCTACTCTCGTTTAGTAGTTGTTGCAAACTACACTGCATTAGGCCTACAAATTGGGTATGGGGTGTAGAGAGACGGTGTGTTCCACTCCAAGGTGTTCCCCAGGTTTCCTCTCCATTGCTTCAATCTTAATGCTCTCGTTTATTAGTTGTTGGAAACTACACTGCATTAGGCCTACAAATTGGGTATGGGGTGTAGAGAGACGGTGTGTTCCACTCCAAGGTGTTCCCCAGGTTTCCTCTCCATTGCTTCAATCTTAATGCTCTCGTTTAGTAGTTGTTGGAAACTACACTGCATTAGGCCTACAAATTGGGTATGGGGTGTAGAGAGACGGTGTGTTCCACTCCAAGGTGTTCCCCAGGTTTCCTCTCCATTGCTTCAATCTTAATGCTCTCGTTTAGTAGTTGTTGGAAACTACACTGCATTAGGCCTACAAATTGGGTATGGGGTGTAGAGAGACAGTGTGTTCCACTCCAAGGTGTTCCCCAGGTTTCCTCTCCATTGCTTCAATCTTAATGCTCTCGTTTAGTAGTTGTTGGAAACTACACTGCATTAGGCCTACAAATTGGGTATGGGGTGTAGAGAGACGGTGTGTTCCACTCCAAGGTGTTCCCCAGGTTTCCTCTCCATTGCTTCAATCTTAATGCTCTCGTTTAGTAGTTGTTGGAAACTACACTGCATTAGGCCTAAAAATTGGGTATGGGGTGTAGAGAGACGGTGTGTTCCACTCCAAGGTGTTCCCCAGGTTTCCTCTCCATTGCTTCAATCTTAATGCTCTCGTTTAGTAGTTGTTGGAAACTACACTGCATTAGGCCTACAAATTGGGTATGGGGTGTAGAGAGACGGTGTGTTCCACTCCAAGGTGTTCCCCAGGTTTCCTCTCCATTGCTTCAATCTTAATGCTCTCGTTTAGTAGTTGTTGGAAACTACACTGCATTAGGCCTACAAATTGGGTATGGGGTGTAGAGAGACGGTGTGTTCCACTCCAAGGTGTTCCCCAGGTTTCGTCCACATTGCTTCGATCTTCCTACTCTCGTTTAGTAGTTGGTGAAAACTACACTGCATAAGGCCTACAAATTGTGTATGGGGTGTAGAGACGGTGTGTTCCACTCAAAGGTGTTCCCCAGGTTTCCTCTCCATTGCTTCAGTCTTAATGCTCTTGTTTAGTAGTTGTTGGAAACTACACTGCATTAGGCCTACAAATTGGGTATGGGGTGTAGAGAGACGGTGTGTTAAACTCCAAGGTGTTCCCCAGGTTTCGTCCACATTGCTTCGATCTTCCTACTCTCGTTTAGTAGTTGGTGAAAACTACACTGCATAAGGCCTACAAATTGGGTATGGGGTGTAGAGACGGTGTGTTTCACTCCAAGGTGTTCCCCAGGTTTCCTCTCCATTGCTTCAATCTTAATGCTCTCGTTTTGTAGTTGTTGGAAACTACACTGCATTAGGCCTACAAATTGGGTATGGGGTGTAGAGAGACGGTGTCTTCCACTCCAAGGTGTTCCCCAGGTTTCCTCTCCATTGCTTCAATCTTAATGCTCTCGTTTAGTAGTTGTTGGAAACTACACTGCATTAGGCCTACAAATTGGGTATGGGGTGTAGAGACGGTGTGTTCCACTCCAAGGTGTTCCCCAGGTTTCCTCTCCATTGCTTCAATCTTAATGCTCTCGTTTAGTAGTTGTTGGAAACTACACTGCATTAGGCCTACAAATTGGGTATGGGGTGTAGAGAGACGGTGTGTTACACTCCAAGGTGTTCCCCAGGTTTCCTCTCCATTGCTTCAATCTTAATGCTCTCGTTTAGTAGTTGTTGGAAACTACACTGCATTAGGCCTACAAATTTGGTATGGGGTGTAGAGACGGTGTGTTCCACTCCAAGGTGTTCCCCAGGTTTCCTCTCCATTGCTTCAATCTTAATGCTCTCGTTTAGTAGTTGTTGGAAACTACACTGCATTAGGCCTACAAATTGGGTATGGGGTGTAGAGACGGTGTGTTCCACTCCAAGGTGTTCCCCAGGTTTCCTCTCCATTGCTTCAATCTTAATGCTCTCGTTTAGTAGTTGTTGGAAACTACACTGCATTAGGCCTACATATTGGGTATGGGGTGTAGAGACGGTGTGTTCCACTCCAAGGTGTTCCCCAGGTTTCCTCTCCATTGCTTCAATCTTAATGCTCTCGTTTAGTAGTTGTTGGAAACTACACTGCATTAGGCCTACAAATTGGGTATGGGGTGTAGAGATGGTGTGTTCCACTCCAAGGTGTTCCCCAGGTTTCCTCTCCATTGCTTCAATCTTAATGCTCTCGTTTAGTAGTTGTTGGAAACTACACTGCATTAGGCCTACAAATTGGGTATGGGGTGTGGAGACGGTGTCTTCCACTCCAAGGTGTTCTCCAGGTTGCCTTTCCTGAGCTTCTATCTTCAGGCTCTTGTTAAATAGTGGTTAAATGGAACAACTGCATTTGGCGTACTAGTTGGTTTGGGGCCTACTAACAGTGTCTGCCGCTCCTTGCTGTTCTCCTGGTTTCCTCTCCTGAAATTCAATTTTCAGGCTCTCGTTAAGTAGTTGTTAATGCTAGACTGCATTTGGCCTACTAGTTGGGTTGGGGCCTACTATCGGTGTCTGCCACTCCTTGCTGTTCTCCTCCACTGAACAAAGCTGTGCCGCCTGTTTACTACGGTTGCCAATTTTGAACTGCATTTCGACTACTTACTGATTTGGGCCTACTCTCTGTGTCAGCCTCTCATTCCAGTTGTCCTCCACTGCAATGCCCCCTGGTTAGTCCTGTGTTACCAATTTTGAACTGCATTTAGCCAACTTTATTCTTTGGGCCTATATCTGTGTTTCCTCCTCATCCTGCCCACTGCCCAGCCAGTGATAGATGAGTCTGCTGGTACATTGACCCATAACACAACATTCCCCGTGCACGCTACACAACAAGATTGTGACCCTGCTGAAAGTCAGATTCCTCTTCCCGCATACCATACCACCTTAAACGGGGACAAAGATGAAGGTGCAGATGAAAGTGCAGGTTCCTTCATCAGGTGGGGGGAGGAATACTAGTTGGCGACATCACTGGCACAGGGCCTCTCATAGTACGCAAAAGTGTTGCTGCCGGTGGGAGGCGCCCCCACCGTGCAAACACACTGCTGTACTTTGAGGGGCCCTGTGCCAGTGCCAATACCAACGAGTGGGCCCCCCCTGCTTGCTCAGGATCACAGCACTTGCAATGTTGAAATACTTACCTCTCCCTGCTCCACTGCCGTGACGTGGTCCAGATTTCCTGGGCCCACTAATTACTTGAACCAGCCCTACCCCCCACAACTTTAGCCAAATGACCCCCAATTTCAAATGCCTTCCACTTATTATAAGGTAAATTACGATTGACAAGCTTCTGTAACAAGAATGGATGTTTTTGCCATTAAAATGGGCAGTGTAGGTGTTTTCCTGGCCTCCACTCACTGCCGACTATGCTCCCCCATTGACTTGCATTGGGTTTCGTGTTTCGGTCGATACCCGACTTTTCGCGATAATCGGCCGATTCCACTCGACTCGACTTCTAAGATAGTCGGGTTTCGCGAAACACGGCTCGACTCTAAAAAGGTCAAGGTCGCTCAACCCTAGTGAGGGGAGATAGAGACAGAAGGCATTACTAAACAGTGAGGGGCAAGATGGGTACAAGAGGCTTATAGTGAACAGTGGAGGAGAGATGGTGACAAGAGGTGTCACGCCCAGACTGGTTGGCGCGGGCCTGCGGGGGTGTGGCCCCACTGTGCCACAGACCAGACTTCCCTGGAAGGGGCGTAACTAAGTAGCTCCCTTGTTCTTTGCTGGAGCTTCTGATGGTGAGATCAGACTTGTGCGGCAGGAAGCTACCAGGTACCACTCCAGGGTGGTGTCTGGCTGTGGCTGCTGATCCCACCAGGGAACGGAACATAGACGGGCACGGCTGGCACTCTGGTAGACAGGCGGGCACAGCTGGGACACAGGCAGGCGGACGGGTACAACAGAGACACTGGCAGGCAGGCACGGCTGGCTCTCTGTCAGGCAGGTATGGGTACTACAGATAAGAACCTGTTCAGACAGGAGGACTTATGAATAGGTTGAGAAAGACCGCAAGAGCGGATGCAGAGCGAAAGCACAGGAGCTAGAGCCAACAGAGACGCAAGAGGTGGAGCCAAGAGCTGGAGCCATGTGCAGAAACGCATGAGGCAGAGCCAAGAGCAGGAGGTGGAGCCATGTGCAGACACACAGGAGGCGGAGCCAAGAGCAGGAGGCAGAGCCAAGTGCAGAAACGCAGGAGGCAGAGCCAAGAGCAAGAGACATAGAACTGCAAGGAGCAGAGCCAGGTAGAACCGCAAGGAGCGGAGCCGCAGAGCAAGAGCTGAGCTACAGAGCAAAGCCACAGAGTGCAGAGCAAGGTCAGAGTGCAGAGCAAAGCTACTGAGAGCAGAGCTGAGAGCAAAGCCACAGAGTGCAGAGCCGAGAGCTGAGCAAAGTTAGAGCGCAGAGCTGAGTGCAGAGCAAAGCTACAGAGAGCAAAGCCAAGAGCAAAGCCACAGAGTGCAGAGCTGAGAGCAGAGCAAAGTCAGAGTGCAGAGCAAGACACAGAGTGCAGAGCTGAGAGCAAAACCACAGAGTGCAGAGCTGAGAGCAGAGCAAAATCAGAGTGCAGAGCAAGACACAGAGTGCAGAGCCCAGAGCAAAACCACAGAGAGCAGAGCAAGGTCACAGAATGCAGAGCAAGGAGTGAAGCAAGGTCGCAGAGAGCAGAGCCAAAAGCAGAGCAAAGCAAGACACAGAGTAGGCACAGCAGGGAAAGGAAACCAAGGCAGGGATATAAACGGACACAGGAACAGGACTAGGCTAAGACAAAGTCAGGAATAAGAAAGGCACAGAGACATGGACACAAGACAGGGTACGAAGCCACGCTGGGTGGCTACACAAGGACACAAGCCAGGGTACGAAGCCCCACTGGGTGGCGAACACAAGAGTAACAGAGACAGGGCCTGGCACCTCAGCAGCTAAGAACTGACTGAGAGAGTAAGTTGCACAGGCCCTCACCAATGGGTGGGGATCTCTTAAATATAGGAAGCCTCATGGCAATTGGCCGAGGAAACCTTAGCAGGGTGCACACAGTCTCAATAAGACACAGGAGTTGCCGGCGCCGCCCCCCTATGCACACAGACAGAGCATGAAAAGAGCAAGCAGCAGACATGAAGCACACAGCATGGAGCTGGCAGCAGAGAAAAGTCACAACAAGGCCCAGAGAAGTAAGTGAGTTTGACTGTAATACAGGAGGGGGATGGGACACCATACAGTGATGTCAGCAGGGTTGTTACAAGTGGCTTATAGTGAATAGTAGGGGAGAGCTGGTGGCAAGAGGCTTATAGGTAACAGTTGAGGAGAGATGGTGACAAGAGGCTTAGAGTGAATAGTGGGGGAAAGACGGTGACAAGAGGCATAAAAAACGCACCTGCGGATTCTGCCAGGAGATGCAGATTTAGTGCAGAAAATTCTGCACCACATTTCCTACGTGTGCACATAGCCTTATAGTGAATAGTGGGGGAGAGATGGTGACAAGAGGCTTAGAGTGAATAGTGGGGAGAGATAGTGCCAAGAAGCTTACAGTGAACAGTGGGGGAGAGATGGTGACAAGAGGCTCATAGTGAACAGTGGGGGAGAGATGGTGACAAGAGGCTCATAGTGAACAGTGGGGGAGAGATGGTGACCAGAGGCTTAACCCCTTAGTGACCGAGCCAAATTTTTGAAATCTGACCAGTGTCACTTTATGTGGTAATAACTCTGCAACGCTTCAACAAATCCCAGTGATTTTGAGATTGTTTTTTCGTGACACATTATACTTTATGATAATGGTAAATTTAGTTCAACATTTTTTGTGTTTATTTATAAAAAATATCAAAAATTTGAGAAAAATGTTAAAAAATTAGCAATTTTCTAAATTTGAATGAGTATCCCTTTAATCCAGATATTCATACAACAGCAAACCATTAATAAATAACATTTCCCACATGTCAGCTTTACATCAGCACCATTTGTAAAATGTTATTTTATTTTGTTAGCATTTTAGGAGGTTTAAAAATGTAGCAGCAATTTTTCATTTTTTCAAAGAAATTTACAAAATGTATTTTTTTAGGGACTTATCCATGTTTGAAGTGACTTTAGGGGTCCCATATATTGGGAAACCCACAAACGTGAAACCATTTTAAAAACAGCACCCCTAAACATATTGAAAACTGCTGTCAGGTAGTTTATTAACCCTTCAGGTGCTTTACAGGAATTAATGCAAAGTGGTATGACAGAAATGAAAATGTGTATTTTTACCACCTAAATGTTGCTAAATTCTAAACAGATTACTACAGCCGTCAGACTCTAAGGCCACTATTTGGTCATGAATTGCCATAGCAAACATCAGGACAACAAAATCATGATCTGAGGGTACCAATTGGGACAAAGAAGAAGCCCCCACACTCTGTTAACCATTTATAATGATGTAGTCACTTATGACAGCAGCATCTAAGGGGTTAAACAGATTTAGATGGTGCAAATACTGATCGTGGCTGGTACAGCAAGTTTTCAGCTATAGTGTACAACCGATAGATGCTGGATTGTCATCTGTATGGGGATACTATTCTCTTATATATCAGGTCAGTTAAAAGACGTATTGGCGGTCATTAAGGGGTTAAGGTACCTTCACACTCAGCGACGCTGCAGCGATACCGACAACGATGTCGATCGCTGCAGTGTCGTTGTTTGGTCGCTGGAGAGCTGTCACACAGACAGCTCTCCAGCGACCAACGATCCCGAAGTCCCCGGGTAACCAGGGTAAACATCGGGTTACTAAGCGCAGGGCCGCGCTTAGTAACCCGATGTTTACCCTGGTTACCAGCGTAAAAGTAAAAAAAACAAACACTACATACTTACATTCCGGTGTCTGTCTCCGGCGCTGTGCTTCTCTGCACTCCTCCTATAACGAGATGGTGACAAGAGGCTTATAATGAATAGTGGGGGAAAGATGGTGACAAGAGGCTATGTCCGCACTATGTCCCTGAATACAGCAAAATACTTCCGGGACACTAATGCTTTTCGCCTTTGCCCGCAGTTGGGCAAAGCATACTGCGCGTGCGCAAGGCAAGATTGCCTTGCGCACGCGTTAACTACGGAGGAAACCTCAAATTCAAGAAAATATTGCGGCCAGCGGGAAAGGAAGGGGTGAATGAAAGAAGAGGAAACACCGCCCATCGGACCGGACACGGCATTTACATAGCCCGCCAAATTCAGGTGACAGAGTCCCTTTAAGAACACTGCCTAAAATACATGTATATGACGTGTTTTGGTGTGTAACTTATGCAACAAATCCACGTGGAAAAAAGTAATATGTGTACATAGCATTAACATGAATTGCGGGTGAGTTACAGTGACTGATTAGTTTATATTTATTTGACAGTGAAAATTGTAGTTAATGGGGGGGGGCACAGAGCTGGCTTATAAATTTATATTGTGAATGGTGCGTAGCTAATAATTAGTAGTCAGGGGCACAGTACAGGGGACTTTTTATTCAGGAGACAAGTAAATGCATGCAATATATGTGACCTTGTTATTGTCAGTGCTGTGGGGATCAGTATATCAAGGCTGGGAGATGTCAACATGAAGATCTGACCAGATGGAGAATAAAACAACAGAAAACGGCTCCAATCAGATGAGACATCAGCAGTCACTTGATGTAAGAATTATTCTGTATCTGTACTGTATGACTTGGAGTAATTATGTTGTTTGTAGAACAACCTCCTTTAGGTCACATATTTGTGGCTAAATATTCATGTTCTGCCATATTTTTTTTATCGGACAGCATGAGTACTCAGTTTCATAAAACCGTTCACGTAACCATGAAAATTATGGATCTGAGAATGAGATTTTTGAAACTCAGAGCATGTCCATTTCTGATTCAATTTTGAGGATCAGCATAGGGCACACTCAATGGGTCAGCGTGCTGTCCGAGAAAATAATCACGGCGCACACCGACACTTCACACAGATAAAGGAATGAAGCCTTATTGTGTATAGCCCAGTCCCTTAGTATATAGTGTACGCTCTTGTTATAGAGTGTCATCCTCAATTACATAGTTTCCTCTTTTTATTATGCATAACACTGCCCTCACCTACATATTTGTAAACTGGTGTCTAGCTTTATACCTCATATGGTTCAAACCATACCATACCATATTGTGTATCAGAAAACAGGTAAAGAAAGAATTGCAAGTGCGGTGAAATTACAAAAAAAGTGTAATTCCACAATTGTTTTTTTTTTTTACCATGCTCACTAAATGCTATATATGGATTCTATTTCATTTCAGTAGTGGAAAAAAAATCCAATTTTTGTATTTTTTTTTTAAATGGCGCCACTTTTCAAGATCTGTAGTGTCTAAATTTTTTGTGATATAGGGCTGGGTGAGGGCTTATTTTTTGCACACCAAGCTGATGTTTTTATTAATACCATTTTGAGGTAGATATGATGTTTTGATTGCCTATTATTGCATTTTATTTCAATGTTGTGGCCACCAAAAAACAATTCTGGCGTTTTGATTTATTTCTCTTTAAGCCGTTTATTGATCGGAATAATTACTTTTATATTTTGATAGATCTGACATTTCTGAACACAGTGATACCAAATATGTGTATTATTATTATTGTTTTATTTGAATGGGGTAAAATGGGGGTGATTTGAACTTTTAGATTTTTTTTAAAAAACATTTTTTTCTTTTTTTTTTTTACTTGCTTTTTACTTAGGAGACTTGAAGCTGCCATCTCCTGTTCCCTTGTGCTACACATAGCAAGGCTCCAGCCCTGCTATGTGTAGAAGAAATGATCAGCTGCTATGAACGCCAGCCATGTGGCAGCGCTTTTAGCAGATCTGCAGTGACGAGCATGGGGTCTTCTGCAGACCCCCGTTTGTCATGCCAACCCATCTCCACCCCGCGATCATGTGACAGAAGTGCCATTGGGTGGGATTTGTGAGGTGATTCTGGTGCATGTATGTTAAATACCGCTGTCAGAGATTAGCAGAGACATTTAAGATGTTGTGGGTGGATTATAATTCTTCCTGCGGCTGTTAAGTGCACATGACAACTGATCAAATCAGCTGTAATGTTCATAAAAAAAAAACGGGCTCAGCCCCGGAGCCCAAATCAAATGCCAAGACACAACCTATGACATACCGATACGTCAGATCGTGAAGGGATTAAAATGATGAACTATGAAACTATGCTAAGGAGAGCTGATAGAAGGCTTTGTAATGTGTCACAGATGAACCAGCTGATATTACTTTTCACTTAGTGGCAGGTTTGCTCTCTGATTACTAATAGATTTTAGCTGGTGTCATGACTTTCTTTTGGCTCTTTTTGTTGTTAGAGTAGGACTGGCAATTGTGAGGACCCTGGCCTCTGTTCACACGGGATGCATTACAGTTAGCACTGGTCAGCCCACCATAAGGCGTCATTAATAGGCTGTGAGCCAGACGCTCTGCATTTTCTGTGTGAACATCGCCACATACAGATTATTTTTTTGTTTTCACTGGTGTGCCAAGCGGCCAATCCCTGATTGTAGGCTGGCTGCCTCATCGGTATTACTGCCCCTGTGTATTTGCCATCTTTATTTGGGTCCCCCGCACCCTGCATTTGTTTAGAGGCCTGGACAGGTAAGAATCTTTGTCTGTGTTTTGGTGGTTTTTTCAATAATAGTGGAGGATTTTTCCTCTTTTGGTTGTTTTTGACCTGTTCAATACTAATTTCACACACTTTATATGTTTGATATTGCCATAGTCATAATTACCGTATATACTCGAGTATAAGCCGAGATTTTCAGCCCAAATTTTTGGGCTGACAGTGCCCCTCTCGGCTTATACTCGAGTCACGGTGGGCGGCAGGGTCGGCGGGTGAGAGGTCTGAGGCATACTTACCTAGTCCGGGCGCTCCTGGCACTCCCCCTGCCGTCCCACAGTCTTCGGGTGCTGCAGCTCTTCCCCTCTTCAGCAGTCACGTGGACCGCTCATTAGAAAAATGAATATGGACTCCACTCCCATAGGGGTGGAGCCGCATATTCATTTCTCTAATCAGCGGTAACGGTGACTGCTGATAGAGGAAGAGGCTGCGGCACCCGAAGACAGCTGTTCGGGGGAAGGAGCGGGATGCCGGGTGCAGGTAAGTATCGCATATTCACCTGTCCACGTTCCACCCACCGTGCGTCGCTCCATCTTCCCGGCGTCTCTCCGCTCTGACTGTTCAGGTCAGAGGGCGCGATGACGCATATAGTGTGCACGGCGCCCTCTGCCTGATCAGTCAGTGTGGAGAGACGCTGGGACGAGACGCTGAGGAGCTGCAAGCAAGAAAGGTGAGTATGGCTTTTTTTCTTTTTTATTGCAGCAGCAGCAGCAACAATGGCACAGCTTTCTATGGTACATCAATGGGGCAATAATGAACGGTGCAGAGCACTATATGGCACAGCAATGGGGCAATAATGAACGGTGCAGAGCACTATATGGCACAGCTATGGGGCAATAATGAACGGTGCAGAGCACTATATGGCACAGCTATGGGGCAATAATGAAAGGTGCAGAGCACTATATGGCACAGCTATGGGGCAATAATGAACGGTGCAGAGCATTGTATATGGGGCACAGCTTTATATGGAGCATCTATGGGGCAATAATGAACGGTGCAAAGCACTATACGGCACAGCTATGGGGCAATAATGAACTGTGCAGAGCACTATATGGCACAGCTATGGGGCAATAATGAACGGTGCAGAGCATTGTATATGGGGCACAGCTTTATATGGAGCATCTATGGGGCAATAATGAACGGTTCAGAGCACTATATGGCACAGCTATGGGGCAATAATGAACGGTGCAGAGCACTATATGGCACAGCTATGAGGCAATAATGAACGGTGCAGAGCATTGTATATGGGGCACAGCTTTATATGGAGCATCTATGGGGCATTATTGAACTGTATGGAGCATTATATGGGGCTCCTGATTCAATATGGATATTCAAAAACACTTAACCTACTGATGTCTCAATTAATTTTACTTTTATTGGTATCTATTTTTATTTTTGACATTAACCGGTAGCTGCTCCATTTTCCACCCTAGGCTTATACTCGAGTCAATAAGTTTTCCCAGTTTTTTGTGGCAAAATTAGGGGGGGGTCGGCTTATACTCGGGTCGGCTTATACTCGAGTATATACGGTACCTTGGAGATCAAGTTGCCAGGTGATTTTAACTGAAAAGCAAATACTGGGAAAAAAAAAACAAAACCCCAAAACTTAGGTATGAATTGCATTTTTTTACCATTTCACTGCACTTGGAATTTTTTTATGTTTTCCAGTACATTGTATGGTAAAATGAATCATGTCTGTCAAAAATACCTGTCCTGCAAAATCAGTCTTCACATGGAAATGTCAGTGAAAAAGATAGAAGTCATGGCTATCGGTAGAAGGGTGGAAAAAACAGACACAAAAATGAAATATCACCTGCTCATGAATGGACTAATTATGTGGACAGTTTGTACTATGAAATCTGGAGACAGAACCATTTTAAACCTGTTATTGTATCATAGAAAAACTATTGTAGCCCCTAATTAAAATATGCTTTATGCTTGTGGAAAGTATATACAGTTAGGTCCATATATATTTGGACAGACAACATTTTTCTAATTTTGGTTATAGACATTACCACAATGAATTTTAAACAAAACAATTCTGGTGCAGTTGAAGTTCAGACTTTCAGCTTTCATTTGAGGGTATCCACATTAAAATTGGATGAAGGGTTTAGGAATTTCAGCTCCTTAACATGTGCCACCCTGTTTTAAAAGGGACCAAAAGTAATTGGACAGATTCAATAATTTTAAATAAAATATTCATTTTTAGTACTTGGTTGAATACCCTTTGTTGGCAATGACTGCCTGAAGTCTTGAACTCATGGACATCACCAGACGCTGTGTTTCCTCCTTTTTGATGCTCTGCCAGGCCTTTACTACGGTGGTTTTCAGTTGCTGTTTGTTTGTGGGCCTTTCTGTCTGAAGTTTAGTCTTTAACAAATGAAATGCATGCTCATTTGGGTTGAGATCAGATGACTGACTTGGCCATTCAAGAATATTCCACTTCTTTGCTTTAATAAACTCCTTGGTTGCTTTGGCTTTATGTTTTGGGTCATTGTCCATCTGTAGTATGAAACGGCGACCAATCAGTTTGGCTGCATTTGGCTGGATCTGAGCACACAGTATGGCTCTGAATACCTCAGAATTCATTCGGCTGCTTCTGTCCTGTGTCACATCATCAATAAACACTAGTGACCCAGTGCCACTGGCAGCCATGCATGCCCAAGCCATCACACTGCCTCCACCATGTTTTACAGATGATGTGGTATGCTTTGGATTATGAGCTGTACCACGCCTTCGCCATACTTTTCTCTTTCCATCATTCTAGTAGAGGTTGATCTTGGTTTAATCTGTCCAAAGAATGTTCTTCCAGAACTGTGCTGGCTTTTTTAGATGCTTTTTAGCAAAGTCCAGTCTAGTCTTTTTATTCTTGATGCTTATGAGTGGCTTGCACCGTGCAGTGAACCCTTTGTATTTACTTTCATGCAGTCTTCTCTTTATGGTAGATTTGGATATTGATACGCCGACCTCCTGGAGAGTGTTGTTCACTTGGTTAGTTGTTGTGAAGGGGTTTCTCTTCACCATGGAGATAATTCTGCGATCATCCACCACTGTTGTCTTCCGTGGGCGCCCAGGTCTTTTTGCATTGATGAGTTCACCAGTGCTTTCTTTCTTTCTCAGGATGTACCAAACTGTAGATTTTGCCACTCCTAATATTGTAGCAATTTCTCGGATGGGTTTTTTCTGTTTTCAAAGCTTAAGGATGGCTTGTTTCACCTGCATGGAGAGCTCCTTTGACCGCATGTTTACTTCACAGCAAAACCTTCCAAATGCAAGCACCACACCTCAAAACAACTCCAGGCCTTTTATCTGCTTAATTGAGAATGACATAGCGAAGGGATTGCCCACACCTGTCCATGAAATAGCCTTGGAGTCAATTGTCCAATTACTTTTGGTCCCTTTAAAAACAGGGTGGCACATGTTAAGGAGCTCAAACTCCTAAACCCTTCATCCAATCTTAATGTGGATACCCTCAAATGAAAGCTGAAAGTCTGATCTTCAACTGCATCTGAATTGTTTTGTTTAAAATTCATTGTGGTAATGTCTATAACCAAAATTAGAAAAATGTTGTCTCTGTCCAAATATATATGGACCTAACTGTAGAAGGCAAATTATCCTGCTTGTTGAAAATGGACAGCACGAATGTTGTCAAATATAAATGTATTATTGTATTGTGCAACATGTTTTATAGCCTCCTTTGTGGATCCTGTAGACCTGTGCTTTATGCTTGTGAATGATAAAATGTGATATATTAGGAATATGAAAAATAATATAATGGAATACAATTAAGTGATCGTAATATTATAGTAATATCTCATTTTTATTATGGTCTGATCCACAAGAATTCTCTTTAGTAATTTTCAAAAAGAGGAATGTAAAAAAAATAATGTGTCCACCATTATGAATCTATAAAACTAAAATGTACCTATGAAAATCATGTTTTTGCACTTTATTATTACAAATAATATAAAGGGAACCTGTCACCTGGTTTATGCTGTCCAAATCCCGCAGCATAAATCATAGCCCAGTTGAACAATTGTATTCAGGTATATTTTTCTCTGAAACGCTCCAGTTTACAGATCTAACCAGGGAAAATAGCTGGCGTTGAGCCTGGCGCCAAAGCTGTTTGGCTTCTCCAAGCACTGCTGAAGGTGATTGACAGGTCTATCCCCTAGAAAGAGACCTGTCAATTCCTTACACCAGCCCAGCACAGGGAGAATCTGACCAGGGGGGAACTGTCAATCATCTGCAGCAGCATTCGGAAAGTCGGCCAGGGGTGGACCCGGACTAGTCTAGTCTCCGGCTATGGTCCCCAGCTGGATCTTTTAAGTCTATTTTGTTTGAAAAAGCAGGGCAGTTCAGAGGAAAATACACATGGTGAAATTATGTCTATAGGTTGATTCTTTCTATTTCCTTTTTTAACCATTTCTGTGTTTATTGTATCAGCTTAAATTGTGCAACATTTTACAATTCTTTGTATCCATGCACATAAATTGTTTTGAATATTATTCAATTACATTTTATCCAAGAGAATGTTGTAATTGTTGCCTGTACTGTTTCATTTTTAATTAACAAAAAAAATTAAGCCAAAACATTTTGCTTTTTATTTTATTTCAACATTACAAAATCATAGGAATACGACACACATAATAAAAGCCCCAGACGCGTCTTGGAAACAAATTCTTAGTCTTTGCATATGCACTGTGTACGGAAACACAACCAACAAAAATATTTCAATTCTAATAAATAATAACATGAAGAAACATTATAGTCAAATGTATTTCCATATGAAATAATAAAGCTGGAAATGTTTTACTAGATCTGCACATAGCCTATTCACAGAGTAACGGAGTAGAAACTCTAGCGCCACGTACTGGATGTAGAAATTGTAAAAGCCCAAATTGATCCTTTGTATAACTTTTTCAGTCCAGTTATAATCCTCATCATCTCTGTCACAAGGAGGTTTTCTTAATCATCACCAACTGTCATGATAGCGTCAGGATCTTTGGATTGCACAGATTCTTACATTCCTCCTTGTAACTCCATTCATAGCTATGGTGAGCACAGGATGATTTAGGCTATGTGCACACGTTGCAGATTTTCTGCGCATCCGCAGCGTTTTTTACCGTGCAGAAACGCTGCAGATCTGCAAGTGATTTACAGAACAATGTAAATCAATGGGAAAAAATGCTGTGCTAATGGTGCGAAAAACTCCGCACTGAAAATGCGTCGGGTTAAAAGAAGGAGCAGGTCATTTATTTGTGCGGATCTGCAGCATTTCTGCACCCATTGACTTGCATTGAGTCGGGCACATCCGCAGCAAAACCGCAGATCTAAAAAAGATCTGCGGTTTTGCTGTGAGAAACACTGCAGATCAGGAGGGGGGAAGAGTGTGTGGGGGGAGTGTGGGCAGAGACTGTCTGTGTGCGGGTGTTTGTGTGTGTCTGCGGCGATCACGAGGGTCTGCGGGGATCACGGGACTGTTGGGGGTCTGTGGCGGGCTGTGGGGGGTCTTGCGTGGCTGTCGGGAGTCTGAGGGGCTGCTGGGGGTCTGCGGTGGGCTGTGGGGGGTCTGCGCGGCTGTCGGGGGTCTGCGGTGGGTCTGTGCGCAGCTGTCGGGGGTCTGTGCGGGGCTGCTGGGGGTTTGTGGTGGGCTGTGGGGGGTATGTGGTGAGCTGTGGGGGAGTCTGTGCCGGGCTGTCAGGGGTCTGCTGCGGGCTGTGGGGGGTCTGTGCCGTGTGGTCAGGGGTCTGCGGAGGGCTGTGGGGGTCTGTGCTGGGCTGTGGGGGGTCCTTGGGGGTGTGAGCACGTGCAGGCATCGTCCGTTTGGACTACAAGTCCCATCAGGCTATGCCTGCTACAGTGACAGTGATTGACACATTAGCCAATGATGGGATAGAAGTAGTCCCATCATCCGGCTAATGTGTTGATTGTAAAAAAAAAAACAAACAAAAAAAAAAACACGAACATACGACAGTACATACAACATATAACATATGATAGAACATACAACATACAACATATCACAGTACATACAACATACGACAGAACATACAACATATGACAGTATATACAACATATGACAGTACATACAACATATCACAGTACATACAACATATGGCAGTACATACAACATATGACAGTACATACAATATATGACAGTACATACAACCTACAACATATCACAGTACATACAACATATGGCAGTACATACAACATATGACAGAAAATACAACATATAACATACAATACATACATACAGTACATTCATACATTACATACAACATACAGACATAGAGTACATATAACATAGATTACATACTCACCATCACTTGTCACTTTGTTCCCCAAAGCCAGTGTCACCTGTAAAAAATATTAAAATAACAAACAAACAATATACTCCCTGATCCGCAGAAATCCACGAGGGTCCAACGACGATCTCCTGTGGAGATCAGCAGCATCAGCTGATGCGACCGCTCTCTGGGGGCTCCAGGAATACAATGACGGGAGGAAGGTATCCTTCCTCACTGTATTCCTCCGCCACTGTAAAAATTAGTCCCTAGTCTCACTTTTGGCACTGCTGTGTGAGAAAGTTCCCATGCAGCAATGGCATAAAGTGAGACCAGTGAACTACAGTAACCTCTGAGTGATGCACTGCAGGAGCCATTGTCTTCTGTCAGTGTGTCACTGGAGGTCCTATAGAGCAGTGACACACCCAATGCCACTGTTCTATAGGCGAGATCATCGTGGGACACTCGTTATTAATTGGACTACGGCGGACAGGTAGTATATGGTTTATTATTTTACGTTTTTGCAGGCACTGAAGTATGGTAAAATGAAGAATATTAAAATACTTTTTTCCTAATGTGTGTGTTTTATTAACCCTTTATTACTATTGGATTAATAATGGATAGGCGTCTTATTGATGCCTATCCATTATTAACCCGGCTTAATGTCACCTTACAATAGCAAGGTGACATTAACCCCTTATTAATCCATATCCCACCGCTACACGGGAGTGGGAAGAGAAGGGCTAAGTGCCTAAATTGGCGCATCTTACAGATGCGGACTGGTATTTGTAGCCGGGGGGGCCAATATCCATGGCCCCTCTCTAGGCTATGAATATCTGCCCGCAGCGGTCTGCGTAGCCTTTCTGGCTATACAATATAGGGGACCTCACGTCATTTTTTTGGGGGGTCCCCCTATTTTAATAGCCAGTGTAGGCTACGCAGACAGCTGCGGGCTGATATTCATAGCAAGCTACAAATATTGGCCCCCGGCCGTCGGCATTCCCCCTCTGGCGCAGAAAATTGCGTGGGAGCCCACGCCGGTTTTTCAATTTTTTTAAATTCAACGCTCATTAAGGCTACTTTCACACTTGCGTCGGTACAAGTCCGTTGCTATGAGTTGGCCGATATACCGACACACGTTGTGAAATTTGTGCATGACGTGGGCAGCGGATGCAGTTTTTCAACACATCCGCTGCCCATTCTGAAGTCCAGGGAGGAGGGGGCGGAGATTCATGTGCATGCGTGATACAAAATGGCGGATGTGACGGACAAAAAAACGCACACTTGAACGTTTTTTCGTGCCAATGGTCCGTCAAAACACGACAGATCCTTTGCATGACGGATGCAACGTGTGGCCATCCATCGCTAATACACGTCTATGGTTAAAAAAATGCATCCTGCTAGCACATTTGCAGGATCCGTTTTTTCCCAAAACGACGGATTGCTAAAAACGCAAGTGGGAAAGTAGCCTTATAAACATCGGCCTATTATATATCTATGGATATATCTATCTATAGATATATTTATAGATAGGATGCAGGATCCGGTCTTTCCTCGTATCCGTTTTTTTCCGCTGGATCCGTTTTTCTTCAGCATCAAAAAAGTATCGAAAACCACACCAAAAACCTGCACCAAAAACTGCATCAAAAACTGCACCAAACACAGCATCAAAAACCACACCAAAAACGGCATCAAAAAAGCATCCAAAACGACACCAAAAATCTACATCAAAAACTGCACCAAAAACCACAACAAAAGCCTGCATCAAAAACTGCACCAAAAACTGCACCAAAAATAGCATAAAAAAAACACCAAAAACCTGCATCGCATCAAAAACTGCACCAAAACCTGCATCAAAAACCACACCAAAAACTGCATCAAAACTGCTCAATTTTTAGATGCAGTTTTTGGTGCAGTTTTTGATGCAGGTTTTTGATGCTGGTTTTGATGCAGTTTTTGGTGCGGTTTGTGATGCAATTTTTGGTGCGGTTCTTGATGCAGTTTTTGGAAATAAATAAACGGAAAATGTGCATGATTTGAATGGAAACATGCATGAAAAAACGGATTAGGAGGCCGGATTCATCATTTCACATCTCAGTTTCATCCGCTTTTTGCCAGATCCATCGACGTGCGTTTTTTCGCCGGACAGAAAAACCGCTTCTCTGTATGTGTTTTCCGTCCGGCGGAAACTACTTTTTTAACGGATCCGGCAAAAAAATGGATGAAACGTGTGGCCATCAGGCGCAATCTGGCGCTAATACTAATACAGCTAATACAGCTATGAGAACAAAACGGATCCGGCAGAAAAAAATGGATCCTGCAAATGTGCTCGCAGGATGCGTTTTTTACCCATAGACTTGTAGTATCGTGCAACGAATCCATCATGTTTTGGCGGACCGTCGGCACAAACAAATGTTCAAGTGAGCTTTTTTTTGACCGTCGCGTTCGCCATTTTCTACCGTGCATGCGCCGCTGAAACTCCGCCCCCTCCTCCCCGGACTTCAGAATGGGCAGCGGATGCCTTGAAAAACTGCATCTGCTGCCCATGTCGTGCTCAAATTTCATATACACCAACTTAGAAAAAACAGAGATCCCTAAAAAATAACCTTTATTAATATAATTAAAAAGACTATATTTATCCACAATCAGTAAAAAAGTATTAAATGTACCTAGTGGACCCTAGACCGAGCTACAATGCACCCTGCCTAACAGTGGAGGTTGGCACCCTACTTTACCGCGGTAGGCGCCCCCACTCCTCGGCGGCTAGCCCTTACAAGCCCTATAAGGACCTATAGTTAGAGAAAGACTAATTAGCCCTACTGAAATCTATACTAATACCCTACCTAACAGTGGAGGTCGGCACCCTAATTTACTGCGGTAGGCGCCCCCACTCAACGACGGCTAGCCCTAGGGTCCCTAACAGTCCCTAAGGTTCGGGATAGACAAAAAGATATGTCCCACAAACACCACTGATACCCGTAATGGAGAAAAAACAAAAATAGAAAAAATATTCAAAACAAAGAATAAATGTATATCACAAAAATATATATATATACTAGCACCTTATAATACTAGTGTAGAAAGATGCTATGATGGAAGAAACATATACCACAGGTGCTGTATAATAAAGATACCTTAACCCAAATACGGGTATACTGGATGCAATAATATGTCCAAACAAGATAATACACAGCACTTAGATGAAGTCCATTTTCTGTTACACTTCAATGGTGCAAATGTTTGATGTAAAGTAACCAGTAGTGCATGTCCATAAAGTATGGTACAATTACAATGACAAAAAAATGGACCAAAAGACAAAAAAAGAGGAAAATACCTCTAAAAGGCACACAGTCAGAACCACAACCACCACTCGATAATAATATTGCGAGAACTCCTCAGAGTACTTATAATGAGGGTAAAAGGGCTCAATCGTCCTTTTTATGCAAATAGACAATCAGATCCATATTATAACCAATATACTCATCTATTTGCTGAAATCTCATGGTGTGGGTCCGACTGTAGCCAAAATGACACAGGGCGATTATGTGTAGATGAACATCACCAGCGTCTGTCAGATACTTCCCCAGCAATGCCCAACGCGTTTCCCCCCCATAGGGAATGGCGGGGGTTCATCAGGGGTAATGCAGTCACACATACAGTGAAGATGCTGTTGTAGTCTTCACCTGTGGTATATGTTTCTTCCATCATAGCATCTTTCTACACTAGTATTATAAGGTGCTAGTATATATATATATATTTTTGTGATATACATTTATTCTTTGTTTTGAATATTTTTTCTATTTTTGTTTTTTCTCCATTACGGGTATCAGTGGTGTTTGTGGGACATATCTTTTTGTCTATCCCGAACCTTAGGGACTGTTAGGGACCCTAGGGCTAGCCGTCGTTGAGTGGGGGCGCCTACCGCAGTAAATTAGGGTGCCGACCTCCACTGTTAGGTAGGGTATTAGTATAGATTTCAGTAGGGCTAATTAGTCTTTCTCTAACTATAGGTCCTTATAGGGCTTGTAAGGGCTAGCCGCCGAGGAGTGGGGGCGCCTACCGCGGTAAAGTAGGGTGCCAACCTCCACTGTTAGGCAGGGTGCATTGTAGCTCGGTCTAGGGTCCACTAGGTACATTTAATACTTTTTTATTGATTGTGGATAAATATAGTCTTTTTAATTATATTAATAAAGGTTATTTTTTAGGGATCTCTGTTTTTTCTAAGTTGGTGTATATGTTTTTCTGGGATTCCGCATTATTGTGATTTGGTTTTTTAGGTCGTGCTCAAATTTCACAACGTGCGTCGGTACATCGGCCCGACGCATAGCGACGGACCCGTACCAACGCAAGTGTGAAAGAGGCCTTAATGAGCGTTGAATTTTTTTATAAAAAGGAAAAAAACGGCGTGGGCTCCCGCGCAATTTTCTGCGCCAGAGGGGGAAAGCCGACGGTCGGGGGCCAATATTTGTAGCCTGCTATGAATATCAGCGCACAGCTGTCTGCGTAGCCTTTACTGGATATTAAAATAGGAGGACCCCCCCAAAAAATGACATGGAGTCCCCCTATATTTTATAGCCAGAAAGGCTACACAAACAGCTGTGGGCTGATATTCATAGCCTAGAGAGGGGCCATGGATATTGGCCCCCCAGCTACAAATACCATTCCGCAGCTGCCCCAGAAATGGCGCATCTGTAAGATGCACCAATTCCGGCACTTAGCCCCTCTCTTCCCACTCCTGTGTAGCAGTGGGATATGGGGTAATAAGGGGTTAATGTCACCTTGCTATTGTAAGGTGACATTAAGCTGGGTTAATAACGGAGAGGCATCAATAAGACGCCTATCCATTATTAATCCAATAGTAATAAAGGGTTAATAAAACACACACATTAGGAAAAAAGTATTTTAATATTCTTCATTTAACCATACTTACCATACTTCAGCAACTGCAAAAAACGTAAAATAATAAACCGTATACTACCTGTCCGCCGTAGTCCAATTAATAACGAGTGTCCCACGACGATCGGGTGATGTCACTGCTCTATAGGACCCTCAGTGACACACTGACAGGAGACAATGGCTCCTGCAGTGCATTACTGAGAGGTTACCTTAGGACAA
Organism: Ranitomeya imitator; assembly: GCF_032444005.1. NCBI lineage: Eukaryota > Metazoa > Chordata > Amphibia > Anura > Dendrobatidae > Ranitomeya > Ranitomeya imitator. The sequence goes on from NC_091286.1 coordinate 160,261,098, forward strand.
AGTCTAACTTTATGGCAATTGCTGCGTGGGAAAAGTTCTCATACAGCAATGCCAAAAGTGAGACTAGGGACTATTTTTTTTACAGCAGCAGAGGAAAACAGTGCGGAAGAATACCTTCCTCCCATCATTGTGTTCCTGGAGCCCCTAGAGAGCGGCCACAACAGCTGATGCTGCCGTTCTCCACGGGAGATTGTCGTGGGACACTCGTGGATTTCTGCGGACAGGGAGTATTTTGGTTGTTTGTTATTGTAATCTTTTTTTTTTTACAGAGGACACTGGCTTCGGGGAACAAAGTGACAAGTAATGGTGAGTATGAACTCTATGTTTAATGTACTCTATGTCTGCATGTATGTATTGTATGTAATGTATGAATTTATTGTATGCAGTATGTATGTAGTATTTTTTTTTTTACATTCAACACATTAGCCGGATGATGGGACTACTACTCTCCCATCATTGGCTAATGTGTCAATCACTGTCACTGTTGCAAGCATCGTCCGATGGGACGATGCCAGCACAGACCCCCGGAAGGCCGCACAGAGCCCCGGAAAGCCTGCACAGAGCCCCGGAAAGCCGCACAGAGCCCTGGCAAGCCTGCACAGAACCCCCGCAAGCCCGCACAGAGCCCCGGAAAGCCTGCACAGAGCCCCGGAAAGCCGCACAGAGCCCTGGCAAGCCTGCACAAAGCCCCGGCAAGCCCGCACAGAGCCCCAGCAAGCCCGCACAGAGCCCTGGCTAGCCCGCACAGAGCCCTCGCAAGCCACACAGAGCCCTCGCAAGCCCGCAGAGCCCCCGCAAGCCACACAGAGCCTCAGCAAGCCCGCACAGAGCCAACGCAAGCCGCACAGAACCCCCGCAAGCTGCACAGAGCCCCCGCAAGCCCGCACAGAGCCCCGGCAAGCCCGCACAGAGCCCCCGCAAGCAGTACAGAGCCCCCGCAAGCAGTACAGAGCCCTGACAAGCCCGCACAGAGCCCCACAAAGCCCGCACAGAGCACCGACAGACACGCACAGACCCCGCCCAGACTCCATTATGGTGCATCATTGCACTATAGGAACTTCCAATTCCGGTATCCGAAATTGCAAAAATATTGGAACTCAGTATCGGAATTCCGATACAGCAAATATCGTCCGATACCCGATATTTGCAGTATCGAATGCTCAACACTAATCAGGAGCCCCATATAATGCTCCATAAAGTTTATGATGGCCCCATAAGATGCTCCATATTAAAATATGCCCCATATAATCTTGCATAAAGGTTAATAATGGCCCCATAAGACGCTCCATAGAGACATTTTCCCAATATAATGCTGCAAAAATGTTGATTATGGCCCCATAAGATGCTCCATAAAGATATTTGCCCCATACAGTGCTGCACAAATGTTGATTATGGCCCCATAAGATGCTTCATACTGACACTTGCCCCATATAGTGCTGCACAAACGTTATGGCCCCATACAGACACTTGCCCCATATAGTGCTGCACAAACGTTATGGCTCCATACAGACACTGGCCCCATATAATGCTGCACAAACATTATGGTTCCATACAGACACTGCCCCCATATAATGCTGCACAAACGTTATGGCCACATAAGATGCTCTATATAGATACTTGCCCCATATAGTGCTGCACAAACGTTATGGCCCCATAGAGACACTGCCCCCATATAATGCTGCACAAACGTTATGGCCCCATAAGATGCTCCATACAAACACTTGCCCCATTTGCTGTTGCTGCGATAAAAAAAAAATAAAAAAATCACATACTCACCTCTCAGGCTCCCGGCACTTGATATATTCACCTGCTACTCGTTCCGGCGCCGCTCCATCTAAAGCGTCTTCTGCTCTGACGTTCAGGCAGAAGGTGCGCACTAACCATGTCATCGAGCCCTGTGACCTGAGCGTCCCCGCAGAAGACGTTGAAGACGGAGTGGCGCCGGAACCAGGATGCAGGTGAATATCGCGCAGCGCTCCCCTCCCCATTATACTCACCTGCTCCTGGCGCGGTGCAGTCCCTGTTTCCCCGCAGCTTCTTCCTTTATTGAGCGGTCACCTATGGGAGGTGGAGCCGCATATTCATTACTGTAATGAGTGGTACCATGTGACCGCTCAGTACAGGAAGAAGCTGCCGGTGCCGGGGAAGCCAGGGACCTGCAGGGACCGTGCCAGGAATAGGTGAGTATAATTAGACATTGGGAAACAGAAAACGCTGTGCACATGCCATGTCACTTCTTTCTGCAGATTCCGCAGCGGTTTTACACCTGCTCCAATAGAAAACTGCAGAAAAACCGCGGTAAATCCGCTATAAATCCGCAAATACGCAGTGTTTTTGCCCTGCAAATTTATCAAATCCGCTGCGGAAAAATTTGCAGAGGACCAGCCTACGTGTGCACTTAGCCTTAGAGCTAAAGCACCTATCCAGGGTGGCAAGTTAATCTTTGAGAGCTGTGGTTGTTGATTGCCTTTGGTCACATGCTGCATGAGAACCAGTCATGGCTGCACTTTCCCTGTTTAAGTCCGCTCTGCTTTGCAGGTGATCCCAGCAATCGTCTCTCTATCCTGGTCTGGAGAGGTGGACACGTCCTAGTTAATAGTGGTTATTTTTAAAGTTGTTGTGAGAGATGTTTGATGAACCCTTTCCCCTAGATGTATTTAGATTACTTTGTGGCCTCTCGGGCTTCAAACTTTATATTCCTTTGTGTATTTCCATGTGAGGGTGCTTGTGCTTTTGTAATAGAGTGCAGTGTTGAGTATGTCACCACGGAACAGACAGACCAACTGTTGAAGGGGATTTATTAACCGGGGTAAAATTCTCCTCGCAAGGAGTAAACAGGGGGTTAATAGAGACAAATCAAACAGTAAACAGTTAAGCGGAATCAAAAGGGTTAACAAGTGTTCTTGTAACTTATCAGTTGAGGGAGGTCCTGACTGGAGTCCTTTTTCCAACGTGGGTACAGTCACCAGCAGGGCTTGAGATCCTGAAGTCTCTTCTCTGTCTCCTGGAAACTCTGGAGTTAAGCCTCTGCAGCCTGTTCTCCCTGTGCAGCTGGAAGCAGGAAGTCACACAGCCACTCTGCTGCGAGTTTCTGGATATCAGGCTGACAGTCTCTCTCTCTGCAGCATGAACACACACACACTGAGCAGTTTCCTTAGGCTACTTTCACACTAGTGTTAACTGCAATCCGTCACAATGCGTCGTTTTGCAGAAAAAACGCATCCTGCAAAAGTGCTTGCAGGATGCGTTTTTTCCCCATAGACTTGTATTGACGACGCATTGCCACACGTCGCATCCGTCGTGTGACGGATGTGTCGTGCTTTGGCGGACCACCTCCCGCACCTCACAATGGGGCAGCGGATGCGCCGGAGAAATGCATCCGCTGCCTCCGTTGTGCAGTGCGTTAAACGCTAGCGTTGAAATCTCTGCCCGACGCATTGCGACGGGGAGATTCCGACGCTAGTGTGAAAGTAGCCTAAGTCACACTCAGGGGTCCTGGCTTGTCAGTGCGGTCACCGGGGCTGCGCGCTCAGGTCACTATAAGGGGATACGTTGTCTCTGATTATGGAGGCTTCCAAGTCCCCACTCTCACTCCAGCCTTAGTGCCCTCACGGGGAGCACTCTGTCATGGGGAGCGCGGCGCTGCAGCCTGCTTTCTCTCTGGCACGCTGTCCCCTGCTCTGGCGCGCTCTGCTCTCCCGCACTTTTCTAACCACACCCCCGTCTCTTCCTCCCTGCCCCAGCCGTCACATGGTCCCTTCTGTCCAGGGCAGAAAGTCTCCCCCCCCCCACAACCCAGCTGTCTAAGTGGTTCCAGGTAAGGAGCAGGGAAAGCAACCTCCTTACACTTCTACCCTCTTTGTCTTGTTTGTATTTCCCCATACACGGTACAGATTAGTGCTATTTAGGAGCATAGGAAGGAACGAGGCCCAGGCGTCCCCTCCGTCAGGGGTAATCCTGGGTTCAGGGATAGCTAGGGACACCTAGCCTGATGGTCAGTAGCGGTGAACTATTCCACAGTCACACCCTGACAATCTCTTCCTTAAACTAGCTGAAAGCAAGAGATATGTACTTAAAGGGACACGGTCACCTGAATTTGGAGGGAACAATCTTCAGCCATGGAGGCGGGGTTTTGGGGTTTTTGATTCACTGTTTCCTTACCAGCTGGCTGCATGCTGGCTGCAATATTGGATTGAAGTTCATTCTCTGTCCTCCATAGTACATGCCTGCACAAGGCAATCTTCCCTTGTGCAGGCGTGTACTATGGAGGACAGAGAATGAACTTCAATCCCATATTGCAGCCAGCATGCAGCCAGCGGGTAAGGAAAGAGTGAATCAAAAACCCCAAAACCCCGCCTCCATGGCTGAAGATTGTTCCCTCCAAATTCAGGAGACAGTGTCCCTTTAAGAAGTTCTGGTCTTCCACAGGAGCTGAATATTTCATAGCCCCAGAGTCCTAGTGCATAGCTTGCACTGCAACACTGCTTGGTGCTGCCCATATTGAGGCTTAATGAACATAGCAAGTCTGTCTTTTCAGAAACATCCCTGATACTCTTGACCCCCTCAGCTGCAGCCAAGCACACTGTACATTGAGAATCACATGCCTGCTGATTCCTTATGATGGCTGGGACAAGTAACAATCTCAGGCTTCACAAGGGCTATCGTTCAGCACCTAGACCAAAGCTGCTGGTCTCCTGAGTTATCCATTAAACTGTATCAACATTTCAGCTTCCTTAACAACCTAAACTGGCCATAAACTGGTTATAACTTGACTCCCATTATATAGCATACCGTAACTTCTGTATATGTTGTGCAACACCACCATCCAGTGGTTGATTTATGAATCATATCCTTGAACCTTGGCTTACAGCTAATATGCAAATACCGACACTTTGCCTTGCTGCAGTACTAACAACTAATTCTGAAACAGCATTTTATTTTTTCTCTGTGCAAGATCAGAATTTGACACCCTATTTTAACCCCTTAGTGACAGAGCCAATTTGCAGCTTAATGACCAGGCCAATCTTTACCATTCTGACCACTGTTACTTTATGAGGTTATAAGGGTATGTGCACACGTTGCGGATTCTCAGCGGATCCGCAGCGTTTTTTGCAGCGCAGAAACGCTGCAGCTCCGCAATTGATTTACAGTACAATGTAAATCAATTAGAAAAAAAAATGCTGTGCACACTTTGCGGAAAATATGCTGCGGAAACGCTGCGTTTTAAAAGAAGTAGAATATCACTTCTTTTTTGTGAATCTGCAGTGTTTTTGTACCCATTCCATTATAGAAAACCGCAGAGGTAAAAAAACGCAGCAAATCCGCAAGAAAACCACAGCAAAAACACACAAAAAAATGCTGCGGAACCGCCAAAAAACGCGACAAATCCGCACGTGCGTTTTCTGCCAGAAGAGGCAGAATCCGCACCAGAAATTCCTAAGCCTAGTCCGCAACGTGTGCACATAGCCTAACTCTGGAATGCTTTAACGGATCCCGCTGATTCTGAGATTATTTTTTCGTGACATATTGTACTTCATGCTAGTGGTAAAATTTATTCGATATGACTTGCGTTTATGAAAAAATGGAAATATGGAGAAAATGTTTAAAATTTCACAATTTTCAAATCTTTAATATTTATGCCCTTAAATCAGAAAGATATGTCAAACAAAATAGTTTATAATTAACATTTCCCACATGTCTACTTTACATCAGCACAATTTTGGAAACAATTTCTTTTTTGTTAGGAAGTTATAAGGGTTAAAAGTTGACCAGCGATTTCTCATTTTTACAACAAAATTTACAAAACCATTTTTTTTTTTAAGGACCATCTCACATTTAAAGTTACTGAGAGGTGTACTTGACAGAAAATATCCAAAAGTGACACCATTCTAAAAACTGCACCCCTCAAGGTGCTCAAAACCACATTCAAGACGTTAATTAACCATTTACGTGCTTCACAAGAACTGAAGCAATGCAGAAGCAAAAAATGAACATATAACTTTTTTCACAAACATTTCATTTCAGAACCAGTTTTTTTTATTTTCAAATACAAAAAGAGAAAAAGAACCACAAATTTGTTGTGCAATTTCTCCTTAATACGCCGATACCCCATATGTGGGGGTAAACCACTGTTTGGGCGCACGGCAGAGCTTGGAAGAAAAGGAGCATCTTTTGACTCTTTCAACGTAGAATTGGTTGGAATTGAGATCGGACGCCATGTCATGTTTAGAGAGCCCCTGATGTGCCTAAACAATGAAAACCCCCACAAATGACACTATTTTGGAAACTAGACCCCTTAAGGAACTTATCTGTCACGCACACGCCCAGACTGGTTGGTGCGGGCATACGGGGGTGTGGCCCCACTGGACCACAGACCAACTTCCCTGGAAGGGGCGTAACTAAGTGGCTTCCTAGGTGTTCTCTGGAGCCTCTGATGGTGAGGTCAGACTTGTGCAATAGGAAGCTACCAGGTGCCACTCCAGGGTGATGTCTGGCTGTGGCTGCTGATCCCACTAAGGAACGGAGCGGGCACGGCTGGCACTCTGGCTGACACGGCTAGGACACAGGCAGGCAGACGGGTACAACAGAGACACTGGCGGGCAGGCGGACACGGCTGGCTCTCTGGTAGGCAGGCGGGTACGGCTGGAACATAGGAAGAACCGGTAGGGACCGGTCTGCAGGCAGGTATGTGAAACAGGTTGGAACCTGTTCAGACAGGAGGACTAAGTAACAAGTAGAAGGTGGAACTAAGAGAAGAGAAGGAGAAGGCAGAGCCAAGGGCGGAGACGCTGGAGGCGGAGCCAAGAGCGGAGACGCTGGAGGCGGAGCCAAGAGCGGAGACGCTGGAGGCGGAGCCAAGAGTGGAGACGCTGGAGGCGGAGACGCTGGAGGCGGAGACGCTGGAGGCGGAGCCAAGAGCGGAGACGCTAGAGGCGGAGCCAAGAGCGGAGACGCTGGAGGCGGAGCCAAAAGCGGAGATGCTGGAGGCGGAGCCAAAAGCGGAGACGCTGGAGGCGGAGCCAAGAGCGGAGACGCGAGATGCGTAGCCAAGAGCGGAGACGCTGGAGGCGGAACCAAAAGCGGAGACGCTGGAGGTAACGCCAAGAGCGGAGACGCTGGAGGCGGAGCCAAGAGCAGAGACGGAGCCAAGTGCAGAAACACAGGAGGCGGAGCCAGATAGAACCGCAAAGAGTGGAGCCACAGAGCAAAGCCAGAGAGTGCGAAGCAAGGTCTGAGTGCAGAGCCGCAAGAGTGCGGAGTGTAAGCAGACTGAGAACACAAGGAAAGACAAAGCAGGGAAGGAAGCCACAGACAAGGAGACCGAGAAAAGACAAAGTACAGACAAGGCAATGGAACAAGACACAGGGACAAAGACACAGGGACCAGGATATTCTGCCTCCTGGAGGGCGGACTACAAGAACAAGGCAATAGCACAGAGAAAAGCTCAGAGGGAGTAACTCAGAGCAAGGCCAGGCAAACTCAGCAGCTAAACACTAACTGAGTTAACACATTGCACAGGCCCAGACCACAGGGTGGAGCTGCACTATATACAGGAGGCCTCTTGGTAATTGGTCAGGAACTGATTAGACAGATGTACCTGATTCCTATAAGAACCAGAGAGTTCAGGCGCCGGCCCCCTACACATATAGCCATGAAGCATGCACAGAGCAGAGACACAGAACATGGAGCTGGCATGAAACAGAAACCACATCATGGCCTGGAGCAGTGGGTAAGATTGTGTGAGAGATGTGAGGCCATGCTGTGATGCCAGCAGAGTTGTTACATTATCTAGAAGTGTGGTGAGCACTTTGAACCCCAAGTGCTTCACAGAAGTTTATAACGTAGAGCCACGAAAATAAAAAATCATTTTTTCCACAAAAATGATTTTTTGCCCAATTTTTATTTTCCCATGGGTAACAGGAGAAATTAGACACCTAAAGATGTTCAATTTGTCCTAAATACGTCGATACCCCATATGTGGGGGTAAAGCACTGTTTAGGTACATTGCAGAGCTTGGAAGGGAAGGAGCGCCGTTTTGGAATGCAGACTTTGATGGAATGGTGTGCGGGCGTCATGTTGCGTTTGCAGAGCCCCTGATGTGCCTATTCAGTAGAAACCCCACAAAAGTGACCTCATTTTGGAAACTAGACCCCCCAAGGAACTTAGGTAGATGTGTTGTGCCGTGAAAATGAAAAATCTTTTTTTTTTCCACAAAAATATTTAACCCCTAATTTTTTAATTTTCTCAAGGGTAACAGGAGAAATTGGACCCCAAAATTTGTTGTCCAATTTGTCCTGAGTTCGCCAATACCCCATATGTTGGGGTAAACCACTGTTTAGCTGCATGGCAGAGCTCGGAAGGGAAAGAACACCGTTTTACTTTTTCAACACAGAATTGGCTGAAATTCAGACCGGATGCCATGTCGCGTTTGGAGAGCCCTTGATGTGCCTAAACAGTGGAAACCCCCTAACCCCAACACACCCCTAATGCTAATCCCAACCACACCCCTATCCCCAACACACCCCTAGCCCTAATCCCAACCCTAACCACACCCCTAACCCCAACACATCCCTAACCACAAACCTTACCCTGACACACCCCTAATCCTAACCATAACTCCAACCGTATATGTAATCCAAACCCTAACACCAACCTTAACTTTAGCCCCAACCCTAACTTTAGCCCCAACCCTAACCATAGCTTTAGCCCTACTCACTTTAGCCCAACTCTAACCCTAATGGAAAAATGGAAATAAATATATATTTTTACTTCATTATTGTTCCCTAACTAAGGGGTGATAAATGGCGAGTTTACTTTTTTTTTTACTTTGATCATTGTGATAGGGTCTATCGCAGTGATCAAAATGAACCAATAGGAAAAATCTATTATTGCTGGCTGGCAGATCTCGGTGGGCGCACTGCGCATGCGCCCGCCATTTTCTTACCGGAAGACGCTGGGGTCCATGGGGGGGGGAAGGAGGACCCAGGAAGGTACGGGGGGGGGGGGGGATCATGGACCCTACTTCTCGGTCCTCTAATTTTTGTGGTCACTGTTATACAGTTAATAATGGCGATTGCAACCCCGAGATCGGTAAAAAACAACTGAATCATGTTTTCTAGGGTCTCGGCTACTCCTGGCAGCCAAAACCCCAGAGAAATTCCGATTCTGGAGGGCGCTGTCAGGATTCACACCGTGACAGGTCACCCCAACGTCACAGATCGGGGTAACTTTAGGCCAACAGACGGCTATCACATGTGCAGGGGGGGGGCTCTCAGTTATTCCCTCCACTGCTACAAGGTGATGAAAAAACACCCACAAGGCTATTGACCTCTTAGTTTACAGCAGGGGCTTATTTTAATTATCCCACTGCTCTTCAACATACCACGAACTGCAGGGATTTATGTATATCCCGCTTTACAGTTCCGCTTGAACTTGCAGCTCTCTGGCGCCCCCTTACCCTCAGGTCAGATTAGGTACTGCACCTAGGATAATTAGTCACCAGAAAGGCTGCCTGCTATGTACTGGCTATTGGGCAGGCTGCAGCGAGGCGATTTAACTACTCCCACTCAGGCAGGAACAATAATTATCAACGTCGCCGTCGCTACAACAACTGCCAAAGTCACAGCACCCAGTATGCTGCCACCAGCTTTGATTAAACGGGTCCGAAGCTAACCCAAAACAGTAGCGTAATTCCCTTCAGAAGACTTAGGTTACGTTTTAGAGCAGGAAGAACGAAAACTAGTAATTTATATATTTTACTTCGAAAGAAGGCAGTGTTTATAAAAAGATGTTACAATATGAGACAATTGAAAATATGTACAAAGGTAATTCTAAAATAACAGGGGTTAAATGAGAAATCAACACTTACATGTGTTCAGATCATGGCAAGCAGAACCAGGCTAGTGTGCGGAGCTCCCAAATGTCCCAATGCATAAGGACTGGCAGTGAGGGCTCCTCTGGTAAGACTCAGACAGACTCTGAAGGCTGGATAAAGTGGAGTCACTTAAATAACCACAGCCTCGTGACATCACTAACAGGGCTGGTTTCTTCAGACCCTCCTATCTCTTCAGTCTTACTAAATTTCACAAAAGTTTGTCTAATGCCTGTATCTCCGTTACAGAACATGTCAGAATCATAACACACCCAGCATTCATCTTGTATTAACATTGGCGTTCTAATGAGACCAAATTTGGGCTTGATGGGATGCATAGTTCCAGAGAAATCCATACTCTGTCCCTGTTGGAACTAGAATCCCGCGCTTACCGTGGTCGATAGATCCACCGATGGAGATTCACAAACTGGACGTATTATTTTCCTTGCCTAAACCATTGGCCCAATATCTCACTATAATGGAACAAAGGACTTTTTGCCTTTAAAGAAGGAGATCCGACCAGTTTCTGCTGGAGGAAGGTTTGAGCCGACACAGCGATCGTAAATCTTTTAGGAGGGGCATGAGGGGTTTGGGAGCTGCACATACACATCTCAGAACAGGAATTTGCAGCAAGAAGCAATAAAAGCTCTTTTACACCCATTGAAAAGAAAAGCTAAACCCTGAAGTAAAGGGGGTCAACGCCCACCCTGTAGGTGCTGGCAATGAGACTAAAACTTATATTATCCTCACAGGCACTATATACTTTTTCCACAGCGCCGTTAAAAAGCAGCGCTGTGGTTTAAGTACCCTTAATTGCCGCCATGAAAAGGCATATCGGCAGTCGTTAAGGGGTTAAACATTATTGTTTGTGATTTGAAAACTACATTTGATGACACACATACATTCTCCTATACACATGTTCGCTCGCTCGCATACTGTCATACACACACTCAAAGACACATTCCCACACTCCCACTGTCTTTTACACACAGTCACACACACACACAATCTCACACACACTCTTATACAGACTTTTACACACACTAACATTTTCACACTCTTAGGCTACGTTCACATTAGCATTACGCTAATGTGCGTCGCTGTTGCGTCGGCGACGCGCCCCTATGTTTAACATAGGGGACGCGTGCGTTTTTTGTTTGCGTTTTTCGACATGTGCGTCGTTTTCGACGCTAGCGTCGGACGCACGAAAATGCAACAAGTTGCATTTTTCGTGCGCCCTTTTTTCGTCAAAAAACGACGCACGCGTCGCAAAACGCAGCGTTTTTGCGCGCGTTTTTGGTGCGTCGCGCGTTGCGTCGCCGACGCACCGGCGCGCAATGCTAATGTGAACGTAGCCTTACATACACGCACATACTCACTTTCTCTTACACACACATACAATCTCTCATACACTCACTCACTTTCGTTACATACACACTCTCTGACACACACTATCACACACACCCTCTCACACAAACACTCCCACAGATACCCTCTCACCACACACACTGACACTCACACCCTCACATATACTCCACACACAGATGCATTCTCACTCAAACACACTCACACAATCACTCTTTCACACACAAACACACTCTCATACACACATTCACACTCTTTCAAACACACTCCCACTCAGTCTCACACACTACCACACACACACACACACACAAACACATTCTCACTCAAACACTGTCTCTTTTACACACACACACAATTACACTCACACACGCAAACACTCACACATTCTCACTCGCACTCACTCTTTCACACACACTTTCAGACATTCTCTTACATACACTCAGTCTTTCACTCACACATTCTCTGTGACTCACGCTCACTCTTTCACATACTCTCAAACAAACTTTTTCCCACAGAAACACTCCCACACTATCACTCACACTGTCACACACACTTCCCCCACACAAATACACAAACACTCTTAAGGTACCGTCACACTTAGCGACGCTGCAGCGATACCGACAACGATCCGGATCGCTGCAGCGTTGCTGTTTGGTCGCTGGAGAGCTGTCACACAGACCGCTCTCCAGCGACCAACGATGCCGGTAACCAGGGTAAACATCGGGTTACTAAGCGCAGGGCCGCGCTTAGTAACCCGATGTTTATCCTGGTTACCATCCTAAAAGTAAAAAAAAACAAATACTACATACTTACCTACAGCCGTCTGTCCTCCAGCGCTGTGCTCTGCACTCCTCCTGTACTGGCTGTGAGCATAGCGGCCGGAAAGCAGAGCGGTCCCCGCTCTGCTTTCTGGCTGACCGACGCTCACAGCCAGTACAGGAGGAGTGCAGAGCACAGCGCCGGAGGACAGACGGCTGTAGGTAAGTATGTAGTGTTTGTTTTTTTAAACTTTAACGATGGTAACCAGGGTAAACATCGGGTTACTAAGCGCGGCCCTGCGCTTAGTTACCCGATGTTTACCCTGGTTACCAGCGAAGACATCGCTGAATCGGTGTCACACACGCCGATTCAGCGATGTCTGTGGGGAGTCCAGCGACCAAATAAAGTTCTGGACTTTCTTCCCCGACCAGCGACAGCACAGCAGGGGCCTGATCGCTGCTGCCTGTCACACTGGACGATATCGCTAGCGAGGACGCTGCAACGTCACGGATCGCTAGCGATATCGTCTAGTGTGACGGTACCTTTAAATACATTGTCTCACTCAGTCACTCTTACACACAAACACTTTCACACACACTCTCACTTTCTCTTACATACTCTCACACTGACACTCTCACATACACACACATATACTCTTGCACACATTCACTCACACACTCTATTTCAATCACACTCACACACCCAATCTCACAATCACTCACACACACACACATTCTCTCGCACTCACTTTTTCACAGTTTCAAACTGTAAGACTCATGCTGGTGTGGTAGATGGAGGCAGGTATATCTCGCCCAGGTGTTTGTCCTATGTGAATTAGGCCACTCAGTATCTTCAGGGTGCTAATGGGTTAATGATTGCAGGAATAAAAGATGACCAGCTGGGTGTTTCCAGTGTCTGCCTGGGGCACACAGATTGCCTGCCTGTGTGAGACAAACGTGAGTGAAGAGCTCTGCTCAAGATCTGTATGATGTTAGCTGGGTGGGAGAAGCCCCCCCAGTTGTTGAGATAGCAACGTATTTGTTTAGTTAGTGCCGGACAGGCTAGGATTTATTTTTATGTTTTGTTTTTTGTGTTGCTTTCACGTTAATAAATCTGACCTGAGGTCAGCCTGCTCAGAAACCTGCTGTACGCCTCAGATTCAATGCACAAACCACGTGTCCTTTGACCCCAGCAAAGGCGATCCCAGAGTGTTTTGTCACATTGTGGTGGAGAACGCGGGCATACCGTGGCACAGGCGACAGCATGGAAGACGTGGTGAAAGCCTTAGTACAGTCCACTGCCGTACAGCAGCAGGCCACTGCCGCACAGCACGAAGCTAATCGCTTGATGGCCGCACAGCTGAAGGAGTTACTGGACATGACGGTTGCAGACCGCCAACTTCTCCAACAGGTGGCGCAGCGCCTGGTGAGCATGCCTGACGCTGACCCGGAAGCAGAGTCCAGAAGGATCCATGTGAGTCGATACTGGCAAAAGCTGACTGCAGAAGATGACGTCGAGGCATACCTGACAACGTTTGAGCGGACGGCATTGAGAGAGAAGTGGCCGAAGGCACGATGGGCCGATTTGATTGCCCCGTTTCTCTCCGGCCAGGCCCAAAAAGCTTACCATGATTTGGACCCGGAGGTCGCTCAGGACTTTGAGAAGCTGAAAGCTGAGATCCTGGCCCGGCTGGGTGTGACGACGGCTGTCCGTGCACAGAGGGTACATCAGTGGACATACCAGCAAGATAAACCAGCGCGGTCTCAGATGTTCGACCTGATCTACTTGACAAAGAAATGGCTGCAACCCGAGGTACTGACAATACCCGAAATAATCCAGCGGGTTGTCCTGGACAAGTACCTGAGAGTACTACCCCCAGCGCTGAAAAGGTGGGTAAGCCAAGGAAATCCCACGACAGCGGATCAACTTGTGGAGTTGGTCGAGCGTTATTCCGTGGCAGAAGGACTTCCCGACGACACCGCCAAACCCCGGTCTGTGCCTCCTCCTCGTGGAACCGGTAAGACTGTTCCAGGGACCACGGGTGAAGGAAAATCGCTTAAAACTGTGGGGGAGGAGTCCGGTACTGCTCGCACTCCGAGACCAAGAGTATTGGACGGTGGTCTCAGTAGGGGACCTGTTAGGTGTTTCCGCTGCCATGAGAAGGGTCATGTTTCTGCGAACTGTCCTGTTACCGCTGAACCCATGCAGTGCGACGTTATAGACTCTAGAAAACGCATGTCTTTGGTTACACAGCTAGTGAGTGTGAATGCGGGTCAAAATGATACAGTGAAACACCTGTGTGAATTATCTGTTGATGGGAAAAATGTTGTGGCATTACTAGACTCTGGAAGTGTGGTGACTCTGGTGAAAGCTAGTCTAGTGGCACTTCCGTCTGACAAGTTTTCTGTGACGTGTGTGCATGGTGACACCCGCTCGTACTTAACAGCGGTCATATGGATTTCTACTCCCTATGGGTCAGTGCAGCACAAAGTGGGACTCGTTCCCGCATTGTTACATGATGTAATCCTGGGCAGGGATTTTCCCTATTTCTGGCAGTTGTGGGAGAATCAGTTGCTCCTTCACGGTAGCTGTACCCGTGAATCTTCTCCCATGCCATCTGGAGGTCCCGAGTCCCTAGAGGAGACCCCACAGGAAGATGTTGCTGGGGAGGTTAGTGAATCTAACCTTCAGTACCCCTTCTCCGTCATGGCGGGGGAAATAGAGGAAACTGAGGAACTTCAGCGAGAGGCGGAGGCAGACAGCCATCCGGCACCCTGCCTGCCAGATTTGGGAGTCCAGGTGGATGACTTCCACAGCGAGCAAATGAAAGATCCTACCCTGACTCCGGCTAGGAAAAATGTAAAAATGATAGATGGGGTACCCGTAGAACCTGACACTAGGCTAGCGTACCCATATATGGTTCTTGAAAATGATTTGCTCTACCAGGTAGAAAAAAAAGGGGAAGACACAGTGCAACGGTTAGTGGTACCCAAACCTTATGGGCGGAAGGTACTGGATTTGGCCCACGGACATATAATGGGGGGACATTTGGGGGTACAGAAAACCACAGAAAGGATATTGCATTGTTTTGTGTGGCCTGGAATACATTGTGATGTGCGTAACTATTGTGAGTCCTGTCCAGAGTGCCAAATCGCGGCCCCTAAATTTCAGTTCCGTAGCCCTTTGGTACCCCTTCCTATCATCGGGGTCCCTTTTGAGAGAATTGGGATGGATTTGGTTGGGCCCCTTCCCCGATCCGCACGTGGGCACCAACATATCCTCGTCATCGTGGACTATGCCACTCGTTACCCGGAAGCCGTCCCTTTGCGTAACACAGCTACCAAGATGATCGCCAAGGAATTGGTACAAGTGTTTAGTCGGGTGGGAATTCCAAAACAGATACTCACCGACCAGGGGACTCCCTTTATGTCGAGGGTAATGAAGGAGCTCTGCAGGCTCTTACAAATAGACCCGTTGCGTACGTCTGTCTATCACCCTCAAACAGATGGCCTGGTTGAGCGCTTCAACAAAACCTTAAAACAGATGCTCCGGAAGGCGATAGACAAAGATGGGAAGAACTGGGATTACTTGTTACCCTATTTGCTGTTTGCCATTAGGGAAGTTCCCCAGTCTTCCACAGGATTTTCGCCTTTCGAACTGTTGTACGCCCGTCGTCCCCGGGGACTGCTGGACGTCGCAAAAGAAACCTGGGAAGGTCAAGTCACTCCCTTTAAAACGGTGATCGACCATGTAAGACAAATGCAGGATCGTATTGCCGCTGTCATGCCCATTGTTAGGGACCATATGTTACAGGCCCAGGGAGCCCAGAGGCAAAGTTACGATAGAGGCGCTAAGGTCCGTACATTTGCACCCGGCGATAGGGTGTTGGTCCTAATCCCTACGGTGGATAGTAAATTCCTGGCGAAATGGCAGGGCCCATTTGAGGTCCGAGAAAGAGTTGGTGAAGTGAACTATAAAGTGTACCAGCCGGGTAAGAGAAAACCGGAACAGATTTATCATGTGAATCTGATAAAATCCTGGAAAGACCGCTCTGCCCTAACGGTGGATCTGCCCCGTCCGGTTTGTTCACCTACTATACCAGAGGTGCAGGTTGCTGAGACGCTCTCAGAACGACAAAAATCTGAGGTTAAGCAATTTTTGTTACAGAATCGACAGTTTTTCTCCGAAAAACCTGGCCGGACTAAGTTGGTGAAACATGAGATTGTCACAGAGCCTGGCGTCACTGTTCATGTGAAGCCCTACCGGATTCCGGAAGCCCGCCGTGAAGCCGTCTCCTGGGAAGTGATGGCAATGTTGGACTTAGGAGTCATTGAGGAGTCACACAGCGCCTGGTCCAGTCCAATTGTGTTGATACCTAAACCGGATGGCTCCATCCGGTTTTGTAATGACTTTAGGAAACTGAATGCAGTTTCTAAATTTGATGCGTACCCTATGCCCCGGGTCGATGAGTTGATCGACCGGCTTGGTAAAGCCCGATACATTACGACCCTGGATTTAACAAAGGGGTACTGGCAGATTCCTCTGGCCGAGGCGGCCAGAGAGAAGACGGCATTTGCTACACCGGAAGGTCTGTTCCAGTATGTCTATATGCCGTTTGGACTTCACGGAGCTCCCGCAACGTTCCAGAGATTAATGGATCGAGTCTTGAGGCCTCACAGACAGTACGCTTCTGCCTACCTGGATGACATCGTAATTTACAGCATGGACTGGGAAACTCATCTCCAGAAGGTACAAGCGGTGATTGATGACCTGCGAGATGCAGGTTTAACGGCAAACCCCAAGAAATGCCACATCGGGCTTGAAGAAGCCCGATACTTGGGCTACGTGATTGGCCCGAGGAGTGGTTAAACCCCAGATCGACAAAATACAGGCAATTCAGGGCTGGCCACAACCAGTGAACAAGAAACAAGTGCAGGCTTTCCTGGGGATTGCCGGCTATTATCGCCGGTTCATACCCAATTTTGCAGCCATGGCTACTCCCTTGACGGATCTTACCAAGGGGAAGGGTTCCGTCATGGTAAAATGGACCTCAGCTGCTGAAGAGGCCTTCCACAGCCTGAAACGGGCTTTGTGCTCTCAGCCCGTACTAGTGACTCCTGATTTCAGCAACGAGTTTGTGGTACAAACTGATGCCTCTGATACTGGTGTCGGAGCTGTACTTTCCCAGGTGAGGGACGGAGTCGAACACCCGGTCCTCTATCTCAGTCGGAAACTGAATGTACATGAGCAGAGATATGCGGTGGTTGAAAAAGAGTGCCTAGCCATTAAATGGGCTCTCGACTCCCTCAAGTATTACCTGGCTGGTAGGAAGTTTAGGCTGGTCACCGACCATGCCCCTCTCAAGTGGATGCACCTCCACAAGGACCGTAATAGTCGGGTAACCCGGTGGTTCCTTGCCCTGCAGGCTTACTCTTTTACGGTGGAACACCGACCTGGGGTGCAGATGGGGAACGCCGATGCCCTATCCCGAGTGCACTGTTTCAAAAGTGTTCTTGCTCGACCGGAGTGGTCTGAGCAAGGGGGGGGGATATGCAAGACTCATGCTGGTGTGGTAGATGGAGGCAGGTATATCTCGCCCAGGTGTTTGTCCTATGTGAATTAGGCTACTCAGTATCTTCAGGGTGCTAATGGGTTAATGATTGCAGGAATAAAAGATGACCAGCTGGGTGTTTCCAGTGTCTGCCTGGGGCACACAGATTGCCTGCCTGTGTGAGACAAACGTGAGTGAAGAGCTCTGCTCAAGATCTGTATGATGTTAGCTGGGTGGGAGAAGCCCCCCCAGTTGTTGAGATAGCAACGTATTTGTTTAGTTAGTGCCGGACAGGCTAGGATTTATTTTTATGTTTTGTTTTTTGTGTTGCTTTCACGTTAATAAATCTGACCTGAGGTCAGCCTGCTCAGAAACCTGCTGTACGCCTCAGATTCAATGCACAAACCACGTGTCCTTTGACCCCAGCAAAGGCGATCCCAGAGTGTTTTGTCACAAAATACACACTCAGTTATACTCTCAAACACTCTTACACACATTATCTCACTCACTGTCCCTCTTACACACACAAACACTCCATTTCACACACTCACACACACTTTAATTCACTTTCTCTTACACTCTCACATACACTGTCATTCAATCACACACACACTCCCACATGGTCTATTTTACACACACACACACTCTCTTACACACATTCTCACACACACTCATTCATACACTTTCCCTCACACACATACATTCACTCACACACTCACTCAGTCTCTTACACACACACAATCACAAACACACACATTCTCTTAAGGTACCGTTACACTGAACGATTTACCAACGATCACGACCAGCGATATGGCCTGGCCGTGATCGTTGGTAAGCCGTGTGTGGTCGCTGGGGAGCTATTACACAGACAGCTCTCTCTAGCGACCAACGATCCGGGGAACAACTTCGGCATCGTTGAAACTGTCTTCAACGATGCCGAAGTCCCCGGGTAACCAGGGTAAACATCGGGTTACTAAGTGCAGGGCCGCACTTAGTAACCCGATATTTACCCTGGTTACCATTGTAAAAGTAAAAAAAAAAAACAAACAGTACATACTTACACTCCGATGTCTGTCACGTCCCCCGTTGTCAGCTTCCCTGCACTGTGTAAGCGCAGGCCGTAAAGCAGAGCGGTGACGTCACCACTGTGCTCTGCTTTACGGCCCGCCGGCACTGACACAGTGCAGGGAAGCGGACGCCGGGGGACATGACAGGCATCAGAATATAAGTATGTACTGTTTTTTTTTTTTACTTTCACAATGGTAACCAGGGCAAATATCGGGTTACTAAGCGCGGCCCTGCACTTAGTAACCCGATGCTTACCCTGGTTACAGGTGAACACATCGCTAGATCGGCGTCACACATGCCGATCTAGCGATGACAGCGGGGTGATCAGCGACCAAAAAAAAAAAAAAAAAAAATGGTCCTGATCGTTCCCCACGACCAACGATCTCCCAGCAGAGGCCTGATCGTTGGTCGCTGTCACACAAAGATATCGTTAGCGGGATCGTTGCTACGTCACAAAAAGCGTGACGTTGCAACGATATCCTTAACGATATCGTTATGTGTGAAGGTACCTTTACTCTAACTCACTTTCACACTCTAAAACACACACACACACACACACACACACTCTCTCATATGCAGTCTCATTCAAACACACTCTCACACACTCTCACTCAAAGAACACACGCACATACTCCCAAATACATTCTCACTCACCAGGGCCGGCCCGAGAGATTACGGCGCCCTAGGCGAAACTATTTTGTTGCGCCCCTACTATTCTTGGCAGTAGATGAAAACTTGGGATATAAATTTAGGAGCAAAATAAACCACAACAACGATTAACTCTTTCATCTTCTGAGAAGTTGTATAGGACAAATATATACAAAGTAATCAATAACACAATAAAAACGAAAATTTTTGTTTCCTTGCCTTTTCTTTTTGAAAAGGATGACACTAAGTCACCGAGATTAATTTGTTGAGTAACTTCAGATTCTATTGAAATTGTTGCCAACCCAACCAACCTCTCTTGCATCATATTTGCCCTTAAATATGTTTTAATTAGCTTTAGTTTTGAGAAGCCTCTCTCTCCTGAGGTCACGGACACAGGCAGAGTCAAAAGAATTAAAGCCACCAACAGGTTGGGGACACTTTCTTTCAAGTCAGATTTAACCAAAAGTTCAAGAACATCTTTTGGTGATGAATCTTCTGGAACACGTCTTGATATTGCCTGCAGTTCACCACATAGCTCTATGGCATCGATGTCTTTTACTTCATTGTGTGTAAGAGACTTTTCCACAGCTTTACACTTATCCAGAACAAATTTGCTTGGTTTTCCCTCAAGTGAACGGATGTGGTACAAAAATCCAAATTTCAATTCCATTCCTTTCAGCTGAGTGAACCGCTCATCAACTGAATTTATAGCAGTATCTAAGATCGCAACGTAAAAGTTAATTTTGAAACTCTGTTTCTCATCTCTTATGGGATCATCTTTCCCTTCATAAGAAAACTGTTTTTTTTTCTTTAAACGTTTTGGCGCAGAACTTGACTCAAAATTAGCTGGTATGCCAAGCTCTTCTGCGATTTCCCTTGCATCAACTAACAGCTTCTCAAACTCTTCATCGCTTCTTAATGATTGCAGATCTTTCTTTTTTTTGGTCAAGGTGTTGAGAAGCAGCAGCTAAATCGAATTCTTGTGACTGAAGTAACTTACTTGTCAAATTGATTTCGTACAAAATGTTGAATCATACTAGAACAGATGTAACAAAAGAAAAGATTCCAACTTGTTTAGCAAGACCTTGAGCTTCTAGCCGGGAGACATTTCCAGAGCTTCCTGTGAGACTAATATTTTCTGCTATGTCCATTAGGGCATCATGGACTTCGCTCAATTGGTAACGGAGGGGGGCCAGAGCATCAATTCTACTTTCCCACCTTGTTTCGCTTAGAGGTTTTAGAGTCAGAGATGGCAAATGACGCACGAGTACTTCCCAACGCTGAGTTGACGAAGAGAAAAATACGTAGAGATTTTGAACTAACAGGAAAAAAGTTGTCGCTCCAAAACAACATTTAGCGGCATCGTTGACGACTAAGTTTAGGGAATGGGAGCTGCAAGGCACAAAGAATGCACGTGGGTTTATGTCCAAAATTCGTCTTTGTAGTCCAATGTTTTTTCCCTTCATGTTGCTCCCATTGGCGTAGCCTTGCCCTCCTAAGTTGTCCACAGAGAGCGACAGTTCTTCAAATATGTTCAAGACAGCGGCTATCAAACCACCTATAGTTGTATCAGAAACAGGAATGAATCCCAAGAAGTGCTCTTTAATTTCAAACTTTTTGTCTTCTGATTTGGAAACAAACCGAACAATGATAGTCATTTGTTCAACATGAGACACGTCTGAAGTACAATCCAGCACTACAGAAAAGTATTTTGCAGTTTTGACATCGTCAAGAATCTTTTCCCGAATACCATTACTTAGCAGTAATCTCATTCTGTATTGTTTTTCCCAAATAATGTGCATGAATCTCTTTGTCCCGGATTTTCCAAATGTGCTCACACATGACGGGATCGAACATAGCCAAATACTCCACAAATTTCAAAAAGTTCCCATTATTAGATGCAAACAATGCATCATTTGATCCACGGAACACTAAGTTTTGCGTACCTAGTACCCTCACTAGAGCTATCAACCTTTCTAACATTTGATGCCAGTATTTTTCTTGCTCTTCAATTTTGCGTAAGTGTTCTTCGTCAATGGTCTTGTTGATCTTAAGTCTATTTTCGAGTTCCTTCCATTTTTGAAAGCTAATCATGTGATCTTAGCTTTTTTTGTGGCTGACTAAAATAGCAGATATGTTTTTCCAGTCATTTACACCAGCAGTACCTAAGGCTGAGCGTTTGATGATTCCTAGTTGAAGTGATGAGTCTGGAAACAACGTGCAGCAAAAACAAAAAACTGAATTTTTCTGAATAGAATACGTTAGCCAATTACGTTCAAGACTTTCACCATTGACAAGATGACGTTTATAGTGAACACAAGAAAATTTTCTACGATTAGTGTCCAAAGGAAAATCGAAATCTTTAACTTGTGTGGGGCCGAGTTTTACTACATGTAGGCGTAAGTCAACATTGATTACGGTCCACGTAGCGGGATCGTCCGAATAGTCTTTGCGTAGTATTTCTATAGATGTACCAGCCTCCATGTCAGTACTGGTACTTTGATCAGATCTACCACCAGATATTGATGGTTGTAGTTCACTATTTTCAGCATGAGAAACAAACTCTATTTCCACATTCGATATTTCAGAGGCAACAGAAGCCTGTTGTTCCAACGTTTGGAATTCCGCGTCTTCATTTCTATTGCTTAGATATTTTAAAAAATGACCCTTTGATTTTTGAAAGTGATTTCTCCGCCTCAGCTTTTCTTTTACGGTTCTGAAACCTCGAAAGTTTTTTCTTCTTATCAGCCATGACTCGTTACAACACGCAGCATTTACCTAAAAGTTAACGCGCCGATTAAAATTGTTATCTGAACATTATATAATACGATTTTACTTTTAAGACAAAAGCCACAAATTTCTTTAACAATTTCCAATGTTTCCAATATTTTTGAAAATCAAAACAATATACCTACCTCGCAGCCTCTAACACTTTAGAACCTAGGCCAAAAATGTACTAAAAACCTCCTATTTTCTATTTGCATTCATGAAACCTCATGGACCAATGAATCTAATGAATATACAAAATAACAGCAATAGCTCACATGATAAAGCATGCAAACAGTAGACATACCTCGAAAATATTATAATCACGCGCGCCGATATGCAAAAAACGTAGATACTATCTATCACCCTTGCCTTAGCAGTCCAGCCAGGCAGTCTACGCCAATGCGTCAAAATAGACTCCTCCCACTAGCCGCATCGACTGCTGATGACATCTATCAATATAATCGCCAACTAGTACCTAAAGTCCAAACTACGTATAAATAGGCCATATGGTACACCTACCTTTTAAGTATACGTATTTTTTTCTCTCGGGTGCCCCCTTAGTGTAGTGTGTGCTAAGTGTGCATTTTTGGTTGTTTGCTTTGCTAACATTTGAAAACTTAGGAGCAAAATAAACACGCGGGATCAAACACCTGTCAGCAGACGATGCAAACGACTCACGTCCGTAGTTTAGCGCCTCCTTTCCGTGCGTAAATTGAAGCTCAACGGTTTTTCTTTTAAATTTATGGTAAAAAAAAATATTTATGTACACTTTTCTTTCCATCCCTAAAACTTTTTGCCTTTTTAAAAGATTTTTTATAATTTTTTCTATTTTTTCTCTGGCGCCCCCTTTGGGTCGGCGCCCTAGGCGGCCGCCTAGTTCGCCTATACGTTCGGGCCGGCCCTGATGAGAGGGCACTGTAAGGGTATGTGCATACGTTGCAGATTGCCTTCAGCATTTTCTGCACAGAATCTGCACCTCTTGGCAAAAAGTGCAGGTAAAAATCAGAGCGTTTTTGATGCATTTTTTTTAATGCGGATTTGTAACCTAGAGATCAATTTAAAAAAAAAAAAAAAAAAAAAAAAAAAAAAGAACTGTGATATAATTTCTTTGTCCAACCTCTTATTTTACATACTCCATGGAAGAATAGTGTAGACAGACATAGGAAAAAAATGCAGGCAGTACTCCATAGCTGTGGGTTTGAAATAAAACCACATTTTTTTCACCTTTAAGCTATGGAGTGCTGCCTGCATTTTTTCCTATGTCTGGATTGAGGCAAGTCTTGGATGTTTTGTCTGGTAGGCGTGCACTCACCTGTTGGTAAAAGTGCTGTTCCATTTTTTTGTTTAGATAGAAAAAAATGGTACATAAATAGTTAAAGACACACACACACACACACACAAAATCTGCACACAATATCTTTAATTTAAAAAAAAATATGTGGGCTCCAGCGCAATTTTCTACAACAGACAGGGAAAGCCAACGGCCGGGGGCCAATATTTCTATCCTGGGAAGGGGTTAATACCCATGGATCTTCCCAGGAGGCTATGAATCTCAGCCCACAGCTGTATAATTAGCCGTTACTGGCTATTAAAATAGGGGGACCTTAAAAAAAAAAAAAAAAAAAAAAAAGACGTGGGGTCCCCCTATAATTTATAGCCAGAAAGGCTACACAGACAGCTGTGGGCTGAGATTCATAGCCTAGGAAGGGGCCATGGATATTGCCCCCCGGCTAAAAATACCAGTACCCAGCCGCCCCAGAATTGGTGCATCGTACAAGGACTTAGCCCTGTTGCTGTGGCATATGAGGTAATAAGGGGCTAATGTCACTATTGATTGTAAGGTGACATTAAGCCAGGTTAATAGTGGAGAGGTGTCAATAAAACGCCTATCCATTATTAATCCTATAGTTATTAATGGGTAAAAAAAAAAAAAAAAACAGCCAGAAACAAGTATTTTAATGAAATAAAACGCTACACATTTTTTCATAATTTTTATTCCACGCCTAATCCAATCGAAGCCATCGATCACCTGCAAAAATTTTTAAAAAATAAATACAAATACTCCCTGTTCCGACATAGTCCCTCTGTAATAATGGATGTCCCACGACAATATCCCCTGTAGAGTGGTTACATCAGCAGATGTGATCGTTCTATAGGGCCTCCGATGACACACTGATCGGAGATAATCCTCCCGCAGTGTATCATCGGAGTTCACTTTACGGCACTACAGCTGTGAGAAAATTCTCACGCTGTAGTGCCACAAGTGACAGGTGAACTCAGGTGACCTTTCGGCGGCGGAGGGATACAGTGCGGAGGATTATCTCCATCATTGTATCACCGGAGGCCCTGGAGAGCGGTTGCATCTGCTGCTACAGCTCTCTACCGGAGATCGTTGTGGGACAATCGTTATTAGTTGGATTACGGCGGACACAGGGAGTATATTGTTTGTTTATTATTTAAATTTTGTTTGCAGATGATTGATGGCTTCGGGGATTTGGTGTATATTGCAAGTATGTACTATATGTGTACTGTATGTGTTTTTTTTTAACAATCAACACGGGATGATAGGACTACTTTCCCATCTTTGGCTAATGGTGTCACTGTAGCAGGTATAGTCGGATGGGATAACATCGTGCCTGACAAGTGTGACCAACTTTTTACTATTGATGCTGCCTATGCAACATCAATAGTAAAAGATAGAATGTTAATAATAAAAAAGGAGCGGGAAGCCTGCCGGGGACGCCGGAAGGTGAGTATATCACTATTTGTTATTTTAATACTTTTTTTTTTTTTAACAATTATATGGTTCCCAGGGACTGGAGGAGTCTCCTCTCCTCTACCCTGGGTACCATACGCACATGATCTGCTTACTTCCCGCATGGTGGGCATAGCCACATACGGAAAGTAAGCGGATTAATGCATTCCTATGTGTGCGGAATCCCCGCGATTCCGCACTTTAATGAACATGCTGAGTTTTCTTCCGGAATGCGATTCCGCTGCAGAAAAAAGTGCAGCATATGCACAAAACGCCGTTCAGTACGCCATGTTTATAATCTTTTTACATATGTACATTTACACCTGTATTTTTGTTTGCCATGACTTGTTCCCTTGTCCAAAATGGCCGCGATAGTAGTGCATGTGCGCAATGGATCCCCGATCAGGCCGCGCCTCCAAAGGCATCATGAGAGTGACGCGTAGACTGCATGACGTCACGGGAAGTTTTTCTCCCTCTCTGTGCGCCGTTTTGATTGCCGGAAGAGACGCGGTGCTGACGGTTTGATCCACTCCCCATGCGATCAGAGCGGTAATTGGACCACAGGTGTGCGCTTAATATACAAGACCCCTTGTTAGCAATATCCACACAGCCCCCCGAGGAAGCTCAGAATGCGAAACGCGCGTCGGGGCTATCTAGCTGACACCTCCAGAGGGAGATTACATCATGGGTAAGCATGATTAGCGGCAGCTCTATTAGCTTTGGTTGCACTTTATGGGTTAGTGCATATTGAGTGGGGGTAGTAGTGACTTGATGGAGTTATATAGATGGACCTTTCTGCTATTTAGCTTATGGTTGATATAGTATCTTGTACTCTAGTATATTTTTGCCCCACCAAGTGGAGCATTTTGCTCCACGCGCCGCACTTTTTTGCACCTTCACGTGGTTATGTATGTGTCTCCTTATGGACGTGTCTTTTAGTCATCTACCCTACCCTCATCACCAGTATTAAGTGTAATTTTACTTATTTTTGGAATTATGTCAATAAAATTTGTACGTTTTATAATGAAACGGTATATGTTTTGTTATCAATGGGGCAGTATGCTCTCAGTTGATTCCTAGGATCTTATGTATGAGGGAGTATTGCCCCTCTTTCTTACCCCGTTGAGGTGCAATGGGCACCTCATGTAGAAGGGTTGGTTACATTCATAATTACATCCGTAGGATTGGTTACGAGGCTGAAGTTGGTTTCTTATTTGTCAGTTTCTTATTCGGCAATTTTTTCTTTTCTGTTTTTTGCATGTTTAACAACTAAAAATAAGCATCACAATAATAACATACAATGCAGTGAGGTGCCCTAATGTTAATACGCTTAAAAACGGCTACAAAAATAATAAAACTGGCACAAAAATGGGCATCAAAGTGGGCACCAAAGAGCGCTGAAGAAAGGGTTAAATACCTTTGGGCCACTGATCTAACACTGCAGACATATAGAACAGGGCGCCCCGCATCCAAACCAGTTATTTCCAGCCTGGCCCAAATGGGTTCTGGACACCAGAACTGGCATCAAAGTGGGCAGTCAATTCTTGCCATTTTAATAAGTAACTGATGTTTTTAAGGGGTTAAATGCCTTTGGGCCACTGATCTGACACGTAAAATACACAGACAGCGATGCCCTGCAAGCAACCCAGGTCCATCCAGCAAGGCCCAAATGGGTTCTGGGCACCAGAACTGGCATCAAAGTGGGCAAACAGCCCATTTTCTCAGATTTGAATAAGTAACTGATGTTTTTAAGGGGTTAAATGCCTTTGGGCCACTGATCTGACACCTAAAATACACAGATAGTGATGCCATGCATCAAACGAAAGTCCCTTTAGCCTGGCCCAAATGGGTTCTGGGCACCAGGACTGGCATCAAAGTGGGCAAACAGCTCATTTTCACAGATTTGAATAAGTAACTGCTGTTTTTAAGGGGATAAATGCCTTTGGGCCACTGATCTGACACCTAAAATACACAGAAAAGTGATGCCCTGCATCAAACCCAGGTCCCTTCAGCCTGGCCCAAATGGGTTCTGGGCACCAGAACTGGTATCAAAGTGGGCAAACAGCCCATTTTCACAGATTTGAATAAGTAACTGATGTTTTTAAGGGGTTAAATGCCTTTGGGCCACTGATCTGACACTTAAAATACACAGAAAGTGATACCGTGCTGGAGGGACCTGGGTTTGATGCAGGGCCTCACTTTCTGTCTATTGTAAGTGTCATATCAGTGGCCCAAAGGCATTTAACCCTTTAAAAACATCAGTTACTTATTCAAATCTGTGAAAATGGGCTGTTTGCCCACTTTGATGCCAGTTCTGGTGCCCAGAACCCATTTGGGCCAGGCTGGAAAAAACTGGTTTTGATGTGGGGCTCCCTGTTCTATATGTCTGCAGTGTGAGATCAGTGGCCCAAAGGCATTTAACCCTTTCTTCAGCGCTCTTTGGTGCCCATTTTTTGCCAGTTTTATTATTTTTGTAGCCGTTTTTAAGTGTATTCACATCAGGGCACCTCACTGCATTGTCTTTTATTATTGTGATGATTATTTTTTGTTGTTAAACCTATAAAAAACAGAAAAGAAAAAAATGCCGAATAAGAAACTGACGAATAAGAAACCAACATCAGCCTCATGGATTGGTTTTTGTTATAAAACAAAAAATGTGGAATGCATTAAAAATGATGGGATGCTTATGTAAGCGTTTTTTTTTAGCGTTTTTTTTCGGCAGTAAATGACTGAAAAAACGCTAGGAAAAAACGCTAAAAATCCTGAACGTGTACACATACAGTAGCCTAAAGAGAATTAATGTCGCACTCACCGCCCCAGGTCCAGCGTCGAGTCTCCGCTCCTTGTGTCCGGGATCGGTGTCACGGGCTCCGCCATGCCGGTATCCGACTACACAGCCACGAGCAGATAGTAATGGAAAGGCTCAGGACAGACGGAATGCGGCCACTGAACGGATCTGCTGGGGGAAACAAGATCACCTCAGAGCACCGCTGCTCCCGGCACGGAGACTTCTCACCACAAGGTGGCGACACGGCAGCAGTCAGGGAGCCCCGTGTGCTGGGTACGCAGGCAGAGCCGCCGATCACTGCGGGCAGCGCCACACTCCCCTCCGCCCAGTACGTGGTACATTTATTACTGACTCCAATGATAAAGTAATGGAGACTAGCGGCCACGTGAGACGCGCCCCCTGCTGGAGGGAGGGCAGACTGCAGTCAGTCAGAGCCACGGAGAAGAGCGGCGCCTCCCGCACTCACGGAGAACGCGCCCACCACTTCTATCCGCGAGCAGCGGCGTTCTGTAACCATAGCGACGCGGCTGATCCCACCCATTCCGACCGGCAACCCCCTCGGTGATCTGTGATTGGCTGACTGAGCGCAGCTCGACCTTTGCCCCCTGACCTGGTGATGCTCGCTGTTTCCTGCTCGCTGGCCTGCTTGCAGTCAGGGAGTCGGTGCCAGAAGGGGAGAGGCGGCATTCACAGGGCGGAGGAGGACGCGGCGGTCCGGGCTCTGCTGCTCTACAATGAGGAGGAAATCGCGGATTCTGCTGTGCTTCGCTTTCCTGTGGGTGCTTGGGATTGCCTACTACATGTACTCGGGCTCGTCAGTCAGCAACCGGAAGGTAACGGCACGGGGACGCGTGTACGGCGGTGTGATGGGCGCAGTGGCTGCTGACTGTGACGAGAGAAGCGACTGTGTACAGCTGTGTGTGTATATGTAGTGTGTGTGTGTGGTGTGTACAGTTGTGTGTGTGGTGTGTACAGTTGTGTGTGTGGTGTGTACAGTTGTGTGTGTGTGTACAGTTGTGTGTGTGGTGTGTACAGTTGTGTGTGTGGTGTGTACAGTTGTGTGTGTGGTGTGTACAGTTGTGTGTGTGTGTACAGTTGTGTGTGTACAGTTGTGTGTGTGTGTGTACAGTTGTGTGTGTGTGTACAGTTGTGTGTGTACAGTTGTGTGTGTACAGTTGTGTGTGTACAGTGGTGTGTGTGTGTACAGTTGTGTGTGTACAGTTGTGTGTGTGTACAGTTGTGTGTGTACAGTTGTGTGTGTGTGTACAGTTGTGTGTGTACAGTTGTGTGTGTACAGTTGTGTGTGTACAGTTGTGTGTGTACAGTTGTGTGTGTACAGTTGTGTGTGTACAGTTGTGTGTGTGTACAGTTGTGTGTGTGTACAGTTGTGTGTGTGTACAGTTGTGTGTGTGTACAGTTGTGTGTGTGTACAGTTGTGTGTGTGTACAGTTGTGTGTGTGTACAGTTGTGTGTGTGTACAGTTGTGTGTGTGTACAGTTGTGTGTGTGTGTGTGTGTGTGTGTACAGTTGTGTGTGTGTGTGTACAGTTGTGTGTGTGTACAGTTGTGTGTGTGTGTGTACAGTTGTGTGTGTGTACAGTTGTGTGTGTACAGTTGTGTGTGTGTACAGTTGTGTGTGTGTACAGTTGTGTGTGTGTACAGTTGTGTGTGTGTACAGTTGTGTGTGTGTGTACAGTTGTGTGTGTACAGTTGTGTGTGTACAGTTGTGTGTGTGTACAGTTGTGTGTGTGTACAGTTGTGTGTGTGTACAGTTGTGTGTGTGTACAGTTGTGTGTGTGTACAGTTGTGTGTGTGTACAGTTGTGTGTGTACAGTTGTGTGTGTGTACAGTTGTGTGTGTACAGTTGTGTGTGTACAGTTGTGTGTGTGTACAGTTGTGTGTGTACAGTTGTGTGTGTACAGTTGTGTGTGTGTGTGTACAGTTGTGTGTGTGTACAGTTGTGTGTGTGTACAGTTGTGTGTGTGTACAGTTGTGTGTGTGTACAGTTGTGTGTGTGTACAGTTGTGTGTGTGTACAGTTGTGTGTGTGTACAGTTGTGTGTGTGTACAGTTGTGTGTGTGTGTGTGTGTGTGTGTGTACAGTTGTGTGTGTGTGTGTACAGTTGTGTGTGTGTACAGTTGTGTGTGTGTGTGTACAGTTGTGTGTGTACAGTTGTGTGTGTACAGTTGTGTGTGTACAGTTGTGTGTGTACAGTTGTGTGTGTGTACAGTTGTGTGTGTGTACAGTTGTGTGTGTGTACAGTTGTGTGTGTGTACAGTTGTGTGTGTGTACAGTTGTGTGTGTGTACAGTTGTGTGTGTGTACAGTTGTGTGTGTGTACAGTTGTGTGTGTGTACAGTTGTGTGTGTGTACAGTTGTGTGTGTGTACAGTTGTGTGTGTGTGTACAGTTGTGTGTGTGTGTACAGTTGTGTGTGTGTACAGTTGTGTGTGTGTACAGTTGTGTGTGTGTGTACAGTTGTGTGTGTGTACAGTTGTGTGTGTGTGTACAGTTGTGTGTGTGTACAGTTGTGTGTGTGTACAGTTGTGTGTGTGTACAGTTGTGTGTGTGTGTACAGTTGTGTGTGTGTGTACAGTTGTGTGTGTGTGTACAGTTGTGTGTGTACAGTTGTGTGTGTACAGTTGTGTGTGTACAGTTGTGTGTGTGTACAGTTGTGTGTGTACAGTTGTGTGTGTGTGTACAGTTGTGTGTGTGTACAGTTGTGTGTGTGTACAGTTGTGTGTGTGTACAGTTGTGTGTGTGTACAGTTGTGTGTGTGTGTACAGTTGTGTGTGTGTGTACAGTTGTGTGTGTGTGTACAGTTGTGTGTGTGTGTACAGTTGTGTGTGTGTGTACAGTTGTGTGTGTGTGTACAGTTGGGGAGTGTGTGTGTACAGTTGGGGAGTGTGTGTGTGTGTACAGTTGTGGGGTGTGTGTGTCTATCTATCGGTGGCCCGATTCTAACGCATCGGGTATTCTAGAATATGTATGTATGTATATAGCAGCCACATAGTATATAGCACAGGCCACGACATATTGTAGAATACCCAATGCGTTAATACAGGCCTTGCAGTATAGAACACTGCCCACGTAGTATAGAACACTGCCCACGTAGTATAGAACACTGCCCACGTAGTATAGAACACTGCCCACGTAGTATAGAACACTGCCCACGTAGTATAGAACACTGCCCACGTAGTATAGAACACTGCCCACGTAGTATAGAACACTGCCCACGTAGTATAGAACACTGCCCACGTAGTATAGAACACTGCCCACGTAGTATAGAACACTGCCCACGTAGTATAGAACACAGCCCACGTAGTATAGAACACTGCCCACGTAGTATAGAACACTGCCCACGTAGTATAGAACACTGCCCACGTAGTATAGAACACTGCCCACGTAGTATAGAACACTGCCCACGTAGTATAGAACACTGCCCACGTAGTATAGAACACAGCCCACGTAGTATAGAACACTGCCCACGTAGTATAGAACACTGCCCACGTAGTATAGAACACTGCCCACGTAGTATAGAACACTGCCCACGTAGTATAGAACACTGCCCACGTAGTATAGAACACTGCCCACGTAGTATAGAACACTGCCCACGTAGTATAGAACACTGCCCACGTAGTATAGAACACTGCCCACGTAGTATAGAACACTGCCCACGTAGTATAGAACACTGCCCACGTAGTATAGAACACTGCCCACGTAGTATAGAACACTGCCCACGTAGTATAGAACACTGCCCACGTAGTATAGAACACTGCCCACGTAGTATAGAACACTGCCCACGTAGTATAGAACACTGCCCACGTAGTATAGAACACTGCCCACGTAGTATAGAACACTGCCCACGTAGTATAGAACACTGCCCACGTAGTATAGAACACAGCCCACGTAGTATAGAACACTGCCCACGTAGTATAGAACACTGCCCACGTAGTATAGAACACTGCCCACGTAGTATAGAACACTGCCCACGTAGTATAGAACACTGCCCACGTAGTATAGAACACTGCCCACGTAGTATAGAACACAGCCCACGTAGTATAGAACACTGCCCACGTAGTATAGAACACAGCCCACGTAGTATAGAACACTGCCCACGTAGTATAGAACACTGCCCACGTAGTATAGAACACTGCCCACGTAGTATAGAACACTGCCCACGTAGTATAGAACACTGCCCACGTGATATTTAGCAGTGTGGGCACCATATCCCTGTTAAAAAATAAAAAATAAAAAAATAAATAGTTCTATACTCACCCTCCGGCGTACAGCGAAGCTCTGTCGATGCGCAAGCGGCTGCAGCCAGCTTCCGTTCCCAGCATGCATTGCGAAATTACACAGATGATGTAGCGTCTTCTGGGTAATTTCGCAATGCATCTCTGGGAACGGAAGCTGGCGGCAGCTGCGCGCGCCTCGGTGGACAACGGAAGGTGAGAAAAGCAGGTTTTTTGTTTTTTTTAAATTATTTTTAACATTAGATCTTTTTACTATTGATGCTGCATAGGCAGCATCAATAGTAAAAAGTTGGTCACACAGGGTTAATAGCAGCGTTAACGGAGTGCATTACCCTCGGGAAAACGCGGTCCGTTAACGCTGTCATTAACCCTGTGTGAGCGCTGAGTGGAGAGGATTATGGAGCGGGCGCCGGGCACTGACTGGACTTGAGTAGGGATTGACTTATTCTTGTCCGGGCTGTTTCCGTCGCTGATTGGTCGCGGCAGCCAGGACAGGCAGCTGGCGAGACCAATCAGCGACGCGGGATTTCCGGGACAGACGGAAGTGACCCTTAGACAATTATATATGTACAGAAGATATGTGCCATAAATCAGTGTAGGAAATGGTAGACCAGGCAAAAATACCAAAATGTATAATTTCATAAAGTGCATGTGCATAATTCATAAGGTGGCGAAGGACAATAATCAAAAGTTGATATATGATGCTGCAATCTATATGATGCCAGCGTGATGCAAGCCAATGTGCTGCAGAACAAGAAAAAGAGAATAGAAACCACCTGGTATTTACCTGCTATAGTTGAAAGTAGTCCCTAGGATGCGCCCTGCTCCGACGCGCGTTTCGGTGCCTGCCTTCATCAGGGGGGCGTTGTATTGTGTGTGCGTACAGTTGTATTGTGTGTGCGTACAGTTGTATTGTGTGTGCACGTGTTGTAGTGTGTGTGCACGTGTTGTAGTGTGTGTACATGTAGCGTTATGAGGTGTGTGAGCGGGTGCGTACACATTGTGGGGTGTGTGCACACATAGACTTGTATTGGCCCTTGTCATCTGTGCTAATGGAGAAAAAATGCCAGGTTCACCCGGACAATACTGGCCGTGAGGATCACCATAGGTTCTAATCGGTACATGTGTCATTTATAATAAACCTGGTAACACACGTACTATAAACACGGACATTCGAGGGGCCGAGCTACATGACGACTGAGCGCTGTTTGCTTTGCTGGTTTTTGGTGGCTTGCATCAGCAGCGTCTTCTTACCTGGGTCAAGCTCTGTGCCCCATCTGCCTGTGTACAGTGCTGCTCTTTACGCTGATAACAGCCTAATCTACAAACACCCTGCGGTAAATGAATGTAATGTCCAGCTCAGAGAGAAGGAAGGCCGCACCATTACTTGCTCATGGTGCGAGGAAACTGAAAGAGATGAGCTGGAACGTAGGTTGGTGTGTAGGCGCAGGTTCATATTGGCCACTAAACAGCTGGACGTTACATCCCTGTAGTTCCCCATGGCTGCGTGTCCATCAGCCGGGTCTCAGTCCTTCTCAGCCCTTATTCACATGCACATCACTTGACACATGGTAAGGTTTTAATATTAGAGGTTAGGACCCTCCTGAATAGGGTCACCATGACACGGTGAGATGGCTTTTATGTTTATTTTTTTTTTTTATCAAAATTATGTCATGTTAGCACCTGTATTATTTTCATGCACTATTGCTATATATTTCCTCCAGGGTATTTGCTTATTATGTTTTTATGTTGGATTTTGTCTGTTTAGTGGCCGGTGTGAACATGCGCCTACACGCTGCTTGCACACCAACTTACATTCCAGTTCCTCTCTAGGTTTTTCTTTCCACTGTTGGCGCCTGTACCCACAGATCTAGTGTGCTACATGGGCTGGAACCTCTGTGGTGAAACCTCATATATTTCTATGGTTTTGTTAGTTTATGTCGGTAATTCAGCTTAACCCTGCTGTTCTGTTGGTCAAAAATGACCGACTTTGAACTTCAATATTCTTTAAAATATTCAAGATGCGGCTCTGAAACCCGTGGCCGACCGACCCATCCTCATTTAAGTCAATCAACCACAAGTTTCAGAACCGCATCTTGAACACCCCAAAAAATACCAAAGTTCAAAATAGGTCTCCCCAGACCGAACAGAACAGCAGGGTTAAAGGGTTATCCGTGACTTTTTTATTAGTTTTGTGTATGGGGCCAAGGATTCATTACTTGCCCGTTCTGCACGCGGACGATCTGCCTTGGCTCAGCCGTCGATTTTGCTGCTTCAGTTCAGCACTCGCCAAATAGAGCAGCTCTTTCTCTTCTGCTCTGCTCTCTGGAAGGGGCATCACTACAGAGTCATGCTGATTGACCGTCGTCTCCCTGCGGTTTGGCATCAGGGAGCTGGCTGTCTGTCGGAATTACATTGGCAGAGAAGCCCTATCGGCAGAGCGGAGGAGAAGATGCTGCTCTCCCCAAGTCTCTCTTTCTTTCTCTCTTTCTCTCTTTCTTTCTCTCTTTCTTTCTCTTCTTTCTTTCTCTCTTTCTTTCTCCCTCTTTCTTTCTCCCTCTTTCTTTCTCCCTCTTTCTTTCTCCCTTTCTTTCTCCCTTTCTTTCTCCCTCTTTCTCCCTCTTTCTCCCTCTTTCTCCCTCTTTCTCCCTCTTTCTCCCTCTTTCTCCCTCTTTCTCCCTCTTTCTCCCTCTCTCTCCCTCTCTCCTCTCTCCCTCTCTCTCTCCCTCTCTCTCCCTCTCTCTCCCTCTCTCTCCCTCTCTCTCCCTCTCTCTCCCTCTCTCTCCCTCTCTCTCCCTCTCTCTCCCTCTCTCTCTCTCTCTC